>NW_027526203.1:92015733-92523253 GCF_048455015.1 Haemaphysalis longicornis
CGGTTGTCCTTTTGACGTAGTGACGGACCACCACGCATTGTGTTGGTTGTCGTCGCTCAAGGACCCGTCTGGCCGCCTTGGTCGCTGGGCTCTCCACCTTCAAGAGCATGACATCCGTGTGCTGTACCGCTCCGGCCGGAAGCATTCAGACGCTGACTCTCTGTCTCGCTCCCCCCTACCGGCGGAAGACTCGTGTTCCGTTTCTGTTGATGCCGGCCTGTCGTCCCTCGACATCACGGACATGCCACCCGAGCAGCGCAAGGACCCCTGGATTGCCTCGCTTATTGCCTTCCTCTCAGGCGTGCCCTCTGCTCAAGAGTCGCGTGTGCTGCGCCGACAAGTTGCCCACTTTGCACTCCGCGACGATATGCTCTTCAGGCGCAACTACCAATCGGGAGGTCGCAAATGGTTACTGGTGATACCTCGCCATTTGCGCATGGGCATATGCGCATCCTTCCACGCTGACCCCAGCTGCGCGCACGCCGGTGTGTTAAAAACGTATGAGCGGCTTCGCCTACGGTATTACTGGCGGGGAATGTACACGTTCGTCCGCAAGTACATCCGGTCATGCATCAACTGTCAGCGGCGCAAATCCCCCCCTACTCCTGCGGCGGGCCCGCTGCAGCCATTGCCGTGCCCCGAAAGACCGTTCGACCGTATTTGGATAGACCTTTACAGTCCCCTACCCTGCACAGCCGCTGGCAACCGTTGGGTCATTGTGGCGGTGGATCACCTAACGTGCTATGCAGAAACCGCTGCTCTAGCAACTGCCACGGCACGTGACGTCGCGTCCTTCCTGTTACGCCGCTTCATACTTCGCCATGGTGCTCCTCGAGGGCTGCTCAGTGACCGAGGTCGCGTCTTCCTCTCGGAAGTCATCGAAGCCCTCCTGCGGGAATGTCGAATTATTCACCGAACTATGTCGTCTTACCACCCGCAAACCAATGGTCTCACAGAACGATTTAACCGCACTTTGAGTGATATGCTTTCGATGTACGTGGCGTCGGACCATTCTGACTGGGACGTGATACTTCCTTTTGTCACGTACGCCTACAACAAGGCCACGCAGACGACGACGGGATTCTCACCTTTTTTCCTGCTCTACGGACGGGAGCCGGCATGCACTCTTGACACAATTTTGCACTATCGCCCAGATCAGACCTAGTTCGCACCCATTTCGGAAATAGTCAAGCATGCCGAAGAGTGCCGTCAGCTCGCCCGCTCGCTCACATCTGAACACCAGCAACACCAGAAGCATAATCTCGACGCTTCCACCGCGGTTCCAACCTATAGGCCTGATTCACTTGTCTGGCTTTGGGTCCCATGCCCTACACCTGTTCTCTCACCGAAGCTTGTTGCAAAATATCATGGACCCTACAGAGTCGTCAAGCAAACTTCACCAGTGAACTACCTCGTCGAACCGGTTGCTCCCGCACCCGACCGTCGACACCGTGGACGCGAGATAGTTCACGCCAACCGGCTGAAAGAGTATTACGATCCTGTGGTCTCCTCGTCACCTTGAGTCGCCAGGATGGCTCCTTTTCCACGGGGGCGAATATTGTAGCGTTGATTGTGGACGCGATGTAGCGTTGATTGTGGACGCTCGATATGCATAGGCGCTCGTGCAAGGACAATTCCCCGTTGGGGATATTCGGCTTGGTGCACGCCCGACGACGAGAAGGCGGAAGTATCGCTTGACGCACGGGCCGCTCGAATATCGCGTCGGACACAGCTTGCTGGCACGAAGAACCTCGGGTTCTCCGCAGCTCTAACTGCTTGTTAGTGGTCCAATAAACCACGCTTCAATATATATATATATATATATATATATATATATATATATATATATATATATATATATATATATATATATATATATATATATATATATATATATGTGTGTGTGTGTGTGTGTGTGTGTGTGTGTGTGTGTGTGTGTGTGTGTGTGTGTTTGTGTGTGTGTGTATGTAAATTTTCTCATGAAAATAGATAAACAATTTTAGTTTTGAGTACGTAATGTAGCTGACGATACTAGCCTATTTAAAGTAGCCAGGACGCGAGGAGCTTAGTGGGAAAAGGCAATACATTCTTAGCTAAACTACTTGCATGGTGCATCAAAAATGTTGTTTTGGTTAACTCGAATAAAACACAATCCTCATTACTCAGAACGAAAAGCTCCAGTCATGACCTCACCAGTTTTCTCACTGGGAGCGAATAAATTGGAAATACGCAATGCAGTTAAATCTCTGGGTTCTTACTTTAGTGAGTTTATGCGGTGGGATGCGCATTTCAAATGCCTACCGAGTAAACTCTTCTATAGTCCGGTAATTAGGTAATTGCAAAACACGCTGCCAGTAAAATCAAATCTTGTTTTGTACTTCGCGTTAGCTGAGTCCAATATAAGATACCGTAACTTAGTCTGGGGTAACACAGCAGAAACTAATTGTAATAAACTCTCAGTGGTTCAGAATAGTACATTGAAAGCGATAGCTAATAGGCCAAATTCATAATCTTCCGGCCACATGTACTTACAATATCTCATAATTAGGCTTTCTTAGTTTTATGATTTTCACGTGCTTAAACAGTACAAATCACTTTCCCAAAGTCGAGTGCAAGTCTTTGAGGAAACGTTCCGCTTACAAAAAAGCAAACACTGCCATCAAACGCGTCATCATGAACACTGGTACACGCATCGCACTAGAACTAATTACGGATTTCAAACACTAAACTATGCGTTGTATACTCTACTTAACCGATGTAGTCTAGCGAACTATTGTGATCGTTTACCGTCGTACGAACGTAAAAAACGCTCTTTTTATAAGAGTATACTTTCAGTATATGCATTACTTATGTTGCCATTTGCTGTTCATGATGTGAACTTGTCTTCCTACCACTACCTTAGCCATGTCTTTGATACTTTTTGGGTTAGATATGTTTGTGTTGGATTGTTATTACGTATGAATTTTTTTTTGTGGCACGTGAGCTGTTAAGAAGTATTCACGTGGTTTTTTGCACTGGAAACTGCATTAGTGCTTTGTTTCTTGCTACTTGCTCCTTGTTATCCTTTGTTTCAATTCTGTGGGCCACTGCAAAGTTCGCGCGTACTTCGAAGTTTTGGGGGTGCTCGGACATCCCCGGAGAAGTCGCAACGTGCCTGTGAAGGACCGGTGCGCGGGCGTCTCCTTGTCAGTGATTCAAACTTCGCCGCTCCAAAACGGACTGTGTAGCGACCTACCCGAACGACGCGGACGCCGCAGCCGAGATGTCCTCTCCCGCCTCTCTCAGGCTCAACCAGCGCCGCTACTGCAGGCCCCTCACAAATTCGGGAAGAGTGCTGTGTGTGTATGTACAATTTGACGGTTGTGTGCACATTATCACAAAGACACGCGCGTAGCCGTTACGGCCATTGTGTGTAAAACCGTCCTCGCGGCGGATAGTTCGCATCCGTTTTGGAAAAGCGAATCTACGCTGTCGCTCTGCTCGAGTCCTGAAGCAACGCCGCCTGTATACGCCTCGAGCGCTGCCTGTACGGGCGCCACTGAAATACCCCTAGCGGCCTGTTTTAAAAGCAGGCGAGGGAGTCTCCGGGTCGCCCACCACTCCCGCTGTCGCTTTCGCGGCACGTTCGTGACTGATATTTCACGTCTGTATGCGTTGGAAATACATATTTATGTAGAGCAGCCACTCTGTTCGCAAATGTGGTGTATTTACAAGGGTATAAATGCTTCTGACGCGCTCTTAATTTGGTACATTCGGTCCGCATAAGCGCCAGGTGTGTGTTACAGGCCGGCGTCGAGAAATCGGCATATACATGGAGCTGATTGTAATTCCACTGCCCTGAAATTTACTAACAGTACCTCCGTAAGCAGTGTGCATTCAGATGCTCATGCTAAGGTGCAAATAGGTTTTGTGAGCTTACATAATCCAGCGGAGCACTCAAACCTGACAGCACGCTAGTTACGCTTCATATCTCATATTGATCCCTACCTTGACCAACCGATGTGGCATAAATTTGACGGACGTTGTACGCAATAAGTACGATATATAATGCAAAATTATATGCGGGAGCCAGCACACGACAAATAATTTACTGCCGAGTCCTCGCAAACATTCGTCCGCTACATATATTCTCCGCTTATATCCGCGTCCGCGACTGAACGCTTCATCGAAATATCGTCATATAACACAGGGAGCCTGCAGAATCTACCACAAAAGTGAAATCAGAGGGCCTTATCAGATACCACGCTCTTCCAACGACAAATTTTATCGCTTGTGAACTTACTTTCTGTATGCTTCAAAAAATCTGTCCACCATGTGATCAGCTGTTAGTTGAAGTCGAAAAACAAAATAAAAGTGGACGCGCAGATTGTATGTGCGTCATTCCTATATTTCGCTCCGCATTTGTACGCAACAATAGTTAAGGCCCCCCCCCCTCCCGCCCGTCTTGGAAAATATTAGCGCATTTCGCATCTAGTTGGTCTAGTGAATTCTACCTTGCTGAAGTTAAGACGAACGTCTCTAGCATTTCCGGAGCGGTATTGGGTTTTTTTCATTCCCGCATGAGCTATTATATTGCATCAGGACTTGGCAGATGATTTATTTTTCAGTTGTTTCATTAACTCTCCTTGGTCCTTGCTATAAGGCGGGTGTACTGGGCACATATTTAACGACCCACAGACTTGGAATGCGCTTAACATCTTCGCGTGGCTTATATTTCCATAAAACGCACAAGTTATCCCCAGGTATTGGGTAATCCCATCCCCTAATCATATTTTTCTACGACGTATATGTGGAAGAAAGCCGCATTTGTTGTCTGCGCTGCAAAACAAAACCAAACTCTCCCTGTGCCAGTATCAGGCCTAACCGACGCGACAATAGAATTGATTTGCGCGTGACGTATTCTGATGTGACAGTGGTGATATGCTGCGGCCGTCACTCGTAAGACCGGCGAAGAAGCGCGCAGTACCACGTCCCTGCAGATAGCTCTTGTTAGCGTTCGAGCACTCTACCAGGACGCAGCTGATTTTTGAAGTGCCCTAAACGTACTGTTTGCTTACAGACATCACCATAAGAAGTTGTTTATTGCGCGGAAAGGCAGAAAGAAGCGAAATAGAACCAAAACACCGCATGAGCTGGTATCAGCTGAGCAACGGTAATCCCGTAAGCGCCGCGTACAAGCGGCGGCAGGCGGTGCAGTGATCGCGAAGCTCCAGGCGTATAAACATTGCCTAACGCGTGAGCGGAAAATGGCAAACAGCCATTCTCGTGAGGCGGGCGTGAGTAAAAGACGTTGGCAGCTAGTTCGACCCGACAAGCCAATCAGTTTTGGAACAACGGATAGCCATAATCGGAGCCAGGCATGCCTCCGCAATCTCACCACAAGCATGCGTTGCATTGCATTGCGTTGCAAGGCGGCATTCGCCTACCGAACAATGCAAGGTCGCCGAGATTACAGCGGGTCTGTACGACTGGTAGGACGGTCAAACTGAAAACCAGTTTGAAGGGTCGGATGACTTCGTCGAAAATGGAATAGGCAGCGTTTTGCCACCTACGGGCTTTTTTCTCAAGACGCAACAGTAGAGGCATCGCGTTGCCGAGACAGCGGCAACGTCACAAAATGCTCTCCAAGAAAAGAGACCAAGAAAAGAGAAAAGAGAAAACTATATGCCATCATTTTAAGAGGCGAGTCTGCTACCTGTCACTATGCCTTCCGAAACTGGCAATTCTGCTGTAATAACACCCCACCCTAATAATGACAGTCCAAGGGATCCTCAGGAGGAAGAGTTCAAATGTTCGCCTACGGGAGGACTTCCAGCCGTCACTGAGCCCTTACCGTGTTCGGAAAAGGTGTCGCGAAAAACGGCTAACCGAAAAAAGACCGCAGCTTTATTCATTTTTTTATTTATTTACAAATACTGCTGGCCAGAGGCCAAAGCAGGAGTGGTAAGATAATACAGTTATAGATAAGATTTCAATACAACATCAACAAAAGAACGGAGAAAATGATAAAAACAGAAAGAGCAACATTATTATACAAATGCGACGAAAGAAAGGAGTGGGGAGGGAAACACGGAACAGTTGTAATAGTTAGAAAAACAATTTCAAATTTGACTTAAATAAGCTCAGGACAGTGTAAAATGCGTGCAGGGAAACCATTTCACTCCTCAATGGTACGAGGAAAAAAAGAAAATTTGAACAAGTTAGTGCAAGCAAGAAACGGTGTTAAAGAAAATGCGTGTGAATGCAGGGTCTAACGTGTTCTTAGTGGTGTGAGGTAGGGGTAAGGGTTCAGAGCAAGCTTGCGGTTTGAAAGGAGGTACAAAATTTTAGGCGCAAGAATCTGCGTCTTGAGTGCAAAGTTGGGATACCATTTAAAAGAGTAACATTGGTGACAGAACTACCAGGCTTATAGAGAGAATAAATGAAACGAACTTCCTCCGCTCAATTTATTCTAATGAATCAATGTTAGTTTTAGTATAAAGACCTCAGGCAACGCATGCATATTCATATTTCGGGAGTATCGTAGGAGCATCCTTAACCTTGTTATTAAGGGCGTGTTACATTTCGATCGTTGTATTGTAGCGTGCGCGCATGCAATTTTGTCAAATAATCGGTTGTTGAATAAGAAGCCCGGTACGCTGCGTACAAATACGAAATTCTACCCGCCAAGTGTCACGTTTAAACTCACGATCGGGAACATGAGATAGCAACGTGGCTCTTATATAGTCTTTTAGAATAACGATCATACCACCACCCCGAGTTGCCCAGTCCTTTCGAAAAATTGTGAAACCCGGCGGCACTACGCCATCTGACGAAAGTCAGATGGCCACGTCTCCGTAAGGACAACAAGGTGACGATCGTGTGCTAGAAGTATAGCTTCAAGGTGCTCAGTTTTGTTTGTAATACTACTAGCGTTTATATTTAGTAGTCTTACACGTTGGTTGGTCATATTTCATGCGCTTCCATTATCACTACCTTCATGGTCATTGCTCACACTTTCTGCGTTCTCTGCATGCGCATGCTGTTCCTTACGAGTGATATTTCTACGTTCGATGGCTGTTTCGTTCCAAACAAAAAACGCGCCAATCAACCCTGTAAATGTGGTTGGAAAGCAAAGCTGCAAACTGCATCCAAAACGATTACGCATACGACGTCACTTAAAATTCACTCACGTGGCTCTACGAAGAGTGAAACCGGAGACAAGTGAAATGCACTTAACTGCATCCTTTATACTTGAAAGAGATATTCTCTATTAAGGTCAAATCACTGCATGATTCATGAACGGCGGCTGGTTGAGTAGTATTGGTGAAGTACATAAGCGCAAACGTTTTTTTTATAAAATTAAAGGAAGTTCAAGCCCGGTGTCAGACGATCTCACGTCTCCGTCTCTGCCACCGGGGACGGAAACGACCAGATCGGCACCAGAGACGGTGCAGGAGGATCAGCGGAAGAGAGGGGATGATAGTGAGGAGGAGTTGCTAAGGAGGCACTACAAGAGGATGAAGTTGGGGAGTAGGAGGCGGCAATACCTTTATGCAGATTTCTGAACGGCCCAGAGGGCGGCCCAGGAGAGTGGTTCTTTCTTCACTGGAGCCCATTTGCAGTCCGCGCCACCTGTGATCGGTCCACCAGCTGAAGGCACACAGGGGCTGACCAGCAGCATCTCCCATAGGTGTTGTTGGATAGTTGACGGGAAGAAAGGAGGCTGCTCAGGGCTAAATTTGCTAACCGCAAATATGTGGCGGAGTGTTTCTACTTCTGAGCAAAATTTAAATTGAGCGTCGTACCGATTCGGGTGCATTAAGTGAAGACGCGTCGGGTATAGGAAGCAGCTGGATTGTTTGCCCTTCCATGGAAAGGTCACGGTGGGGCGAGAGTAAGGTGTGCCCGTGAAAGCGATAACGTTTGGTTATGTCCTTGCACGTGACAAGCGTGTGACTGTATTCGTGTAGTTCCATAGCCTAGTTTGTAAAACACAGGCTTCTTGGTGGGCGTTTTCCTTCCCCTCCATGCAAGCGTGAGCGGCCATCCAGATGAGCTGAATGTAACCGGTTGGTGAGTGTTTTTATAGCGCACTCAGTGCAGCTCGAGAAACCCACGCCGACAGGTAATTCCGGTAGGTTTGTTGCGAATCGTTCACTACCTACCAAACCCCTGGCTGAGGGAGAGCCAACGCGATGGCTGCCTCTTCTTCAGCTGTCATGTCGTGGGTATTGAGTGAGGCACACATAGGAGGTTTGCTCTGGCGGTAACCACGATGAGCGCGTACTACTCCTCGCGGGGTTGAGAGGCGTCTGTGTGGATAACTGCATGATCTCCGCAGAGGGTGGTGTTGAGCGCTTAAGCCCGTATTTGTCGGCGACCCTCGTGGTGTGAAGGGTCCAGATTTTTACGTAAAAAAAGCATCTTTAGTTCTTGTCGCCAAGATTCCGGGAGTAGATTACAAAAGTGACATTCCGTGCTGCCCAGCCAATCTGGTGAAGGATGCAGCGACCCACTGCAGTTCTGCTCAATCGGAGCTTGTGATTAGAAAGATGGAGATTATCCGCTCTTCCACCGTGTTTTGGAACCCCATCCTGACCGCTCGCCCCGTGTCTCTGTCTTTTCTAGTGTCCCCGTCTAGTGCGCCTTTTACCATGTCAAAGCATAACCAGCCTCCCCGTGGACGCACTCATGGGAAAACCAATGGCCTGCTTAACCACCTTTCCAATCAAGCATCTTTATATCCTCCTTAGGGGGTGATGTAGGGGGTAGGGGGTACACAGACGCCTCTCAATTATCTGTCGGCGTGGGGTTCTCGAGCTGCACTGAGTGTGCTAAAAAAACACTCACCAACCGGTTACATTCAGCTCATCTGGACCCCCGCTCACGCTTGCATGGAGGGGAACGAAAACGCCCACCAACAATCCTGCGTTTTACCCGCTAGGCTATGGAACTACACGAGTACAGTCACCCGCTTGTCACGTGCGAGGATATAACCGAGCTTTATCGCTTTCAGGGACAGACCCTACTCTCGCCCCACCGTGACCTTTCCATGGAAGGACAAACAATCCGGCTCCTTCCTATACCCAACGCTTCTTCACTTAATGCACCCGGTACGACGCTCAATGTAAATTTTGCTCAGAAATAGAAAGACTCCTCCACATAACTGGGGTTAGCAAATTTAGCCCTGAGCACCCTCCTTTCTTCCCGTCAACTATTCAAACAACAGCAATGGGAGACGCTGGTGTTCAGCCACTTTGTGCCTTCAGCTGGTGAACAGATCACAGGTGGCGCGGACTGCAAATGGGCTCCAGTGAAGAAAGAACCACTCTCCTGGGCCGCCCTCTGGGCCGTTCAGAAATCTGCATAAAAGTATTTCCGCCTGCTTCTCCCCAACTTCAACCTCCTCTAGTGCCTCCTCCCGCTACTACTCCTCAACCTCCTCCGCTGTCTCTGCCGATCTCGTCGTTTCCGTCCGCGGTGGCAGAGACGGAGACGTGAGATCGTCTACACCGGGCTTGAACTTCCTTTAATTTAAAAAAAAAAGAGTTTGCACTCGTGTGCTTCACCAATACAACTCAAACAGCCACCGTTGATGAATCACGTAGTGATTTCACCTTAACAAAGAATATCTCTTTCAACTATAAAGGATGCAGTTAAGTGCATTTCACTTGTCTCTGGTTTCACTATTTGTAGAGCCACGTGAGTGAATTTTAAGTGACGTCGTAAGCGTAATCATGTTGGGTGCAGTTTGTAGCTTTGCTTTCCAATCACATTTACAGTGTAGATTGGCGCGTTTTTTTCCTTCGTATTTTTCATCTTTTGCACTATCCAAAAGCAGTTTTCGTTTTTTTTAAGGTTTGCTTGGAGTAGTCGTTTTAGACGAATATTGTAGTTATCTTGAGTTTTTTGGCATTCTTTTTACAGCGGATTTTTCGTTAAAGTCCTGAAAAAACAAGATAACTGTTTTTTTTTGTGCCAGGTTTGCTATTATATGATTGCGCCCTACCGAGTTGCATGCGACACCAAGCTTACCTTTTAACGTCGCGTCAATTATTTTCTGTTTCAATTCCGCTTCAGTCTCTTTAGGGCTTTCTGAAACACCAAAAACCACTACATTCGAGCGTCAACTTTTATCCTCGAGGTAAGTATGTCTGTGTCTGAACGCTAACTGATTTTCGGTATATTGAAACAAGATTGTCAAGTTAGTCTAGTTTGGATGATTTGTTCTTAAGTTCAGTGACATGTTTTTTTCAATACCATCAAGGAGCAGCTTGATATCGACAAACATACCCTTAAGCCTACAGATTTTATGGCGCAATTCGTCTTGACCTTCTAAAACATTAAGTAATTCTTCTACAGTAGGTCCGGGATTAGATTCAATGTCTCCGCACAATAACAATCGCACGGCACAAAATCATTCTTACGCAATCACAGAGCACTGGTGGGGGCACATCAGGACTATTAGAAATAGCGAATCGCTCCAAAAAAAACCGAAACAAGGACCAAACTGCACAAGGCAGATAAACGGCTTGGTCAGCGACATGCCGCTGCCATGACCGCTGTGCCTACTGAAGTTGAAGTTCAGGAGCGGTTTATATATAGGGGCTGCATCTGCTGACGTCACGGCTTGGGCAGTGATAGCTGAGGACGGGCGAGATGGGATGTCACTCGTTGTTGCGTCATGGTGCAGCAAATGCGTTGCCGCATAAGCTGGTGGTTGAAACATCGGCGAGGTCGAGTTTGGAAAGTGGCAACAGTGCATAGCCAAACCTGCGCAGAACAGCCCCTGCAAAAGGCAGAAGAACGGCTTGGTTAGCGATATGCCGCTTCCATGCCCGCCATGCCCACTGAAGTTCTAGTTCAGGAGCGGTTCATATATAGGCGCTGTATCTGCTGATGTCACGGCTTGGAGAGTGATTGCCGAGGAAGGACGAGAGGGGATGTCGCTCGTTGCTGCGTCATGCTGCAGCAATCGCGTTGCCGCATCAGCTGGTTGTTGAAACGTCGCCGAGGTTGAGTTTGGAAAGTGGCAGCACTGCAAAGCCAAACCTGCGCAGTAGAGCCCTTGCACAAGGCAGAAGAACGGCTTTGTTAGCGACATGCCGCTGTCCTGCCCGCTGTTCCCACTGAACTTCTAGTTCAGGAGCGGTTCATATTGTCACAGACTTCGGACAGATTCCCGAGAAACGTACACAGGGCATAACCGCATATCCATGTGGTGAATCTGTCCCTATCGGGGTATGTGCTCCCGTGGAAAGACGCTGGGCGATGTCCAACGGAATGAAGAGGAGGTAGACGAAGACCGAGCTCCCGCTGGGTTTGCGCCATCAACCCGTGCTTCGCCCGGTGGCTACGGTGTCCTTTGTAAATACACCTCCTTCCTGGCTACCCATCTCCGCGTTGTCACGTGACATCTTTGGTGGAGGTGCTGGACTTCCGGTTTCCTGTACCTCTCGCCAGCGCGGCTTCTTAACAACACGGAACTTCGGAGTGGGCGCATCGCTCGCGGCCCCGCGATGCCTACCAATGAGCCCGGATCCCCTTCACCGTTCATCGTTGTGTCCCACCCTCGGGACCCCGGCGACTTCACTGGGACGGACGACATTGATGTAGAAGATTGGCTCCGTAGGTTCGAACGTGTGAGTGCGCACAACAGATGGCTCGCCAACGCTGCTTTGTGCCTCAAGAAAGCGGCTGAGACATGGTTTGACACTAATGAAGCACGACTAATTAGTTGGTATGGTTTCAAAGAACAGCTTCCAAAGGTGTTCGGGAAGCCCGTTGGTCGCCTGCTTGCGGCAAAGCAAGAGCTCTCAACACGGGCTCAAACATCTACTGAAAGTTACGTCGCCTACATCTACGACGTTCTGGCAATATGCTCCAAAGTTGACCCAGGAATGTCAGAAATGGACAAGGTTGGTCCTTAGGGCATCGCCGACGACGCCTTTCACCTGCTCATTTGTAAGGACTGCGCCACCGTTGATTCCATCATCAAAGGGTGCCGGCGATTTTAGCAGGCCAAGGGACGCCGTATAGCTCACCAATTTGCCCGGCTCCCGCACACTGCTGCGACATCTTCCTGTGATGACGTCCATCTACCCGCTCCTGCTCCACGCAGGCCGGACCCTGTCGCCCCGTCTGCGGATATTACCAGAATCGTGCGCCGCGAAATCGAAGCTATGGTCCCGACCCCCCCCACACTGCCATATGCAGATGATATCTGCCAGCTCCCTACGATCGCTGCAATCCAGGCCGTCGTTCGCAATGAAATGGCAAGCATGGGCATCCATCAAGTGTGCAGTATCGGGCATCCCCATCCTCCTTTTACCCAACAGTTTTCGCCCACCACGCACATGGGCCCCCAAGCGCCTTTTGGTAACCGCCGCCGCAATCCAGCTGAATGGCGAACGCCTGACGACAGACCAATGTGCTTCAACTGCTCCCGTATTGGCCACATCGCTCGTTACTGTAGGATGGCCACATCGCTCGTTACTGTAGGAGCCGCTGGACTCCACCCCCGCCCAATGCGTCACCTCGTTACGGCTCTCGGCCTTTCTCCTACAGCTACACTCCCGATGCGCAGCGCCGTACTTCCCCAACATCGGATACCCAACACTTGAATGCAGACCCTGTGCACACCCGGTTCAACCGCTCACCCTCGCCCCAACGCCGCCAGTCCCGATCGCCGCAACCTCGCCGCTCGTCTCCGATTCCCGACCGTGCCGCCCGATACTCTCCGGAAAACTAGGCAGTGCAGCTCCCAGAGGTGATGCTGCATTCCCGACCGGGCCCGAAAATCCTCTACCTCCTCGTTCTGGAAAGCACAACTTATTAGCGCTTCATGTCGATGATGTACCGGTAACTGCTTTAGTCGATACAGGTGCGCAGTTGTCCGTCATGAGCTCGTCCCTTCGCCGCTGCCTACGGAAAGTCTTCACGCCTGCCCCGTCCCGTGTTTTGAGAGTTGCCGATGGTGGGATGACCACCGTAGCCGGAATGTGTACTGCGCGTGTTGGACTGGCCGGCCACCAAATCCCTGTTATGTTTGCTGTCCTGGACACGTGCCCTCATGATGTTATTATCGGCCTGGACTTTCTCGCGGACCACGCAGCCTTAATCTATTGTGCCTCAGGTGTTCTTCGGCTCGAGCTACCGAGCCCCCTTGCTACTGATGTCGAACCTCAGTCCCGGCTTCGTTCCACTGAGCAGATTCGCCTGGCCCCAAAGGCAGTGACCTACCTTCCGCTGACCTCGTCTCCGCCCGTGCCGGATGGTGATTACATCGTTTCTCCGGTTACAGCCGTGTTGCTCGACCGACACGTGGCTCTCACAACGTGCGTCACAACGGTCAGACGTCCGTTGTGACGCATCACATAAACACCGGGGATGCAAGTCCGATACGTCGACGCCCATATCGCGTGTCTCAGACCGAGCGAGGTGTCATTCAGCGGGGAGTTGACAAAATGCTCAGAAGGGATGTTATTGAACCCTCCTCTAGCCCATTGGCATCAGCGGTTGTTTTGGTGAAAAATAAGGACGGCTCATGGCGCTTCTGTGTTGATTCCAGGCACTTGTACAAAATTACCAAGAAAGATGTATACCCGCTCCCTCGAATTGATGACGCCCTCGACTACCTACATGGTGCCTCCTACTTTTCATCGATCGATTTGCGGTCCGGATACTGGCAAATAGCTGTTGACGATAAAGACAGAAAAAACCGCTTCCGTAGCACCTCACGGTTTGTACCAATTCAAAGTCATGCAAAGTCATGCCATTCGGACTGTGTAACGCGCCGGCCACATTCGAAAGGATGATGAACTCTCTTCTTCGCGGGTTCAAGTGGACAACTTGCCTTTGTTACCTGGACGACGTCGTTGTGTATTCACCCACATTTGAGACTCACCTGCAACGTCTCTCGGATATTCTGGGTGTTTTTCGTAGAGCCGGTCTGCAACTGAACTCCAAAAAGTGTCATTTCGGTTGCCGCAAAATCAAGATTCTCGGCCACCTAGTCGACTCCACCGGTGTTCAACCCGATCCTGAGAAGATACGCGCCGTTAAAGACTTCCCCATTCCGCGTTCAGTGCACGACGTGCGCAGCTTTATAGGGCTGTGCTCGTACTTCCGCCGTTTTGTCAAAGATTTCGCTGCCATCGCTCGCCCCCTCACTGATCTTCTTAAGAAGGATGCAGCATTCTCTTGCGGCCAAGCGCACGAGTCGGCTTTTTCCGCGCACATCGGCCACCTATCGAACCCGCCAGTCCTGGCTCACTTTGACAGCTCTGCTCCGACGGAAATCCGCACGGACGCCAGCGGCCATGGAATAGGGGCAGTGCTATCTCAAACACAGGCGGGCCTCGACCGGGTGATAGCTTACGCAAGCCGCCTCTTGTCTCCATCCGAGCGCAACTGCTCAATAACGGAGCGTGAATGCCTTGCCCTGGTGTGGGCCGTCGGCAAATTTAGACCATATCTGTACGGCAGGCCGTTTACCGTTGTAACCGACCACCACGCCTTATGCTGGCTTTCTTCTCTGAAAGATCCCACAGGTCGGCTTGCTCGCTGGACTCTATACCTCCAAGACTTTGATTATTCAGTTGTGTACACGTCCGGTAAACTGCACAGAGATGCCGACTGTTTATCTCGTTATCCCGCCGGCGAGCCTCCCACAGATGAGCTCGACACGGATATTTGTGTCTATTCTTTGTCGGACTTCAAAGACATCGGGGACCACCAGTGCCGTGATCCGACGTTTCCGCCTATTATCGACCGTCTCCAATCACATCCAATGCACCCTTCTCTGAACGCGTTCGTGCTGCGGGATGGTATCCTATACCGCCGCAACTACCGGGCTGATGGACCTGACCTGCTTCTGGCGGTACCCGAGCAACTTCGCTCGGATGTCCACCGCCAGCTCCACGACGTCCCGATGGCTGGCCACCTTGGCGCTGCTCGCACTTATGACCGCGTCCGCCGACGATTTTACTGGAAAGGGCTCTACCGGACTGGGCGTCGCTATGTCGCGGCGTGCGATTCTTGCCAACGTCGAAAAACATCTCCATTACGTCCCGCCGGCCAGTTTCAACCTTTGAACATTCCCACCGAACCATTTTATCGTGTTGGTTTAGACCTTTTAGGCCCCTTTCCGTTGTTCTGTTCCGGGAATCGTTGGATTGCGGTAGCCACAGACTATATTACCCGCTACGCTATCACCCGTGCGCTCCCAACGAGTTGTGCTACAGATGTCCCCGATTTCCTCCTGGAGGACATCATCCTGCGTCATGGTGCTCCGCGAGAGTTACTCACGGACCGTGGCCGGTACTTTTTGGCACAGGTTGTTGAGGACCTTCTCCGCTCTTGTGAAACAAAGCACAAACTGATGACTGCATACCATCCTCAAACAACTGGCCTTACTGAGCGACTCAACAAAACGCTCACTGACATGCTTGCAATTTACGTTTCCACAGACCATCGAGATTGGGACGTTACACTACCTGATGTCACATTTGCTTATAATTCCTCCCGGCACGACACGGCTGGATATTCTCCTTTCTTCCTTCTTTTTGGTCGTGAGCCTACTTTACCGTTCGACACCACCCTACCGACTTCGAGTGAGCCGACCAGTGCATATGCTCGTGACATCATCGCCCACGCTGAACTGGCGCGCCAGGTTTCCCGAGAACGACTATTGGCCTCACAAGCATCCCAGAAGTCTCGATACGATGAGTGTCACCGCCCTGCACACTTTGTTCCTGGCTCCTTGGTTCTTTTGTGGACCCCTTCTCGCCGAGTTGGACTGTCTGAGAAGCTCATGTCCCCCTTCACTGGCCCCTACCGCGTCGAGCGTGCCGTCACCCCCGTCACCTACGAAATCGTGCCTGTGTTGCCTCTGACCTCGTCTGGGCACTCAGTACCTCAGCTCGTTCACGTGAGCCGCCTCAAGCCGTACCACGGACGGAGTCTACCTGCTACTGCTCCTCCTTCATAACAGGCACCGGGACGGTGTTTCTGCGGCGGGGGAGTTGTAACACAGATTGAAGGCGGGCCAGTTGGTACATAACTAACTTATAAAACAGCGCTATAAACAGGACTACAGAAAGGGCACACGGACTTCGAACAGATTCCCGAGAAACGTACACGGCGCATAACCGCATATCCATGTGGTCAATCTCTCCCTATCGGGGTATGTGCTCCCATGGAAAGACGCTGGGCGATGTCCAACGGAATGAAGAGGAGGTAGACGAAGACCGAGCTCCCGCTGGGTTTGCGCCATCAACCCGTGTTTCGCCCGGTGGCTACGGTGTCTTTTGTAAATACACCTGCTTCCTGACTACCCATCTCCGCGTTGTCACGTGACAATATATAGGCGCTGTATCTGCTGATGTCACGGCTTGGAGAGTGATTGCTGAGGAAGGACGAGAGGGTATGTCGCTCGTTGCTGCGTCTTGTTGCATCAAATGCGCTGCCGCATCAACTGGTTGTTGAAACGTCGCCGAGGTCGAGTTTGGAAAGTGGCAGCACTGCAAAGCCAAACATGCGCAGTAGAGCCCCTGCACAAGGCAGAAGAACGGCTTTGTAAGCGACATGCCGCTTCCCTGCCCGGTGCTCCCACTGAAGTTCTAGTTCAGGAGCCGTTCATATATAGGCGCTGTATCTGCTGACGTCACTGCTTGGACAGAGGTAGCTGAGGAAGGATGAGAGGGGATGTCGGTCGTTGTTGCGTCATGCTGCAGCAAACGCGTTTCCGCATAAGCTGGTTGTTGAAACGTCGGCGAGGTCGAGTTTGGAAAGTGGCAGCACTGCACAGGTAAACTGCGCGGAAGAGCGAGCCCTGCACAAGTCAAAAGAACGGCTTTGTTAGCGACAAGCCGCTGCCGAGCCCGAAGTGCCCACTTTGTCTATCCGCACCCATCCGTGATTTACATTACAGGGTGTCCCAACGACGAGTGTACTGTCGTTTTCTTAGCTTTTTAGATGCGACGCATCTCTTGCTCTCGGGCTTGTCCCGCCAGCGTCGTCATCACGGCGTCCGTCCGCATCCCTCCTCCGTTCTTCTCTCCCACAGCTGTGTGAAACACTCACTCCGGCTCATTAGCATACCACAGCTGGCGCGCTTGTTTGGCGCGCGCTTCGCTGCGTTAACAACTGCTCCGATGCGAGCAAGTGTGCGCATGCGCGACTTTCTTCCGTTGTCTCCTCTCCTTCAATCTCTGTGAATATAAAGCGGGTATCGCGCCACCGCGGTTAAGTCAAGCGCTCGCTCTCGCACTGACGTGACCTTGCTTTGA
The DNA here is from genome assembly GCF_048455015.1 of Haemaphysalis longicornis. Taxonomy (NCBI): domain Eukaryota; kingdom Metazoa; phylum Arthropoda; class Arachnida; order Ixodida; family Ixodidae; genus Haemaphysalis; species Haemaphysalis longicornis. The sequence continues at coordinate 92,033,007 of NW_027526203.1, forward strand.
CTAATTCGTGCTTGACTACTTCGTGCTTGACTTGATTCTTCCGATGAAGACGTCATGGAAGCGACGGTCCCTTCAGTGAGTGGTGTGACACAACAATTACGCCCATCGTACCGCGTATAGGAACACCCGCATGTGATGGAAATGCATCATACGCGTTCACAACTCGTTTCACGCGATTTAGCGAATCAACCCAACGGAAACACCAATTGAACCCCCCGACGCGTCGCCTCACACCAGAGTTCCATCACGGGAAGATGGGCGTAATTTTAAGCCATCGCAACTCTTGGAGCTCCAAATAACTTCACTGTATTTGTGATGATGTTGAGGCTAGGGAAGCCTCACGATGCGGCAGTATATGCCAGGATGAAGAAATCGCGACACTGGTTCGATGGACAAGGATACCGATATTCATGTAGGACGGGAAGTTAGGGCAAGGTTAGACGCTAACCGGGAGAGTTCTGGAGACTAGAAGGTTCTCGCGACTAGAAAGTGTCTCACGTGGTCGATGCACAGAGATGCTGCGGAGCCTGAAGGCGCGAGCAACGCACACACGTTTAAAATTGAGGCCTGTACTGTAGAAGTGCCCGTAAAGCGTACCTGTATCCTCAACTGCTTATCCTGTTGTTTTCTACAATCTCCTAAATCTTACGAGCGGGTGATATTTTTTTGGAAAGTAATGGTAGAAGTGAGCGCTTGAACAGAAAATGTGCACGCAATTTTTTCTTTCCTAATCCTCCAGGGGGAAATATTTCAGTAAAATACTGGCTGTACCATCCGAAAATATCGTTTCTCTGTTTGCTATTTGTCTATCCGACAATTATTATGTTCTTACAATATTTCAGTTCCGCCTAAATCAGTCATCTTGCGAAGAATGCAACAGGCATAAAACGAGCGACACCTTGAACGAGATCCACAGTGCACCCCAGAAGTAGCACCTCGTCGCGGCTAAGATTCGAGCGAAACGGCTCTTGAAACCCAATAGGCAAGCCGACAGACGAATGTCGTAAAAGTGGGTGCAGCGTTTGCGACACGCGAGCCGTGACGTTATAGCGGGACGTCCGCCGTCGCGCGCCTCATGACGGATAAGTGCCTGAACTAAGCGTCCCTACGGAGACTGCTTCCCTACGGAGACTGCGTGGCGTTCCACCGGAGCAACGTCCCATCACGTTACCCTCCCAAAGGCTACAAAGGCATCACCGAAAGCTTGGATTTTCAGTGGGCATTGCTGCAGCGGCAAGGGCAACATGCCTAGAACGTCTTTCTGCTTCATAATACAGGTTAGTAGTTACCTACCTGGATATTGTTATAGAAGCGATAATCGTTACTTGCTGCTGCTGCCCTGCCCACTGCGTGTGAAAACTTTGCTCACATTTATTTATTCACTGTCGGTTGATCTGCTTGTATGCGGGGATATTGAAGCAAACCCTGGTCCCGGTGATAGTGAAATGTTGGCAAAAATCTTCGAGGGTCAAGCCAAATCACATTCCTGCATTGAAAAAATACAGGCTTCGCAAGACTTGATAGAAAAGAAGGTTTCGGCGTTAGCAGAGTGCATTGACAAAGTGGACGAACAACTAGAAAAACTTAGTTCTCTACCCTCTAAAGTCCAAGATGTCCAACGAACAGTTACAAGATTAAACGAAGAGATTGTCTTCTTGACGAATAAGGTTGATGAACTGGAAAATAGAAGCCTCCAAAACAACCTGGTAATCTACGGTATAGAAGAACCGCGTGGGGAAACTGCAGATGGCCTGCTAAAAAAAGTGAAAGATGTCATTTTCAGAGACACGCTGCAGGTTACAATCTCGGGCATCGAAAGATGTCATCGCATCGGGCATAAGGCCAAAGATAAATCCCGACCTGTTATTCCCAAGTTCCTGGATTATCGAGAAAAAGCAGTTGTATTAAAAAAGTGTAATAAACTTAAGGGAAATTCGATATCAATATCGGAAGATTTTTCCTACAGGGTAAGAGAAATAAGAAAAAAATTGTGGAACAGCTCAGCTGGTGAAAGAGATAACGGATCGAAAGTAAAGCTTTTTTTGATAAACTATGTGTGGATGACGTCATGTTCGGGTGGAGCGAAACTACCGGTTCACGTTATAGGCTGAATAAACAGGATAATTGACGGTAACAGCAGGACAACCTGTCCCTTAAAATACTGAATGTGAATTGCAGAAGTATCGTTAATAAGGTTACTGAGCTAGAGACATTGTTGTTGACCTACAGCGTTGACATTGCCATTCTCACAGAAACATGGTTACATGCGTCAATTTATGACAGTGAATTTGTCCCCTCTGGATACAGTGTGCATCAAAAGACCGAGAGAACAAAGGTGCTGGCGTTGCTATCCTGTATAATAAAAGCTTAAGTATGAAAAGAATGCCTGACGTGCATGGTGTAGAAGCTATCTTTTGCAAAGTGTACTGTAGGAAAGTTAGGTACGTTATAGGTGCTTTCTGCAGGACTCCTGGTTCTGATACTGACATCCTGGAAAACTTAAAAACGTATCTAGAAGCACAGGTCAGGCTTGGGGACAGAATCATTCTAGCAGATGACTTTAATCTTCCCGATGTCGACTGGTCAACTTTCACACCTGGTAACCGAAATATTCACTGTGAAACGATGCTTGATATTGCTTTCGCGTTTGACCTGAGCAAGTAGTCGAAAATTACACCAGAATTCACGATGACTCAAAATCAATACTTGACTTAATTTTTCTAAGTGGCTCGATTATAGTCAAAACATCGTGGGAAGTAATACCAGGCATATGCATCATTCTGCAGTATTACTTGAATTAACTGGTGCAGCACTCCAACGCAAAAACCTAATGTCCAGTTTCCCCAACCTTTCTCGAGCAGACGATGTCTCTATCATTGACACGCTTGCCTTTAATTACGACGTTTTCTCATCCTATTACGGAGATATAAACGGCCTTTGACATAAATTCAAAATAATAGGAAAGGAGTGCATTCAAACATATGTTCCCCGGATTGTAAAGAGGTCGGAGCACAAAAACGCATTGATCTCTCGGGACTCATTGCGCTTACAAAGGAACCTAAAACGACTCAAGGCAAACAAAACATCTTCTAACTCTACTTGCATTGCAAATGAAATAGCAGACATTGCATTAAAGCTAAAAACACAAGTACTAACTGAGAAGCAACGGCATTTCGGAGAGCCTCTACCAAACTTTATAACCACGTCCCCTGAGAGATTCTGGCGGCACGTACGTCCGTCTTCTGGTGGGTGTGATGTAGTTGATATTGAAGGTAAACACGTAGACGATGAAAATATCAAACTTTGACGCAAATTTTCCGCCCGTACCAGGTGTTGTAATAAGTGAAGCTGGAATTTTGAACATGCTGTTGAAACTAGATGTCAAAAAGGCACCAGGACCGGACGACATACCCAACGCTTTTGTAAAAAAGATATGCAGAATGGACATCGAAATACTTGTGTGTTCTGTTCTCTAAATCTTTGTGTGAAGGACAAATACCCGACGACTGGGGAATCGCGAGAGTAAAACCTATACATAAGAGCGGGAAAAAAAACAGCATCAAGAACTATCGTCCCATCTCCTTAACTTCCACGGAATGTAAACTTTTAGAACATATTATAAATAGCCACATTACGCAGTTTATCGATCAACATAATATTTTAACAAAGCATCAACATGGATTTCGAAAAGGTTATTTTACGTGTACCCTAGTAGCGGAAACAATACATGATTTTGCGCTTATCATTATTAACGGCAAACTGATGTAATTTTTATGGATTTCCAAAAATCATTTGATAAGGTCTCTCATAAGAAGTTACTTCACAAACTCCACAAAATTATAAATAACCAGCAGCTCTTAAACTGGCTTACAGCATACATTACCAATCGAAAACAGTTTGTTGTATTCAATGGGGAAACTTCTGAAGATGTTTCTGTGGACTCTGGCGTCCCACAGGGGTCGGTGCTTGGCCCCTTCTTTTTCTTTTGTTTATTAATGATATTGTCTGCAACATTCCTGTGAAAATATGACTGTATGCCGATGTCTGTGTTATCTACACGGAAGTGAAGAGTGTAGCCGGTCAGATTCTTTTAAATCCTTCACTCAACAAAATTGTTCTCTGGTGTGACAAGTGGCAAATGTGCATTAACTTTGACAAAACAGTATTTATGAGAATTACTAACCGGAAGAGTCATTTAGCGTATACGTATTCCGCGAAAAACAGTTTCCCTCATGAAGTATCTGAGTACAAATACTTGGGCCTCTGGATTTCAAATACTTTAATTTGGGGTCACCACCTTGATTATATGGCAAGAAATGCCAACTGTAAGCTTTTCTATTTACGAAGAGCTTTAAAATTCAGCACTCCTGACGTCCGAATGACCGCATATAAAGCTCTCATTCTTCCCTCATTAGATTATGCAGCTATTTTTTGGGACCCCTTCACTCGAACCAATATTAACAAGCTTGAAAAGATACAAAAAAATGTGTCCGATTTATTTATAACAGCTACGGGCGTACTTCTGTTTCAACCCTGTTATCCAGAGCCAATTTACCCGAAATAGCTGAAAGAAACTGTTTAGCCAGGCTAAAATCTCCAACATAATAACATTCTCCTCCGGGTATGCCAGAAGGAAAAGGCATCAAATGACAATTACTCCTTTTCGTACACGCAACAATACCTTCAAATATTCCTTCTTTCCGCGGACCATTACTGAATGGAACCAGCTTACTAGCACCCAACTACAACAGCCTTCACTTTCCTTGTTTACATCATCTTTAACTTAGTGCTGAAATTATGTCATTTGTTCTTTATTAGGTACCTATGTATTTGTTGTTTGCCTTTTTTGTGACCTCCTCATCAATTGTACCCTCCTGCCAAAATCCCAATGTGGGATTGCAGTGTCAGTAAATCAAAATAAAATAAAATACCGCTCCCATTGAAACGCGGGCGACGCGTTAGGCAATGTTGATACATGCGGCGTTGGTCCGGGCCAGGTGGAGGCAGCGCGAGGTCATGACAGCACCAAAGCTGTGGTGCGGTCACTATTCCAAGAATGATTCGCAAAATCCGCGTGTGTTTACGATTACTGGTTGTGGAAAAGTTCACATCCGATAAGGTGTCCTTGTGAGAATAACGCAGCACACGACGCGTGAGGTCGCAAGGCTTTATGAAGTTGTAGATGAATGAAATACACAGCTCTTTACAAAATTTGACCACTAATGTTCCACCTAGAAGTCCCGCACGGAGAACTTTTGGCGATAAATTCACGGTCAAAAATTATCGGGCGAAAAAAATTTAGTGCTAAAAACTAGCAGTCAGTAGCAAAATTCAGAAGCAGTTCATTCACTGCTACTCGCGCATGCGCAGCACGGCTTCCCAGGAGCCACGCGAAACGGCTATCAAGCGGCTCCGGGGCAGAGTTAGACTTGGCTGCTGCACAACAAAGCGCACAGCTGGGCACCTGCCGGCGTCAGTGCGTCTGCCGCGGCTATGACGTCACTCCTCGGGAATGCGCAGACCACCGAATGTGCTGACCCAATTTTCTGCACACCCGTACTCCAATTGAATTGAATTTCCAATCCAATCTAATCCAATCCAATCCAAATCCAATCCAATTCTCATCACTCTTGCGCAGCACAGGCCTTCAGGGTCCACGCGAAACTGCTCAACCTCGGCCAGTGTAGCTTACGCTGTAAAAGATGTGAGAGTGAATCCAAATGCTACAAACCCACACTGTTTATACACCCGCGTAAGCCACAGGATGGTGTAAAAATAAAGGGGCATTTATATTACGTGCCATGAGTTTCCGCGTCAGCTCTCAAGGCGGGAGTATGCGGAAGGAAGGTTAGGACAACAGAATGTTTCGAGCATTGAGTCGGTTGTGATTGGAACGGTATGATATAGTCAGAATGAAGCACAATGCGGCAATCGTGTCACATGTTAGGTAGTTTGCCTAATTTAGGCCTAGTCCACTTATGTCACACGCACAATTTGTTACTGTATTCTAGCAAATTAAACGGGGCAAGAAGCTCTTCACACTTCTCGCGAAGTCCTGCCCCTATAAAGCACACAAATAACATCATCGAACCAGATAGAGGAAGGCAAAAAAACGGCGCTGAGGAATGCTTCTCGCTTACGAAGTGCCCTTAAAAATGGTTTGGAAAACGCTTCAAAAAACAACTAAAAAAAAAGACGGAAAGACACATGGCGCGATGTTTACCTTAGTACTTTGTGCGCCTTTCTGTATTCTGTTTGTTGGTTTTTTGTCTGCGGCGCTTTAAATCCCTTGAGAGTATTGTTACGGGGGGGAGAAGATAAAATGCACAAACAACCGCAGATGAAAGGATGATTTCATGAGCGGCCACGACGACACGAGCTAACCCCAAGGCTGTGCTAAATTCGGAATGTCGTCGTATTCACTCGGGCTTCCATTGCGCCGTGCTTCACCGCCTAATTCTTTGTTTTCTTGTAACAGTATGTACGAACACGCCCAAACAACGACTTTATTTGACTTTGTTTCGATAAACACGGCTTATTATTATAATACAATAAGGCATATGTGTAACTCCACATAAGACTCCCACGCACATTCTAAAATAATAAGATCATAGCGTAAATGTGAAGACGGACACCGACGATGAGATGGTGTGGGGTGTTTTGGCTGTGTTGGGGTATTTCCAAGTCGCATAGCCGTACGATGAACCAGCGATGCTATGTGGGTGTAACTGAATTCTACTACTTCTGTACTCATTCGAAAGTTCACTTGTACCCTTGCGCTCTTCTATGTTCCCTTATATGTAACGAGTTATGTCATGCGGATGGCAAGATCAGTTTAGGTAGGGGAGGGGGTCGCGGAGCCTAAGTTCACAGAAGCAATATGGGCCGCGGTTGTAGTTTTTTAGAGGACGAGGCGCAAGTGCCAAGACTTGCTATTTTTATGAAAGCTTTTTGTGTCCGTGAACACTTTGTATTTACGACTAAACAGCAGTATGGCTTCGCTCTGTTTCTGTTACTGTCAAAACTCCTCATAACAAAATTGCGGTAACTGACCAAGTCAAAAGAATAAAATTGACGTTTCGGATCCCCTACAGAATCCTTGTTCACAATGAGGCGAGGCAAGACGTCGTCGCGGTTTTCATGCTGTCAAGATGCGTCGTAATGATCGTGCGTAGATACCGGGCATATTGCCCTCTGTCCGGTTGATGGTATCTGATGTCGTTTGAATAAAAAGCGATTCAATGAGGAGCCTGGTTGTTGCGTTCCTTTCTTTTGCGATGATTATGGCACTGTCCCACTCAATTTGGTGATTATGAGCTTCGGCGTGTTCTGCGAAAGCATTCGCGGTGACGTTCGTTTTGTTTACGTCACACTGGTGTTCCTTGAGGCGTCTCGGGATCTTTCCAGTTTCACCAACGTATACGCAATCGCAGTCGCCACACGGGATCTCGTAAATGACACCAGGGTACTTTTCTTTCGGGAGCTCCTCCTTCACGTTCACTAGCTTGCCACGAAGTTTTGCGCAAGGGCGTGGGCAACCCGCAAGTCATAATTGGAAAATACCCTGGAAAGGGCTTCGCTGACGCCGGCGACGTAAGGGATTGCCGCCCTGGAGTGGAATGTTTGCCTCGGTACATCTTCGGCAGGAGACAAAATTCGCTGTTCGATTTGCTTGATGAATTTCCGACGGTACCCGTTCTAAGATAGTTCTTATTGAATCTTCTTTAGTTCTCTATCTAGTTGCTTCTCCCAGGTGCAAATGCGCGTGGCGCGTGTTACCAAGGAGGAAACAGCATATGTCTTGTGGCCAACGGGGTGGCAGGAGGCGAAGTTAAGGTACTGGCCTGTGTGGGTCACCTTCCTGTGCACAGAAAAGGCGAGTCCATTATCTGTGCGCCTCACGAGAACGTCAAGAAAGAGCAGGCATCCATTTTCTTCTTTTTCAACAGTGAACTGGATACTGGGTTCCACGGAATTCAAGCATTGCTGAATTCTTGTAACGTCATCTTTTCAGAGAACACAAGAGCAATCGTCCACGGACGGTAGAAAACTTTTGGGGCGGCCGTGAAAGAACTCAGAGCTTTTTCTTCTATGGCCTCCATCACAAGGTTAGCTGTAGTTACCGGTATTGAAGCTCCCATCGCCGTGCCGCGAGCCTACTTGTAGAATTTGTTGCAATACGTGAAGTACGTGTTGCTCAAACGGAATTCGAGCAGCTTGCAGAGCTCAGGCACGTCAAAGGGGGTGCGGTCGGCGAGTGTGCTGTCACGGTTCAAAACATCCCGGCAAGCGGTCAAAGCAAGGTCGACAGGGACGCTGGTAAAGAGGGATGTCACGTCAAAGGACACCATAGCGTCGTCGGGACTCAAGGTCACATGTCGTACTTTCTCAACAAAGTCGGATTCGTTTTGGATGTGCGTCGATGTTTTACCCGCTACGGGATTCAGCACTTGGTGCAGGTATCGAGAAAGGCGGTACAGTGGCGACCTTGTAAAGTCTACTATTGGGCGGAGAGGACATCCTTGCTTGGGTATCTTAGGTGCGCCATAAATGGCGGGGGCTGAACCGTTGGCGCATAGAAGTCGGTAATAGAGCTTCTTTTGTTCAGGAGGCACTAGCTTACCACCTGACTTACCTGAACTTACCACCTGACCAGACGGACTTCCGTCGAACCCTGGACTATGTCAAAACTCCTGCTCAACCAACCGCCTTTGCACAATTCATGAAAAATATTCTATTTGGCGGATTTGGCAATAAATATTGTTTGTTGCCGACTGACCTTACTAATATGTAGCATGGAAGGCTGTGATGGCTAAGCTGTAGGGGATCTCTACGAACGATCAAATGTGCTATTTGCCAGGAACCGACTGTCTATTCCTCCTATTGAACCCTTTGATCAGCACCAGTACCTAAGTGATCGCGAGCTCGATCACGCTGTTAAGGTTGCAAACACACTGTGCTTCTTGAGGCAAGTGGATCATGTGTGCAGAATTGGAGTACCGGGTTTTGTGATATGTAGCTTAATGTGGCACAATGGCGTCCAGTAAATATCTAAGGCTACTAGATTTCCCAATTTGGCTGAAACTGAGGATTATTTGAGGGATGACCCTTGTAGTTTACCATCCAGGGCATTTCTTCTTTCAGTTCATATCAGTTAGAACGAGGACATGTACTCAACAAACATTTCAGAAGACCTCAATGAAACTAAATTACCCTGCGCGCCGTTCAGAAAACTGCATCCTTTTCTAATGGCCGGGAAGCATCCCCCGTGTTGCCGTATCGTGTTTGTCGCCTCAGCCAAGCGAAGAAAAACCATGAAAGGGGATCTTGTCGTGCTCCAATCCGATGCTTGCTAGCCTATCGCAAAGCAGTGAACATCTTGCCCCGTATTTGCAACTACACAACTTCCGAGAAGAAAGAACAGAAGTGCTTTGCCTGACCGCAGGACGACTCTGGAACTTCTTTGATGAGATCAAATGCGCTTGGCTTGACACGGGCAAAACAAGCATTCTTAACGAAGAAACGCAGTTACTATCGAATGGAATACAAAGCAGGCGCTCCTGTCAGGCTCGCTAGTAAGCCAGAAGCACCATCTTCGAATTTACTAGACAACTATACCAGCGCTGGAACCAGAATGGAGATTTTTTGCACGCAACTGACGGTGGGACAAAGTCCTTTGCTGTGCGAGTTTTAAAACATTCATTACACATAGCGAAGCGTTGGCTCGGCTCTATTATGTTGTGGCGTCCCCGCGCTCTCGGGAAACCCAGCTTACAAAGGCCAAGCATATCACCAAAGCACAGCATATCACCGCTCGCGATGGTGTGATGTGTCTCTCTGAAAATCAATTTTGTATAACCGAATGTACATATGCGGTGCATAAAGAACAATGTTACAATACCAGGTGTTGCACAGCACTGCTACCTTTTCAAGGTAAACAATGCAATATAGGCATAGATGCCATTGCAACGGAAAGGTTGCAAAGGCTTTTGTGTTAAAATATTTCTAAAATGATAAGTAATAAATCGCAATCTAGGATGTATTAATAAACAAATGAAAAGAGTTTTACTTCAACAACATTTGCTATAAAAGCATAAGAATTCAGGGCAAAAACAGACAACAGAAATTTAAAAACCAACCAATGAAAAAAATTCAAATAAACTTGTCCTGTAAGGCAATGATAAAGAAAGGTTTGGTTATTACAGGCGTAATTTACAAAGAGGTACCTCGTACGCTGAAAATACGGAATACCCAGCAATGCTAGGTGAATAATGTGAATAGTTCATTAACGGCGAATTCAACAGTCTCATTAGAGTAGTTATACTAGGAAAGTAGTTATATATTTTATTTGCGGCGAAATAAAGTCTCTTTACTCTAGTTAGTTTCTACATTTGGTTTGAAGCGGTTAGGCGGTGATGAATATTGCTTAGTTGGGTATAGTGGCATCTTTCACGGCCCGGGGGTTAAAAAGAAGGTCCCCTTCACCCCGAGTAGTCCGAGTGGCGCTGGCTACCACCCCCAAGTGCAGGAAACAAAAATACCTTAACATAAATACCCGAGAAAGTGCTGGGGAAACAGCCCCGCCGGTAGCGTAGTGGTTATCGCACCAGACCGGTATTCTGGAGGTCGTGGGTTCGGATCCCACCCGGCGGGCTTTTTTTCAACACTTTCTTTTCGACTAAAAAAATTCTTCATCTCTTTCTATGACCCACGACAACCTCCCCTTTGCTTTCCGTTGTTTTCTTGACTGCCGACCCCTATTTTGTGTCTTATTTTACGGAGCCCCTCATTTCCCATTTTCTGATTCGCTATATATATATATATATATATATATATATATATATATATATATATATATATATATATATATATTTAACACTAGAGGGCTTGGCAGCTGAATAGTATATTAAATTAGAGTCACCAGGGAAAACATAACACTATTGAATACGACGTTTCGGCTGGGATCCAGACTTTTTCCACTGAAGTACAAGGGTCGAATGAAGGGTCCCGCGCTTCATTCGTAGGGAGGAGCGTAGGCTCGTAGGGAGGAGCGCTCCTACGAGCCTACATATACCCTGCATTCGACCCTTGTTGTTCAATTGAAAAAGTCTGGATTCCAGCCGAAACGTCGTATTAAATATTGTTATATTTTTCGTGGTGACTTTAATTTAATATATATATATATATATATATATATATATATATATATATATATATATATATATATATATATATATATATATATATATATATATATATATATACTGTATAACCCCGCTGATACGTGTTTCACGGGACCACGGAAAAGAAACGTAACAACCAGGAAACGCAAGAACCGAGAAACAGAAAAATGAAAGAAATAAGCGTGTGCAGAATTTTATTTCATTACCTGCGTTCGAAAAAATCGTGCAGCGTTGCTTGGCGCATTTTGTCACGTCCGAGCAGCACAAGGTGCTTTTTAAGCACCGGCAGCGCCATTTGGGTCTCGGCATCGTCACTCCGCGCGTACCTTCTTAATAAATCTAGTGCCGCTACGGCCGATGGCGAGGTTGGCTCCGGCTCTGGCGGCTGCTCCTCCTCCACTTCGTCGTCACTGGAGCACGCACCGGCACACTCTGCCACGATGTCGTCGATGGACAACACTGCGGCGGTAACAACTACGTCATCCACACTAGCGTATCACTGTACGCGATTCCATTAGCGCCAACAGTTTCCATGGCGGAGTTCAGTTCGTCGCAGTCCCTGAAGGCATACACTTCACCAGCTTCTGCTGCATCACAATCGCGCACTCCTAAACACTTCGTGAAACAGTTTTTAACGGTGACGGGCGGTAACAGCGCTCCATGCCGATGCTAAATAATGCATAGCGTCCAAATTGTGACATCAGTCGGTTGCTGCCCACGCTCGCCAAAGATCGCTTCACAATGCACTTCCAGTAGAAGTGTTTAACGTTCTTAATAATTCCGGCGTCCAAGGGTGAAAATGACTTGTGGTATTCGCCGGAAGAAACACAACCTTGACGTTGCGCAGCGACGTTGTCGCCTTGGGATGCGCCGAGCAGTTATGGAGGAAGAGAATGACTTTCCTGTTTCGACAGCCCATCTTTGAGTCCATGTAGCTGAAGAACTCTTGAAAAAGCGAGCATGTCATCCATGCCTTGCTATTATTTTTATAATGGCAGGGCAGGTGCCGGATGTTCTTCAAACAGCGCGGGTTTTTTTAAGTTTCCAATGACCCACGGTTTCATCATCTCGGAACCATCCGAGTTGCAGCACAGCAAAACTGTCAGTCTTTCTTTACTGCACTTTCCGTCGTGGCAAGCCTCGCCCTTAAGGCTCAGTACCCTGAAAAAAAGCCCCGCATCGTCGGCGTTGAACACGTCCCTTGGTTCATAACCTTCAATCAGAGACGCCACGTGATTTTTCCAGGTATCGACGGTTGCTGTGTCGACGCTTGCAGCCTCACCGTTCATAGTACGGTAAGTTATGCCGTGACTGTTTTTGAAACGGTGGATCCAGCCGTTAGATGCAGTAAAACCATCAATGTCGAGCTTGTCGGCGATCCCCAAAGCCTTTTCCAGCAGGGTGGTGCCGTCGAAGTTTACTCCTCCTGCCCTGGCTTGCTTAACCCTAGTGAATACGGCCTCATCATGATGAGTGTAGTCTGAACTCCGGATTCCCGGCCGCGGCGGCCGCTTTTCTGATGGAGGCGAAAAGCAAAAACGCCCGTGTGTACGAGATTTCGGCGCACGATAAAGATCCCCAGGAAGTCAAAATTAATCCGGAGCCCTCCACTACGGCGCGCCTCATCGCCTGCGTTGCGTCGGCGCGTTAAACCCCCACAATCAATCAACTCCGGGCTTGATGCACTTTAGGTAGAAGACGCGGGCGTTCTCTTCAATTTCGCCTCTCTTTGCTACAATGGAATTCAATGTGGAGGGTGTCATTCCTAGCTCCTTCGCTATGTCTACCCTTTTCCGCGTAGGGTTTTCTTTCACGACGCGGATAATGTCCAACTTCTCTTGAAGCGAAAGCGCTTTCCGCTTTCTTGATGCCATCCTGTGTTAAACGAGTAAAAGGAAGCACTTGGCAGACGCACGCTTCCACGGCCGGCGCGACAGGTACACAAAGAAAAACACACGCGAGAAGTTCGCAAAAAGCACACGAGTTGCACTGGTTGGTGATGGCGATGGCGATTGACGATGGCGATGACAACAATGACCATGACAATGAGTCTAAGCCAAGAAAACAGGTAGGCGACAACCAAAAACAAGTCCCCGGCGACATTTGCGGCTAAGCCTATAGCCAAGCCAGGCCAAGCAGCGGAAAAAGCCAACATGGCCGCTCTCCATGGCCAGCTCCGACCGCCAATTCGCAACGTAACACGCGGGAACGGTCCTACACTTGCGACGTAACGGCGGGGTTCTCAATGGGGTTCTCAATGGGAGGTATGCCGGGACCGGCCAAAAACAACGTAACAGCCACGAAAACGCAGCACCCGGGAACGTAACAGCGGGGTTCTACTGTATATATATATATTGTACATGTTTGCTTTCATTTATTTGGTTTCTTTTCTGGCAAGAAAGAGAGGTAGAGGGCAAAATTCCCCTCTCTCGTGAAGTGTGTATCGTAGAGCATATTCAGTCACTTGTAATTTTCCCTGAAGCAGACCAGACCACTGGTCGAAACTGTCGAAATAATGTATTTGTTAGTGTTTTCCAAGTGGTCGCACCCAAGTTTTTGAATATTTAAACAGTAGCCAAGAATTCCTTCTCTGCTATATACATATATATATATATATATATATATATATATATATATATATATATATATATATATATATATATATATATATATATATATATATATATATATATATACAAGAGAAGAAAAACTTCGAACAAGGTAGAAGCACGATTGTGGCCTACGTTTCAGCAAGGAGAACTTGCTTTCCTCAGGGCAATCTCTCGCCTGGCAGGCACGGTTTATATAGGGGTAGGACCCCAGGTGAAAGGAGAGGGAAAGATGGAAGGGAAATTGAGCAAGCCGATTGGTTAGGGAGTATATTGGGAGATGTTGAGGGGGAAAGAAGGTTGTATAGTTTGAGCTGCGAGGTAGGTCACAGGAAAGTCAGGCGGAGGGGAGGGGGGGGTTAATTCCGGGATTTTTTGGAGAGAACAGATGAGAGGGTGTTTGTTGACGCGCTGCAGGTGCATGCGGAAAGGTTCCGAGAACCACTGGAAGCAGGCCAGGGGGTGAGTGTGGGGCCTTATCAGAAACTATCTGCAAGCCTCAGGACAAAAGAGAAAGTAGAGAAGGGGGGGATGACCAGGTATGGGAAAAAAGAAAAAAAAGGAAAAAAAGAAAAAAAAGAAAAAACAGGGAGGCAAAGTACACAAACCCACACCTAAAAGGAACAGCGATAACCCGACTGGTGAAAAGGCACATGTCGCCCAGGGCGACTTCACTGGAAGAGGCTTGTCCTGAAACTCAAAAATGAAACGATAAAGTTAGGCTGACGTCAGGGCCACGAGACAAAGCCAGGAAAAAAATAACAAAAATAAAATGAAATTACAAAAGCAAAGGTTGGGGATGCGGGTGCGTATTAGCTGGAAGCGAAAGAATCAAAACAAAAGGAATCAGGTGACCAGGTACAGAGCAGCGTGAACGGTCATAGTCTTTGGATGAGGTATATGCACGGACATGCCTAATGCTGTATTCCCGTTGAATATCGCAAGGATTCCAAGTTGCCCTTAGACGCAATAATTCCAGCAGGTTCCATGGAGTTGAATTTGTGAATTAAGTAGGATTCTAGGTATTTCCTGTCCCTAGGAGACTTAAAATTTGACTGAAGTATATATAACTTAAGGTCATCAAAATTGTGGCCTGGTTGGTTGAAATGCTGCGCTACAGCTATGGAGGATTTGCTAAGAGTATCTGCCCGGTGACCATTAAGCCGTAGGCTCATAGGTTCACTCGTTTCGCCTATATACTGTTTGTGGCACATTGAGCATTCCAACATATAAACAATGTTGGATGAAGTGCACGTAAATAAGATATGCCCATGCACGTGTTCTTTTTGCCCATGTCAAACACGTGCATGGGCATATCTTGGAGTAAAAAAGGGAGACACCGACCAAAAGAAACTTAAAAACTTTAAAACAACAAGACGTTTCGGCTTCGTTACTGAAATCAGTAACGAAGCCGAAACGTCTTGTTGTTTTAAAGTTTTTAAGTTTCTTTTGGTCGGTGTCTCCCTTTTTTTACTCCAACATGTTTCCCGACCAGACGGGTTTCCGTCAAACCCTCGACTTCATGGGCATATCTTGTTTCGACTCCTCTTGCGCCCCCGTTGCACCGGGGGAGGGGAAAATTATTTTTTTTATTTTCTTCTCTCTCTCCCTTTTTTCCCATGTTCGTGCCGCGTTGTTATTATCCTTTTTATAATTTATTTTCCCGCTCTCTCTTCATTCTTTTGCTACCCACCAACCAAGATCCATTTGTACAAACTCTCCCTCCTCTTACCTTGCCCTCGCCCTTGCGACATTTTCTGTATATATATAACTCTGAAACGAACTTATTTTGTACTCTGAAGAAAGGGAGTCCTCTCCCTGAAACGTCAGTAAACTTATTTTTATTTTCTAAGTCTTTCTCGTTTGTCTCTGTCTCTACTAACCTTATTTTTTTCGCGCTCTGTGTGAGTTTTTATCTTTTCAGACTCTATATATATATATATATATATATATATATACATATATATAGAAAATAAGGGTTGGCAGTCAAGAAAACCTCGGAAAGCGTAGGGGAGGTTATGGTGGGTCATAGAAAGAGATGAAGAATTTTTTGAATGATGAAGAGATGAAGAATTATCGCACCGGACCGGTATTCTGGAGGTCGTGGGTTCGGATCCCACCCGGCGGGCATTTTTTCACCACTTTCTTTTCCACTCAAAAAATTCTTCATCTCTTTCTATGACCCACCACAACCTCCCATTTGCTCTCCGAGGTTTTCTTGACTGCCAACCCTTATTTTCTGTCTTATTTCACGGAGCCCCTCATTTCCCATTTTCTGATTCGCTATATATATATATATATATATATATATATATATTTATATATATATAGTTAAGAGAAAAGGTTCCTGGCTATGAGGTTAGCTGTACGATAGAGAAGTCAAACTTAAAAACATCACAACTGTTATGTTTTTCAGTTTGACTTCTCTATCGTATATATATATATATTTATATATATATATATATATATATATATATATATATATATATATATATATATATATATATATATATGGATGTCATCACTGTAGGTAATGCTGCCTACCGAAAGAGTTCAGGCAACAGCCTCGTCTAATCATTACGGCACAGAACATTGCAAGAGGAATAAGGGGATGTACTGAAGCAGTGGAAAGGAAATATAAACGGCAAAGAAGATACAATCACCAAACCACTTCAATATACGGAGGCTTACGGCACGACGGGACGAACGGCTGACCGCTTCCTGCCATGCGGGCTCCTTGAAGGTGGCTGGCAGTGACTTCTCTCCTGGCTGGCGGCACTTAGGGCCGGCGACTCCCCCCCTCTAACAAGTACCGCTGCGCTTATCTAGCGTGCACATAACGTGCCACGCCCCCTCCATCGCACAGTCTTTCCGCCGTGCGTTCACAGATGGCAGGTGAGGTGGCGCGCGGTAATTTGAATGCAGCGACGCGACGGCTCGGAGTGGAGAATCCCTACACTTCCCCCCCCCCCTATGAGAAGAAGATAAAAAAAGAAAAAAAAAGTTCTTGGCCCGTTGCCACGCGCACACACACCCGCGCACAAAACGTCTCTGTCTGGTCCACTAATTCAGTCCCGAGGTTCCGCACGTCGATCTCCTGAGCGCAGTTCAGGCCTTCGTGCTGAAGTGGTCGAAGGTGAAGGCGTTACACTCGCAGGCTTCGGCGCCTTGGCTGGTGACAGGAAACGACGAAGTGGTGGCACGCCGGACGACGTAGTGGGGTGCCGGATTGCGCCGACGAGACGTTGCACGTAGCGCTCGGACACGTCGCGGTTGCAGGCGGCCCATGCCCTGTAGCGCCGCAACCAGGCCGCGGAGCTGCCTTGCTCGCGCTGCTCGAGGGGATGGGGCCGCCCGGGGTGCTGCGGGGCTGGTCCGAAGTTTCAGCACCTGGTCTGCGGCATGCTCTGCGAAAACAACGTTCCCTTGACAGCGACATTGATTTCACTCTAAAAGCAAGGGTAACGTGGGCACTTTCACGCAACTCGTCGTTCGGGCGGGACTCTGTTGCCGGAAACTCACAGTCCGGAACAATGCGATTGAGTGAGACCGGCAACGACAATTTCATACCGCTCATACCGAACCCCATAGTTGGGGATCTGTATGAGCGGCGCTCGCCTGGAATTTCCAGTTTCCAGGCGAGCGCCGCAACTGATAAGCATTACCCGCAGTGGACTTGGTACTGGAGCGTGCTTTCTGAACCGGGCTTCGTCAGCTGCGGTACTTGGAATTCGTCCGTGCGGCCGACAACTACTCCTGCCGGCTGTCAGGCATTATCTGCAGTCAGGTTGGTTCGCACCTTCAGGCTGCCTGACACATCCGCATCATCTTTGCTGTGCTCGTCACCCATGGTGGCTGATGCGTTAGCATTAATCTGAAGTGACCATTCTTTAATGTACATATCAGCAGTGAACTCACCGGTATTCAGTCCGGGTTCGTCTGGGACCGGCTGGCTTTCAGCTCCGTAATTCGCGCTGGCTGAGACCGGGTGGCCTCCGGGCCAGTAGCTCGCGTTGGCAGAGACCGGGTGACCTTCATCATCAGGACCATGGGTTGAACCAGGGCGTCTGGGGCAGCGCTTTAGTGAGGCTGCGTAATGCGGCTCGGGTGTGGGCTGACCGGAAAAGCCGGTGGGGCTGTCGCATGGGAGCGCTTGCTCCGGCCGCCGCTGAGCACCATCCGCAGTCTCATCCGCTGCAGGCCGAGAAGCGGGCTCAACCCGGAGATGGTCACCATCGGGAGCTGCAAGGTTCCTCCTGCCCTCGTCAGTGCTTGGACCGGACGGCATCTGCGGTTTGCTGAGAAGCTGTGCCTGCAAACTTCGGATTAGAATTCCGAGCTCGCGGAAGTAAGCAGCCAGGGCTTCCCGCTCGGATGGGGGAAGAGCAAACATGTTGCCCCGGCGTGAAAAGCGGTTCTTCAAGATAGAGGGTTATGCTGAAAACGGAAAGACACCGTCTATTTAGGAGTGCACAAGGCGAAGATTGCATTTTGTGCAATTGTGCAAAGAATTCCAGTACTGCCATTTCTGAAGCTTAGCCGTAATGCGCGTGCGCTACGGATAAAGGATGCTACCGTATAGCCGACCACGCTCCAGCACCAAGTCCACTGCGGGTAATGCTTATCATTTGCGGCCCCGGAGCAAGATAGAGTTTCTGTCACGGAGCAAGATAAACATATCTTGCTCCGTGGTTCCTGTATATCGCGTAGCGCAAGAGTTGCGCGCCTGATTGCCACATGCCGCGGGTTCCAGTTCGACAGAAAGCCCGCTTTCAGTGCTGCACAGTCAGTTCTACCACAGAACAGGGAGGATTTTAGAGAAGCAAAGGTCTAGCTTTGCCTGTAGTGCCAGAAAAATCGTAGCGGCGGCGTCGTGAATTACCGTGGGAGCCCGCTTGGTGCCGCTGAAACAAGGCTTTGTAAACATGGCGGATGCTTTTTGCACAGGCCGCTTGAGCTCCTTAGTAACATGGCTGCTCTCGCACGGCAGCCGCCGGCTCGCTGCTCCTGCTGGTTGCTGGCTGGCACGCTGGCCGCGTGTTTACTTGCGCCGCGCTAGTGAAGTGATGTTACGCCAGGTGACCAGATGGCCTCGACTGGCACAGACCACAGTGAGCAGCAAGTGAGAACAAATCGTTTATTGACATCCGCAAGTTTACAGGGGCCAGGACATTTCATTTTGATCGCTGCAATTGTACGTCGCTTTCGTGACATTTTTTTTTTGCCATAACAACTCGTTCACTTGCGCTAAGATTTCGAACGAAGGGCACACAACCAACACTCAGTCGACGATGAAAGGCGGCGGTATACAGCGAGCGTCATCAGTTCGCACGTGCGATGTGCCCACCTTCCGCATCCATCACATTGGAGAGCGGCGACGTTGTCATGCACAACCTTTTCGCAGCGGCTGCAAGTAGGACGTGACGACGTGCGCTTGGGGCCGGGATTGATCGCAATGTTTCCAGCGAGCAAGAGGCACAACCTGACTGTCGGGCGGCCAGTAAGGGGTGCGCACATGTGGCGGCATACCTTGGGGCGATGCTTCAGCGAGGTGGTGGGAACCAACTCCGTGCACAGCGCGCGAGACAGACTTGTAGTGGCGAGCACGCTCAGACGGGCGCATCCGTCGTGAGGAGCAACACGTACGTTTGGCGAGGTCTGGACCGAGGCGAGTCCGTAAAACGAAGAGTGATGCCAATAGCAAGATGAGTCGCAGCCTGGCTATAGGCCTAGATGCGCCATCACAACAAGTCGATGCGGCGGTACAGCGGCCCCGCTAACACGGGCTCCAACAGGCTCACGCGGGTCGCTGAGCCTTCCCGGTGGCACGTATCACACTTACTGCATGTTCACAGCGCAGAAATACTCAAGAAAACTAGATTTGACAAGACCACAGAAAATAAGTTAACCGCAATCCAGCTTGGCTTTGTGGTTGCGAATTCACAAGCGAGGTGGTGCACCAGTCGGCTGTTCGTAAAAAGTTGCGTACATTTTGCTCAACAGATGTTTGATGCGGAACTTGTTAATAATCTTTTTAAACTACACATTGTAAGCGAACTTTGTTGGCTCTCTGAGTCACGGAATGAATGTGTTGTATTCTCTACCAAAAGTAACCTCTCGGTTGCGCCGTCTGGTGGACTTGATTAAGAAAACTGCCGCTGTAGGTTGGTGTCGATTTTTACGCCGCCTATAGGGAAACCAAGGAACGTCCAAGCTTGAGAGGCGTGGTTCTACTCAACTGGGCAACGGCGGTTGTGGAAGCGGCATCAGCGGCGGCCGCTCATCTGATAAGCGGTCCAATATCGTGCGCCAGTTTTTGCCCAACCGCTCCTCCTCGCCGCTGCCAATGGCGCGGCGGCCCGGCGGCAGCCTTTTCACGCGAGAAGGGTGGCTCTCCCGCATGACCTGTAACACAAGATCGCGGATGGACGTGCAGCTGCGCTCCCATAGGGGAGCTAGGGACCCTAGCTATATACAGGAACTCTAGAGCGAGATATAGAGGAGCGCCGACTGTGGCCCTGAAAAAATCATTTGCTCGGGCCGATAATGTCCCCGCGCCGCCGGCCGCCCAGCTTTCCCTTTGCTCTCTTCCTCCTTCATTCGCCCTCTCGTCGCTGTGCCTCTGTACATGGCTCTTTCCTTCTTCGCTCTCCCCAGAGGCGTCTTTTCTTTCGCAGCGGCGCCTGTCGTATGCCTGTCCTACTATGCAGGAGGAATGCCTGCACGCGCGGAATTGAAACACCCGTGCGCAGCCGGAATAGACGGCGCAGATAATCGCACGCCACCGCATACATGGCGATCGCTTATTCCCTATCAGGGGGCGTTTATATTCTGACGTTATGAAGACCCGCTAAAAATATTGTACTAACCCAGCAGATGTAAGACGCAAGTGAACGACGATGACTTGAGAAGCACCAAAGAATGAGCAAGAGTAATATGAAACGCCACAACATGTAGTCTAGCGTGATTCTGCTTACGACAAATCGATGCAGCGCCAAAATTACTCTCTGTTGTTGGCCCGCTCTCCATCCGCGTGCTTAATTAGTTATGCTGCTTCTGCGCACTAACAACGCTTACAAGGGTCGCCCGAAGTATCCATCGGCAAACGGCAATAGGACACACATTTCTGTGCCAATGACTGAATTGGACGGCTGCCCTGTTGTAATGAGTTTTGGCCGCAAGGCCCACCACTGGAAAGGCCGGCGCTGCGATCGTTTTGACGTCACTTGTAGGATCACCGTTCCTATCTTGCTGCGTAGTTGGCTTGCAGCGCGGGACACTTCGCTTAGGACGCGTGTTGTAAAAGTATTTTCGTGTTAATTTTCTTCGTTTGAAGTTAATTCTCAGTGCGTCAAGCGCAATTCGACTTAATGGTGACTGTATAACCGTATCAACTGTGGTAGATTATCCGCAAACACCATGAGCGTGGTGGTGTATTACGCATGCGACCGAAGCGCATTTCCCCGATCAACAATGTGCACTACGACGATCACCGAGTGAAGTTTCTAGATTTCGCTTGTTTGCAAGAAATGTATAAAGCAGAAAATCGTAAAGCGTTAACTGCTCGCAGAAGCACACGCCCCCGCAGTGCCTGCCGGCACAGCCGACGGTGCGGCTCGAACCGACGCAGGTCGCGGCAGCAACACCTTGTCGCCGCTTTTTAAATCACACAAGTCGTGGAAAAGAAGTTCCAGATTGGTGAAAGTGGATGTTAGTGTGATGAAAAATTCTGATAGGTAGTGTCATCAGCTGTGATTTTCAAAGCGATGCTCAAATATCTGCCGCGATTTACGCCGACAGGCCGCGGAGGTCGGTCCCGGCAGCGCCGGCCCGTTCACGTACGGTGCGGCGAGCGGCCGAAGGATGGCTATGCTTGCGCGCAAGAATCGGCCGAGGCCGTGCAGGTATCTTGATCTTCGATCGCTTCAACGGAAATCACTGCGCTTACAGAGTTCCCAGCGCGGTGAAACGTTCTGTTAGGGACTGTCACTCGCAACTCTAACCGCGATGAAATATCTGCTGCAACGCCAAGCCTAAAGTTCCCAACATCCGATTACATGCATCCGAAGCCGGCTGCGAGCTGTTGGCGAAGGCCCTCCCGTCGCTCACGCGCGTGTTGTGTTTGGGTTCCTCTAACCTCTTGGAGGCGCCCAACGCTCGGTTCTCCTATTCTAAGTATCCCCTTACCCGAAATCATTAACGACGTGTTTCGCCTCGTACGAGGGCCTTCTGGCGAGTCTGGCGACTGCTCCCAGAAGGCGAGGGCCTTCTGGGAGCAGTCGTGAGTTTCGAAATTGATGCTTGAAAAATGCCGGCTTACTGTAAACATGCAAAACACGCTGCAATTATAAATTACCACGCCGAGCACCTAATGAAAACTAAATATAGCCTTGTCCAAACCCGCTCGAAGGCGTTGAAAACTCGCGTTCATACCGTTCATACATTGCGGACAAGTCGCGAAAAGTAAACATCAGCCTTGCAGAGTACAGGCTACGGCAGTGATCGTTAATCATATCCGGGCATGACTATAAAATTATCCTAGGGGAAATAGGCACTGATTAAGCCAACTGCAGACCATAACAATACTTTTAAGCTTGTGCGGCGAAGCAATCTGATCACCGTTCTCGCGTCATTCATTTACCAGGCAATACGAGCAGTTCGCGCGGTGAGATCATAAGTGAGCGATGCGTTTCCGTCGCTGTTACAATGTGTTTGCTTGCACTCACGTCCCGTCACACGTATTTCATAATGAATTTACAGCGTACTTTTCTCGGCATCAGTTGCATCGTCCTTGGCGTTAGCTCGCTGCGTATGTGGGAGCTGTGGGTCGCGATGGTAGCAACTACCTAAACGCGGCGGTGTCGCCGGGAACAAGCGAGTCGCTGATTGCTTGCCCGAATTATTTGGTTTACAGACAACTTTTTTGGTAATTTGCATCAAATCCACAAGGAGTAGGCCAGACGGTGGCCGTAACAAAAAAACACGCTTCTGCGTACGCACGGGAAATGTGTTGTGGCAGACGACAACACGATTCAGCGTCCTACAAGTGACGTCACTCGTAGGTGGCGCCACGGTATGTCCTCGAGGCCAATACAAAAACACTGCCATCTTGATAAGGTACCCAAGAATATCAAACGCAACCTTCATTGTAACTCATGCCGCAACTTACTGCCCGATGTTCACTGTCGCTCTACGGTCGTGTTATCTCGTCGATAACGCCGTGGACTCCAAATAAAATGCTGCGATTTGTATGGCGGCAATTTTGGGCCTACCAGGGTTCCCGGCGTTTTTTTTTTCTTTAAGCGGCTGACCATCAAAACAACCGGCTCGTCAAACCTTTTTTTTTCGGCGAGTCATCACCACAGAGATATAGGGTCCGACGAATTCAAATATCGCGAAATGAAGGCTTGTGAAAAGACCGCACTGTCAGGGCCTCGATCTTGAGCAGATTGCTACGTCGCGAGCAGTCGCGGGTGATGTTATCGCGTTTCGGTTATTTTCTTATGAGCGTGTGAGTGCCGGTCCGTGTTCTAGGCAACTCTGTTTTGGACGTAAGTTGGAGAACGGCGAAAAAGCTGAGGGAACTTTTATAATCGGTAGGGATCGGAACCAGTTGCTCCTTTCGCCTTTTGTAAAACCTGCTAAAACACAGCCGAATTGGTGTTCACAAATTTCTAAAACCGAGTCACATTTTCGGCAAGCACTACGCAAAAGGTAGTGTTTGTATAGCAGCCATATGTCTATATGTGGGCTCTACATTTTGTTTTCCCGCCATGCAAACCAATCCTTAGCAGGGGGAGTCGCCGGTCGGGAGCCGTACGACCACTCAATTCCTTCGGGTCCGGGTTACCCAGAAGGTGCTGTCGAACGAGTTAATGAAGCCGTGCGAAGGAGGAGCGCAATGAACGCGAAGCGGCGCCAACGCAGGCCCAAAGCACTCCGTGCCCAAAACTACCATCGCCGAAGCAGACGACAAATGCCGACGGAATGCGTTCCGCCAACGCGCCCGTCGGCGCACGGGGAACGCCGGCCGCTTAGCCGGCGGCCCCTTCGCTGCGCCATCTACGTTGTGCTCCGCGAGTGATGGACATTAAGGACCCGCAGCAGAAAGCGAAGACGGCGCTCATCTTGCTCCGTGGTTGCGGCGCTCGCCTGGAAACTGGACATTTGGTGCCGCGGGAGAGATGGCTGTGCAGTGCGCAGGCTCGTTGAAAAGAAAAGAACTCGGGCGAAAGAGCTACAACATAATGCCCGGCTTTCAGAGCGTCTAGCCAAATCCGGAATAGCAACGAAATACATTTCGCTAAGTTGAAGTGCTCAGTTCCAAAAACAGCTGCCACTTGCCAAACATATGCCCGAAAGGTTTACTCGCAACTTGCGCCTGTGCGTAATCGTCATTGCTCACAAAGGACTGTGCCAGCCTAAATACAAGTTGGGCACCACTGTCGGTAATGCTGCCTACCGAATCGGGGTTCAGGCAACAGCCTGGTCAAAACATTACGGCACAGAACGACGAACGGCTGCCCGCTTGCTGCGGTGCGGGCTCCTTGAAGGTCGCTGGCAGTGACTTGTCGCTCCCGGCCGGCGACTCCCCCTGCTAACAAGCACCGCTGCGCTTATCTAGCGTGCACATGGCGTGCCACGCCCCCCTCCATCGCACAGTCTTTCCGCCGTGCGGTCACAGATGGCGGGAGAGCTGGCGCGCGGTAATTTGAATGCAGCGACGCGACGGCTCGGAGTAGAATATATATATATATATATATATATATATATATTGTGGGCCTCACCTCTGTAATGCAGTGCAGCCTGCCAAGGTGCCCACCATGGGTTCGAGCGAGCCAAGCCGTAAACGGCCGCGGCGGCCCTCGCCACGCGTGCAGTCACTCCGCAAAGACGAAGTAGCTCCTCAGAACGTGGTTTTATTCCGGGTAATCCACGGTACAGCAACCAGCCCTGGTATTACACTCCTAGCCCTGGGGCAGAGAGGGGGGTACCCGACGACCGTACGCTTCAAGCTAAAGAGCCCGACGCGCAGGGGGGGGGTAATCGGCAGCTGTTGTTCCAGTGGCGTAAGCCACCGAAACGCTGCGGGTGATGGGCCCGGCAATGACCGGAACCGACCACCAGACTGACTGAGAAATCCAACTCCCGGTACGTTCGCCGACCTCACGGAAGTGAGAGAACGGCGGTCGCTCAGGCCGAAGCGAGGCGAGCAGCGTGCAAGCACGAAGTACCTGTCGGAGTCGGCACCCAGCCAATCTCTCCCGGGTCCGACCGAAGCGCGCGCCCGCCGCCGCGAGCCCCTCGGCGGGGCCACTACGTCACGCCCCACGTGGCCCACGGACCGGCGCGCATTGGTCAGCCCGTACCCCCTTGCAGGGAGAGGGCGCGAGGGGCTATCCTCGCCCCTCGGGGAGAGGGGATCGCGGGCTACGTGCTCGCGTAATTGGGAGTAGTCCCAATTAAGATCCCCACAATATATATACATATATATATATATATTGTGAGCGCGTACGTCTGTCACCACGGCCTGGTCACTCTTAGGGATTGTTTATACACTCTGGGCAATCTCCCGCATTCCCTCCTCGCCGTGACATTATCATTCTCATTAACATTACCCAATCCTCTTCCCTCGTGCATCGTCATCATCGCTTTCGGTACGGTGTTCGGAACCCACTGGATCGCCGAATAAACGTCCCGGTTCACCCGTTGCTCACGGGCCTTACAAGTGGTGGAGGTTGACCTCGGTCCCGTCCTCAACGCCGTCCAAGCGCACCCCTGGAGCTCCGTTCCGGTCGGCGTTTGCCTTAAACACAGATGCAGCGTGAGGCCGGAAGCAGCCACGATGGCGCCTCCACTCCTGCGCCTCTTGCATTTGCCGTCACCTGCCGCGAGCGCGACCCCCGCATTTTGCAGGGCTCCGCGGTGAAGACGTCGATGACTGGCTGGATGAGTATGCTCGGGTCAGTGCTTTCAACCGTTGGGATGACGCGGCGAAGCTGCAGCAGGTTTCCTTTTCGTTGGACCAGGTGGCAAAAACATGGTTTCTGAACAATAAACACCGCATCGACGACTGGGCTAGCTTTTGCCAGGAGCTGCGCAAGATATTCGGCACGACAGCCGCTCGGTCGGACGAGGCGAAACGGAAGCTGGCCACTCGGCTTCAGCGCTCTGACGAGACGTATACCTCATACATAGAGGACGTCGTTGCACTCTTCCGCCGCGTGGATGCAAGCATGCCAGAGGCCCACCAGGTTCGCCACATCCTGAAGGGCATCGCTTCTTTCGCGTTCAACGCCCTCGCGGTCCAAAATCCGACGAGGGTCAGCGATGTGCGCACAACCTGCCAGCGCCTGGACGAATTGCAGGCTGTTCGTCTGCAACCGGCTGCTCTGCCTACGCCGTCACAAGGGGACACGGACTTGCGGCTTCTCATACGCCAAATCATCCGCGAAGAGCTGCAGCTCAGCGACCCGCTTTCTGCCCCACGATATCACTTTCGCACCGAAGCTCCTCAGCTGCGCGACCTCGTGAAAGAGGAACTGGCATCTATTGCGGGTGTGACGCCATCAACGCCTCCTGGTCCTACGACTCCCACGCCGTCCTACTCAGCCATCGCATCCAAACCGCCTTTACCAATGGAAGCCTAGCTGTTTCACAGACACTTAACAGCGATATCCGCAGCAAGCATGCCACGGGGATACTACACGACCATGCACCCTGGCCGCCAGCCCTTCCCGGGTGACCGCCCCGTCTGCTATTATTGCGGGATTCGCGGGCACATATCTCGTTTCTGTCGAAGACGTCAGCAAGATGAACGGCGTGGGTACGCACCGTTCGAACGCGACATTGGCTTCTCTTACGGGTACCGACGTGGCACATATGGTTCGCCCCCGCGTCGCCCATCGCCGCCCCCAACCTCGTTCGGCCCGCCTCGGCCCGAGCGTCCATCACGGCGACGCTCACCCTCACAATATCGCCGCTCTCTGTCACCTCTTCTTCCCGCGACCCGCTCCAATGACAAGCAATCGCAAAACTAGCGCCTGCAGTTTCTGGAGGGGAAACTGCACTCGTCAAAAAGCCAAAAACTCCTCCATTAGGACCATCAAATACATTGTCTGTGGAAGTTAAAGGTTTTTGTGTTGATGTCCTTGTTGATACCGGAGCCAGTATATCAGTGATTAATGAATAGTTGGGTTCGCGCCTCCGACAAGTGACTACCCCGTATACTGGACCATCGTTGTGCGGTGCTAATCGAGAGGTGCTCGAGCCATCCGGATACTGCACAATACGTGTTTTGATAGAGGGAATTCGGCACCATATTCAGTGCGCAGTGTTACCTAGCTGCTCCCATGAACTCATTCTGGGATGGGACTTTCTATCATCGGCATCCGCGGTCATCTCCTGCCGATACCCCGACATCGAGATCACCGCTACGGACTATACGGATGTTCCTGACGTCAAGCAGCAGTGCTTCGTGACAAGTGCTGATTTCGTCCTCAAACCTGGTACTCAGACCACAATTTCCGTTCGCGGTGGCAACTGTCGTCATGGGGACGTACTCATCCTTCCCTGTGCTCGGTTTCTCCCGAGAGGCATCGTGATCGCCATCTGTCTTGTGAGCTTCTTCCGTGGGTCGGCCACACTCGTTGCCGCGAACGTTACTTCTGAACCGATTCTCCTTCGTCAAGGCACCACTGTGGCTACCGCTGCTGACTCCGAAGCTGTCTGTGTTGTTCCCCTCTCCCCTATTTCCTCCCGCCCAAGTTCGCGCTCTAAAGCGTTGCACCCGGCTGTATCTGCCACAATCTGCTCTGACCTCTCCCCCACGCAAACTGGCTCTTTACTAGACCTCCTGAACAAACACAAATCCTTATTTGATTCTAATTGTACTACGCTTGGCCAAACTTCCGTCGCAACGCACCGAATCGAAACAGATGGATCCCGTATTGTGTGCCGCCGTCCTTACCGTGTGTCTTCTTCCGAACGAAAAGTCATCAGTGAGAATGTCGCCGATATGCTTCAACGCAAAATTATCCGCCCATCAAACAGCCCTTGGTCGTCCCCCGTGGTCCTCGTAAACAAAAAAGATGGATCCGTTCGATTTTGCATCGATTACCACGCACTCAATAGAATTACCCGAAAGGATGTATATCCGATGCCTCGCATCGATGATGCCCTGGACTGCCTACAAGGAGCGGAATATTTTTCCAGCCTTGACCTCCGCTCAGGTTATTGGCAAATTCCAATGAACGAGGCCGATAAAGAAAAGACAGCATTTGCCACCCCTGATGGACTATATGAATTTAATGTAATGCCTTTCGGAATATGTAACGCTCCTGCGACTTTCGAGAGAATGATCGACAACGTTCTTCGGGGCCTTAAATGGAGAACATGCCTCTGTTATTTGGACGACATCGTTATTTTTTCTTCAAGTTTCACTGAGCACTTGAAACGGCTAGATGAGGTTCTTACATGCCTCGCGAATGCGGGTCTTCAGTTGAACACCAAGAAGTGCCGTTTAGCCACAAGATGCATAAAGGTACTAGGCCACGTAGTCAGCAATGAGGGGATTCGGCCCGACCCAGACAAGATTGCTGCTGTCATCGATTTCCCACGGCCACAACAGCAAAAAGCCCTACGCAGCTTTCTTGGCCTAGCGTCTTACTCTAACCTTATAAAAGCTCTTAAACTTTCATCTTCAGCCGGCTGCGATCAGATTAAGAGTAAACTACTGAAAAATACCCTACTGCTCTCTAGTGAAATCTTACACCTAATATTTACCCAGTCACTTGACACCAGGCACGTCCCGGATGACTGGAAAAAAGCCCAGATCGTACCAATTTTTAAATCCGGTAACCCTGCAATCCCAACTAACTATCGTCCTATCTCAATGACCAGCATCCCATCCAAACTACTTGAGCACATTCTATACTCCAACATAATGACCCATCTAGAGTCGATCAACTTTTTTTACTCACAACAACATGGCTTTCGAAAATCCTACTCGTGCGAATCACAATTAGCAGACTTCACAAATGACTTACTACAATATATGGACGTCAACCTTCAGATTGATACCGTCTTCTTGATTGATTGATTGATTGATTGATTGATTGTAGGGTTTAACGCGCCGACGCAACGCAGGTGATGAGGCGCGCCGTAGTGGAGGGCTCCGGATTAATTTTGACCACCTGGGGATCTTTAACGTGCGCCGAAATCTCGTACACACGGGCGTTTTTGCTTTTCGCCTCCATCAGAAAAGCAGCCGCCGCGGCCGGGAATCTAACACGCGACCTCGTGCTCAGCAGCGCAACGCCTTAGCCACTGAGCCACCGCGGCGGGTCTGATACCGTCTTCTTAGATTTATCGAAGGCATTTGACCGGGTTCCCCACAACCCCGCTCGCTAAACTTTCTAACCTTGGAATTCCTTCTAACATAATTTCCTGGCTTAAAAATTTCATCACAAATCGTAAGCAATTCACAACTGTCAATGACCATCATTCGTCCCTCACTGATGTGACGTCCGGGGTCCCAAAGGGTGCGTGCCTCTCCCCACTGCTTTTCCTAATTTACTTTAACGACCTACCGAATAATATTGTTAACAAGTTAAGACTATTCGCCGATGACTGCGTCATTTACAGTACCATCCGCAACCCTGGAGACAGTATTGCTCTTCAACATGATCTCAACCATATCGCAGCATGGTGTGATCAATCATTAATGCCACTAAACACAGAAAAATGTAAACTGGTATCATTCACCCGTAAAAATACCGTGTAACAGTTCTCCTACAAAATTAACTCGTTCCCGCTTGCCGCTGTAACATCCTACAAATACCTCGGATTTCATCTCTCACCATCCCTATCAGGGACATTTCACATACAAACCATTTGCTCAGACGCCGCGCGCACGCTCGGCTACCTACGCCGGAATCTAAAACTTGCATCTCTGGACATAAAAAAAGATCGCGCCAATCCACCGCGTGAATGTGGTTGGAAAGCAAAGCTGTAACCTGCACCCATAAACGATTTCCCATGCGACGTCACTTAAATTCACTCACATTGCTTTACAAGCAGTAAAACCAGAGAACAGTGAATTGCACTTAACCACGTCATTTATTACTTCATTACCCGCCGCGGTAGCTCAGTGGCTAAGGCGTTGCGCTGCTGAGCATGAGGTCGCGGGTTCGATTCCCGGCCGCGGCGGCCGCTTTTCTGATGGAGGCGAAAAGCAAAAACGCCCGTGTGTACGAGATTTCGGCGCACGTTAAAGATCCCCAGGTGGTCAAAATTAATCCGGAGCCCTCCACTACGGCGCGCCTCATCGCCTTCGTTGCGTCGGCGCATTAAACCCCACAATCAAAATCAATTTATTACTTCAAAGAGGTATTCTTGGTAAGTTTAAATCAATGCTGACGCATGAACGGTTTTTGGTTGAGTTGTATTGGTGTAGCACAAGAGTGGAAACTTCTTCTATAAAATTAAAGCTCCAACCCGATGTTAGACGATCTGACTTCTCCGTCTCTGCGCCGCGGACAGAGGCGACGAGGTTTGCGGCAGAGAAGGAGCAGATGGAGGGAAAAGTACTTCTGTTCAGATTTCTGAACGGCCGAGAGTGCAGCCCTGGGGAGTGATTCATTCTTCTGTGGGGCCCGTATGCAGACCGCGCGGCCTGTGTTCTGTCCACCCGCTGAAGCTGGGTAGATTGAGAGGGCCTGGACAGCAGCATCTCTCATTGCTCTTTTTTGGGTAGTTGACGGAAAGAGAGGAGCGTGCTCAGGGCTAAAGTCGCACACCCGGATTACGGGGCGCAGTGTTCCTACACACTAAACTTTTTTACACCCTTTTTGGCCGAAAAGGGTGTAAAAACCTTTTCCCATGGCTAACACCTTTAAAAGGTGTTTTCGCAAAAAAAAGGGTGTATGGACGAAAAAAGGGTGTAAGAACAAAAAAAGGGTGTTGAGCTCAACACCTTGAAAAAAGAGTGTTGAGGATGCTCAACACCCTAAAAAAGGGTGTTGAGGACGCTCAACACCCTAAATAAAGGGTGTTGAGCATCCTCACACCGTTTTTTAAAGGTGATGGCATGCGCAGTACCATGGTGCTGCGCGTGTCATCATCAGGGCCTTGGAGGCTTGCGACCTATCACCATGGTGTTCTAATGCAATTCATGGCGACAGGTGTATGTCTGGAGGCTCTGTAAGTAAATGAAATGCAGCAATTTATGACTAATGGCACAGTTTTAAGTTATATATACAGTGATCCCTCGTGGCGTGAAACTCAGATATCTTGAGTAATCGGTTAACTTGACATGACACACAAAAAAAACGTAGTGTCTGAACCAAAAAAGAAGAAATAATAGAACTCCACAATTTCATGCATGTGACGATCACAACGTTGGTGCACTAGAGGGACCACGGAAAACCGTTATCAGTTTGCTCACTACACATTACCATTGAAGTTATACAACTAGACAGAACTGGAGCCCCACTACAATTGCAATCATGTTTTCTGGTGGTAGCTTCAAAAAACAATATCCCATGTGATGTGCACCCGTAGAGAACTTGTACTGGTATTTGTCGTCACAACTTTTTTAAAAGGCAGACAACCACATTTATAAGTTCAATTGACCATGAATTGCACAATTCCTTTTGTGTCAAAAATCTTGAGTCAAGCCGAACGAAACCACGTTTTCCGAAGAAACTGTTACAATCGACAGTAAATGTCGCAACATAAAAAAGAGAAAGAATGTTTGCAAAATTCTGTGCATGAATCCTGAGACTAAAACTAATTCACAACCATAAACTATGATTGAGGTGTCTATTAATAAACATTTTGGCAACTTCCCTTAAAACTTTACAGCCAAGCACATACCAAATATCAAGATACAAGCAATTATGAACTTCCTTCCCTCCGAATGCAATGAGGTGGACAGAGGAGTCTGAACTATAAAGAACATTTATCTTTGACCCATCCTATAGCTGGTATTCATTGAAAAGTTCAGCTGTCAATTTCTTCGTTTGGCAACACTGAAATAGCCACGAACATGGCTGATCGCTCCACGGACATGGCGCGGCTCGTGCCACTGCGGCCGCACGCCGAAGAAAAATATAACACCGACGCGCGTCGCCTGCTCCGTTTCAACCGATTCTCAACAGTGGTGTCATCAAAGTTGTTATTAAAAGCACTCGCATTGGAGTCAAGGCATTACTTTGCGTTCGGCGGGCTAGAGCTTGGAATGTCCAAACCATATCATGCGCTTAGCACGGACAAGTACCGCCGTCTTGCGGAGGTCGATCTAACCCCACACTAAACATTTTTATTCCCAAAAGGGTGCGTTCAGCTTGTCGCCGCAGGAGCACCCTCGTAACACAATATTTTACACCCTTTAGGGTGCTTGGATTCTGTCGCTGCAGGAGCACCCTTTTCTGCTCAAAATATCATAGTGTGCTTACTTAGCACCCCAATCTGAGGAGCTTTTCCTGCAAAAGCACCCACGTAAAGGGGTACAAAAAGGGTGCATCATCCTCGGTTCACAAATGGCGCTGCAGGTGTGCAGCCACATATGGCACAGTATGACACACAATTACGGAATGAAACATTCGTGCTTTCCAAGCTCCGTTCTACCAGACATTCCATTGAAGCTCAATGTCAGCTGATAATTTGCTTGAACTTTTTGACCCACCGATTTTTGAAACATCCATTTATAAAGTCTAATATTACAGCCAAATCGCAGTACAGAAGTTGTATCATTAGAGGTTGTTGATTATTCGAAACGGTATTAAAAATTCAATTTTATGTTCATTTTGCTGAACTGCAGCGCACATCCTTCGAGCTTCACTGCACAGCATAAACGTGTTATGCAGTGAAAGCAAGTAGGCGTGCAACACATCAACTGCACAAAAGTTCTTTGAACCTTAAAACCCTTGGCTTCTCAGCACTGCATCAAACTTCCAATCACGGTAGCTACCCGCAATGTTTGGTGCCTTATTCTTGAGCTGAGCAGAAAAACTCAATATTAAGGCAGACCAAATGCAATATGTATACATCCCTCCGTACTGTGGCTTTATTCTACCCATAAAAGTTGGGTCCCCACTGCCACTTATTTTATTTTACATTATTCTTTTTGCTTCATGAAAAATGACCCCACATAGCAATACCAAGAACTATAAACATCACAGAACAATGCATATGAGTTCCCTGGTGAAGCCCATGGTTGAAATGTGATGACATTGTTGCTATAGCAGTATTTTATCATGAGTATAGCTTGTGCATGGTGCCTTGCATTAGGTCGCTGCTGGTGGATGTCGGGTCATTTTTCAATGTTGCAAATGAAAAGCCAACAGCTAGTGCCCATTAGTTTCGTCTAGTATTACGAGGTGCTTCATTGGAAGCATCAAACCCGTCTATAGCCCTTTTTAGAGTTGACTAGAAGTAAAATCAGCAAAATGGTATCAATAAAACGTTCAGCATCTTTTTTATTAGCAGCTTTAGTGTTGCTACTTTCCATATTTAGGTTTTTTCTGCTTTTCTTAATGACA
This sequence comes from Haemaphysalis longicornis, assembly GCF_048455015.1. NCBI lineage: Eukaryota > Metazoa > Arthropoda > Arachnida > Ixodida > Ixodidae > Haemaphysalis > Haemaphysalis longicornis. The sequence continues at coordinate 92,066,343 of NW_027526203.1, forward strand.
TTTTTGTTTCGCTGAGAAGGTGCATAACCAATGAAAGCTTTTCTGTAAACCTTTGGTAGCTCTGCAATTGTTAGAAAATGTTTTACTAAATAAGGCAGCTTAAACTGAGAATACTTGCGTTTGGAAACATTAAAATCAATTTAAATTGATCATACATTTCTGGCTGTTTTTACACAAAGCTGCACATGGGATATTAAGTGCACCGAAGAGGAGGGCTCTGGATTAGCATTGGCAACTTTGGGATATTTATTGTGGACTTAAATCTCCACACATGGGCATTTTCACTTTCTGCCTCCACCAGGAAAATGGTCACCAATTTAGAGAGCTATTCTTACTAGTATTTGACGTACATTTTAAAATAATCTCAAGTATTATAGCCACAATATTATTGTCTACAACAAGCACCCAGCGGGTGCTGTTATAGAGAGATTGTGCACTACACCAGACACTGTACTACACTGTCGAGAGCTTTGCCATCTACAATGACCTCTACAAAGCAAGCTAATACTGGTAAAATGTTTCATACCGTAAGTACTGCGTGTTCGAAGCTCACATGTGAAATACAGATACTGGTGCTTCAGCAAGAACCGAGGATGAGCACCCTTCCTGGTTCTGAAAAAAAAAATAAACATGGAAAAATGCTTTAAGCAGGATTAAGAAACAGGGTTGAAAGAAAGTGAGCAAGCAATTCTTTCAAAATATGTAAAGCAATGCAAATAAATTTTTATTTCAACTTCATGTCTACAAAAGACAATCTCATTAAGGCTGGTAATGGGGTCTTGGGTAAAAAAATAGCAGGGAGCACTTATTTAAATGCTACAGGGAACCTTCAAGCCAAAAATTCCTTGAGCACTTAAACAATCACTGTTCAACAAATTCATGAAAATTGAACGGATGAAAAACCAGCGGTAAACACAGGACACAGTTAAAGGAGAACAACAGGACAAGCTTATCCCGTCGTTCTCTTCCGTACCCTGTGTTTTCCGCTGCTTTTTCATCCATTCAAACATGTACCAACTAGCACAGTCCGACGCCTTGGTATCATAAAAATACGAACTGTCATTCCTTACAGACAGTTGGAAAAAAGAAAGTATAAAGCAGGTGACAAAATTAAAATGACAGCAGATTGGTTAACTTTTCATTTTAAGTGATAATATAAAAAATAATGGCATGAATGAAAGTGAGCAGCAACCAAAGGACCATGATGCTAGGCCGACATTCCACTTTGAAGCAAAATATCCGCTTTCAACGCTACATAGGCGAAACACGCAATGAGGCAACCCTTTAGGCCCACAAAAACACCATAATCTTTAAAAAAGCTACAATTTAGTTGAGAAAAACTGACCACAACAAATTCGAATTCACAACTAGATACAGTTGTCACACCCAAGCAAGCCGGCGAAAGATGAACAGATATCTAGCTGTCCTAACCCCTGTTTGTGCCCTAGCCTCTGATCCGCTGCAGCAAACAAAAAAATTGTGTATATGTAGAACTATTGCTCTTGGTCAAACAGACAGTTCTAATGAGGGAGCCAAGTAGGTTCCGAAACGTTGGGAACGCTTCGGATAAAGTCCTTGGTTAGAGTATTATATTTGTTTCCTTCAAACACAAAAAAATGCATGGTAAAGCGCTGACATTAACTTTGTCTACTGCGGTTCCTTCATGGTGACATCACTACAGGAACCAAAAATACAATACAGTGCATTAAAGGGGCCATTTGGACAACATAGAAGTTCGTTTCGTTCGAAATATTTCCTGTTTTATAGTGCCCCCCCCCCCCACTTGACCGGCAGCAAATGATGCTGCATTCACTGAGAAATTAATTTAGGTTAAAATCTGATTCTCCCACCATATCGTGTGTTTTTGGGATGTCAGCAATCAAGCCATAAGTGCGTGTAATCAAACAAACTACTTCGTCACTCGGGTCTGCAGCCTTGCTAGCCATCAGTCCTCCCAGGTGGAGCTACCATACTCATCCACGAACTGTTGTTTGCCATTGCTTTGTTTTTGACCGCGTCTGCACCTGGCTTGTTTTCGTTACTGTAGAAAGTAATGGTTTTGTGAAACATGGGGTATCCTCGACAAACAGGGTCACGTAAGACAACATCGCCTATGCCAATCGGCCAGGGCCATGCCAGCCAACTCCAAAGCGGCGGAGTGCTGTCCAGCTAAAACAAGCATAGTGCACGCCGTACAATCAGCAGTGCGCATCGGTACTTGTATGTTTACGCGTATTTTCGTAACTTTCATTGTTTACTGCCCCATTTTTACTGCTGTAAAATGAATATGCATTACAGTTAAGTGCAAATAGCTCGTTTGGCATGCTTATAAGGCCTGCCCTATTTGCGCTTGCTTTTGCCGGCTTCAGCCAATCGCACAGCTGGGGACATATGACATCATAGGTACTGCTGTGGGAAATGAGCTAGTGGGTCGCATGGCCATTCCCTTTTTCCTAATTATATAGCTTATTCGAGTGAAGTGCGCGTTAAAAATGGTGTCAGTATGATTCTAACGAGGCAATCTGTCAAATGAACCAAACTTGTGTGTTGTCTGCATGGCCCCTCTAAGCAAAGGCAAGGCAGCCAATTTTTTTATTTAGGCTGCCTTCATGCACACAGTAGTGCTCTATTGCTGCCAGAAACTCATTACGGGACTCGTGACATATTTACAGTTGCAATAAAAATCAGAAATAGAACGAAAAATCATTGCACACTCCACAATGTCCAAAAAACAAAGGAATAATGTGCGAATGAGCTACCTAAAACACTGCGACAGATGATCATATTCTTCAAAGCAACTAATAAAAACCATGGCTAGTGCATAGCCACTACGCAGCTCATTTGTTAAGAGCTTATGTGCGTCCCCACAAGTTGGCTGTGTAAACCCACTGACACCTAACAGAGTCCAAGGTTCGACGAAAACTCGTCAGGGGAGGATTATTCATTGATGAAATACAAGCAGGCAGGCACTCGCCTTTTAATACAAACAGGCACTCGCCTGGTCAAAAACAAATAAACAAATAAAGACGCCTTGGAGCCCCCTACAGGCCCCTTGTTCACAATGAAGAGGGGGTGAAAGGTCGCGACTATCTATAGGTTCGGTGGCGCTGAGTGCGCATGTATATCTCGGGGAGATTACCCCGCGACCGGTTAATCGTGTTTTTAGTTGGTTGAATATGCACTGATTCTAAAAGTAGTCGTGTCGACAGGCGCTTCTCTGATGCAATTATGCTTGCGGAATCCTAATCGATGACGTGGTCAGTAGCCAGGTGATCATCCGCCAAGGCATTTCAGCTTGCATTGCCTTTTTTGACATCGTTCTGGTGCTATTGAATTCTTTTAAAAATTTCCAGTTTTACCTATGTAGGATTAGGAACGAAAAAGAGACGCCGACCAGTCCAAACAAAACGTACTGACGTTTCGGCTTCCAGCACGAAGCCTTGTTCACAATAAATGCATCACCAGAAGTGGGTCGTTTAAGTGGGATTGGATAATCGCTGGAAAGAGCGTGCGTAGATCGGGTTTAGATTTCCGTCATTACGATTGACTGTGTTAGATGTGGTCTGAATGATTCGTGATTCCAGATGTAGCCGTGATGCTGTCACTTTTTCTGTAGTGACGATTCTTGCATTGTCCCAATCAATCTTGTGGTCATTCACGACGGCGTGTTCGGCTTTTATTCTTTACGTCACGTGCGTGCTGCTGCAGACGATTCTTATAATTTCCTGATTCCCCGATATACACGCCGCTGCAGTCTGCACAAGGTATCTCGTATACCACACTGGGGAAGCGCTCCTTGGGAAAGCGGTCCTTGACTCTCACGAGCTCATGGCGCATCTTTTTGGCTGGACCGTGGGCCATCTGCATGTCATATTCCCGTAGGATACGTGCCAAACATTCACGTGTTCCTGGAAGGTAGGGCACATGAGCTCGCTTCATCTGGCGAGCTCATCGGGCGAGCTCGGGCGAGTCCAGTTGTCCCCGTCGGGTCAGTTGGCGTTTCGTTGCGTTTATAAAGTGCTTCGGGTAACCACAGCTAGCCAGGTCGTCCCGCACCTTTGCCGTGTCCACCGCCGCATCCTCGGGCTTCGAGCACAATCTTTTCGGACGCTGCAGTAGCGTGCTAACAACAGCCCTCTTGTGGGTAGCGGGGTGCACGGAGTTGAAGTTCAGGTAGCGGCCTGTGTGCGTTACCTTGCGGTACACGCTGAAACGTGGCCTTTGGCCATGCCGAGACACGAGGACGTTCAGGAAGGGAAGTTTGCCATCAGCCTCCTCTTCTGACGTGAACTGAATGGCACGGTCCATACTGTTGAGGTGGGCCAGCAAGCTGTTCGCCGCGTCTTTCTGAACGACGCAGAAACAATCATCGACATAACGCAAGAACACTTGGTTGAGGAGCAAAGGAGGCTAGCGTGCGTGCTTCCAGCGCTTCCATGGGCAGGTTCACCGCCGTGACCGAAATAGCGGCACCCATTGGAGTCCCCTGCCTTTGCTTGTAAAAATGGCCCATAAAGATGAAGTACGTATTGTTCAGGCAAAAATCTAGTAGAAGCCTGTGTAGTTCTGGCACATCCATCGGCGATCTCTCGGGCAACGTCTCATCAGCCTCGAGAGCAGCGGTGCATACGGTGACAGCCAGGTCAATCGGAATGCTCGTGAAAAGGGACTTCACGTCGAAGGACACCATCAAGTCGTCTTTCTTGATCACGATGTTGCGAGTCTTCTCGACAAAATCGAAAGAATTACGAACGTGAGTGGTCCCTTTACCGACGAGCGGAGCCAGAACTTGGAGCAGGAACTTCGACAGGTGGCCCACATTCCAGCCAAAAAGATGCGCCATGAGCTCGTGAGAGTCAAAGACCGCTTGCCCAAGGAGCGCTTCCCCGGTGTGGTATACGAGATACCTTGTGCAGACTGCAGCGGCGTGTATATCGGAGAATCAGGAAATTATAAGAATCGTCCGCAGCAGCACGCACGTGACGTAAAGAATAAAAGCGCCCGCAACAATGCTGTAGCCGAACACGCCATCGTGAATGACCACAAGATTGATTGGGACAATGCAAGAATCGTCGCTACAGAAAAAGTGACAGCATCACGGCTACATCTGGAATCCCTAATCATTCAGACCACATCTAACACAGTCAATCGTAACGACGGAAATCTAAACCCGATCTACGCGCGCTCTTTGCAGCGATTATTCAAGCCCACTTAAACGACCCACTTCTGGTGATGCATTTATTCTGAACAAGGCTCCCGTGCTGGAAGCCGAAACGTCAGTACGTTTTGTTTGGACTGGTCGGCGTCTCTTTTTTATTTCTAATGTACCCTCCCGGCCAGACGGGATTCCGTCATGCTCTCGATTTCACCTATGTAGGATGCGTCGCAATCCTTGCATGGAATTTTGTAGGCAACTCCGGGAATCTTGATTTTTCTAAAGGGTCCTTCACGCGTACCAGCTTCTGATTAAACTGGTACGCGTTTAACACCATATTTTAATTTTAACACCATATGTGCCAAACACGCTTGCAAGAGCTTCACGGATGCCTTGCGTGTAGGGGACGGCAGCGCGGTTTTGCCTATATTCTTCAGGCACCCTTTCGGGGGAGGCAACTGAAGCCAGCAATTGTTGCGTCCTCACACGCTTTGAAGGGTAGCCGTTGCTGCGAAAGTCCTTCCTTACCACGGCTAGCTCTTGCTTGCACAGACCAGGCTCAGAGCAGATTCGTGATGCGCGTGAGAAGAGTGCAGCGGCGACGAAGCGTTTTTGGCCTGTAGGATGCGCAGAGTCGAACCCCAGGAATCTACCCGTTTGGGTCGGCTTTCGATACACACTGGTTGTAAATCCTTTGGCCGACCGTCTCACAAGTACGTCGAGGAAGGCGATCTGTCCATTATTTTCTTGTTCCATGGTGAACTGGATGCTTGGAACACAAGAGTTTAGATGCTCAAATAAAGGCATTACGTTTCGGCGGTGGATCACACATAAACAGTCGTCTACGTAGCAGACAGAGATCTTGGGGGTGTTGGAACTTTATATCCGCGAGGACAAAGAAGTGATCGCAGATGGTAGTAGACGAGAACGATGAGGAACGATGGCGGCGATCGGACGTGTTCTGTCTGTGATGTAATGTAAATACAGTTCTTTTCCCTTAACGAAGGCGTTGTAGTCGCGACATAGTGGTGCCGAAACCACTATGTCGCGACTACAACGCCTTCGTTAAGGGAAAAGAACTGTATTTACATTACATCACAGACAGAACACGTCCGATCGCCGCCATCGTTCCTCATCGTTCTCGTCTACTACCATCTGCGATCACTTCTTTGTCCTCGCGGATATAAAGTTCCAACAACCTCCCCCGCGGCAGAAAAGCAGTGAGACGTAGGGGATAGTCCTTGTACCCGTGTTTGCGTCTGTACTTCCAACAACGCCGTCTTTGCCTGCGTGGTCCGTTTCTAGTCATCCAGGGCAAACGCTCACCTCGCTGGTGGTTCTTGTGCCGGTGTTTCCAAGTACGTCTAACAGCAGGAGAAACCTTCATTCGGTTTTTGTTACCCTTCTTTCTTTGAGAGCGGAAGTGGTCGTGGCGATGAGCCCGATAACTGCCATGCAAGCCACTGGCAACGACAATCATTCGTTTCACATTCCTGTATCGGTGCAGAGAGAACTTCAAAGCAAATGTCGCGATGGCATCAATGTCAACTTTATGCTTCCTTTTGTCTTTTCGTATTTGATGCACCCACGTTCTTGGCAGGGCTTCCTTCAATGCGCCTATTTTAAGGTCAGCTGGAAGCCGCACCTGCATTAGGGACGCGTGGTTATCGGTAATGGCTGCAGTTCCAGCTGGGGTGTCGCTCGTTGGCGAATTCTGTTTACTGTTGGTTTGTCCGTTGAGGTCAACTGGACCGTCGGGATATGCACCTTTTTGAGCACCCACACCTTCTAGTTTCGGTTCAAGTTGAACGAAAGATTTCGGTGTCGCTTCGTGTATCTCGGTGTCGTTGCTAGAGTCATCGATACCGTTCAATGGGGAAGTCATAAAGCTGTTCGCGGTTGCAAGAGGCGTGTCTCCTTGAGAAGCGTCACCGTGCCAACTGTAGTTTTGTTGACGGGTTGCAGGGATGTCAATTTCAAATGGAGCTCGTTCATACTTGAGACAAAGGCCGCGGAGATGTCTTGGGGGGAACTCTGTCGCTTGCTTTAAGATGGATTGCCAAGTTACGATGAAGTCACGGAGCTCAAAAGTGTCCATAAACTCTTGTTCAGCGTACTTGCCAGACAGAAAGGGTTCGATTTCGCGGTCGGTGTTGCGTAGTTGTGCGGACTCATAGTCAAGCTGGTCGGTAATGGCGGATATTTCTTCACGAGTAGTGTCCGCGTTCAAAATGGCAGCCTTCGCTTGGGAGATCAGCGTCGTTATAGTAGAGCGTTGAACACTTCGTTTACGGTATAGCTGACCTTCAGTAGGCTCCGTTCGTGATTCGGTCATGATGAAATCGGTTTCAGTTCTTTTCAGGCATCGGTCGCAACCGTTGAGGTACATACCATGGTTCGTTGATCCCGGGTTTCGGCACCACTATGTCGCGACTACAACGCCTTCGTTAAGGGAAAAGAACTGTATTTACAGGGGGCGTCTTGTACGAGCATAGCGCAGAATTTTCTAGAGCCTCTAGGGCAATATTCGCACAGACTACTGAAACGGAAGCTCCCATCGCTGTTCGAAACCGCTGGTCCGTTGAAAACAAAATATGTGTTCTGCACGCCAAATTCCAGGAGACTATATAAGTCTTGCATCTCAATTGGCGAACGTGAAGGCAGAGATGCATCGTTTTCGAGTAGATCCTTGCAACTCCGGACCGCGTAATTTTGCCTGCAATTTGGCCTCCAGAACACGTTTTGTTTTCAACGTACAATGTTACAAGCAGCGGTTTGGAACAGCGATGGGAGCTTCCGTTTCAGCAGTCTGTGCAAATATTGCCTCAGAGGCTCTAGAAAATTCTGCGCTATGCTCGTACAAGACGGCCCCAAGATTTTTGTCAGCTACGTAGACTGTTTTTGTGTGATCCACCGCCGAGACGTAATGCCTTTAATTGAGCATCTAAACTCTTGTGTTCCAAGCATCCAGTTCACCTTGGAACAGGAAAATAATGGACAGATCGCCTTCCTCGACGTACTTCCGAAACGGTCGGCCAAAGGATTTATAACCAGTGTGTATCGAAAGCCGACCAACACGGGTAGATACCTGGGGTTCGACTCTGCGCATCCTACAGGCCAAAAACGCTCGGTCGCCGCTGCACTCTTCTCACGCGCATCACGAATCTGCTCTGAGCCTGGTCTGTGTAAGCAAGAGCTAGCCGTGGTAAGGAAGGACCTTCGCAGCAACGGCTACCCTTCAAAGCTTGTGAGGACGCAACCATTGCGGGATTCAGTTGCCTCCTCCGAAAGGGTTCCTGAAGACGGGCAAAAACGCGCTGCCGTCCCCTACACGCAAGGTATCAGTGAAGCTCTTGCAAGGGTGTTTGGCACATATGGCATTAAAATTGCACACGTGCCAACGAACAGGCTTAAGCAGAAGGTGGTACGCGTGGAGGACCCTTTAGAAAAATCAAGATTCCCCGGAGTTGCCTACAAAATTCCATGCAAGGATTGCGACGCATCCTACATAGCTGAAACTGGAAATTTTTAAAATAAGAATTCAATAGCACCAGAACGATGTCAAAAAAGGCAATGCAGGCTGAAATGCCTTGGCGGATCATCACCTGGCTACTGACCACGTCATCGATTGGGATTCCGCAAGCATAATCGCATCAGAGAAGTGCCTGTCGACACGACTACTTTTAGAATCAGTGCATATTCAACCAACTAAAAACACGATTAACCAGTCGTGGGGTAATCTCCCCGAGATATGCATGCGCACTCTGCACCACCGAACCTATAAATATTTGCGACCTTTCACCCCCCTCTCATTGTGATCAAAGGCCAGTAGGGGCCCCAAAATGTCTTTATTTGTTTATTTGTTTTTGACCAGGCGAGGGCCTGCTTGTATTTCATCAACACCCAACTAACCCGCTTGAATCACCACTTTATAGACATTGAGCAATTATTTGAATTGGTTTATTGTAGCAAGCTGTCTTGTTTATTTCCTTATTTTTTTGGCATTTCCTGTCTCATTTGAAATTGGGAGACCAGATAGCTTTTATTACCGGCCATGCACTGGTGACAACAAATATTTGATTTCACTTTAAACAATTTTCAGTTATGTTTTATTGCTCACCAGCCAATCGCCTGAAATATAAGAGGCTCCTAAAACATGTGGTGGCATTTCTTTCCTGCACTGTAGTACAACTAATCATGACTTTTATCGTATTTGGTTCACAAATTGTAATATTTAGAAAGTATTCAGCTGAATGAAAATGTTATTTCAGTAGGATGCGCAATCAACAGGGCCTCAATGACTCTCACCACGTGGTTCACTTGTTTCTGTCACAAATAACCTGATTGCAGACACATTCCACCCAAGACGAAGGTAACATACCCTCTGGGATGATGAATATTTAAAATGCCTTACGAGTACGTGCTAAGCACATGAAATTGTGGCATTAAAACCGAAGATCCCTCTGCGGCATCCTTCACTTGGCGCAGCGCTTGATCACAAACTTCGAGAAGTTGAAAAATGCTCCATGCGCCGCTCCAGCCAGCAGAAACAATGCAGGACGCAAGTTGGTAGGTGGACCGTTGGCATCCTGCGATTGTGAAGATTTTTATTTAGTAGATGCTCTTCTTTTTGTACCACTGTTCATTTCTCCTTTAACAAGCAGCTGAACTCCTGCAGGTTCTACGAATCATACAAGCATAATAAAATGCAGCAATGCAGAGCAATTGGCAGGGTTACCGCAATTTTTCTTTTCTAGGAACGAAAAAATGTAGGTAATCTATACACAACTACAATCAAACCTTTCAATTTTTACCTACTTCACTCCTAACAAGCACACATACACGTTAGACATATGAGAAAGCTGCTAAACTTATGCCCACAAACTTAATCAGGCATCAGAAATCGGCAGGGAACGACGTGTCACCTTTAAATGACACTTGTTTCGTTCAAAACACATAAATGGGCGAGAAAGACCCATAACTATGATTTCGTACCCTTATCTGGTATGGTTTTCAGGCAATGCTTACATCTCACTTCAGTACCTTCAGGTGGTGGAGATCTTTGAAAACTCATTGCGGGCAAGTGGGTTGTGTTCAAGCTCTCGTATCTTGCCAGCATATGCTGGATTCCAGCATTCAAATCAACGTGACGACTCGAATGTGGTGGATGCAAGAAAGAATAAGCACACGCCAAGGGCGTAGCCGGGGGGGGGGAAGGGGAAGGGAGGGGGGTCCCGGTGCCCCCCCCCCTTCATAATGTTTTATGCCAAGGCTGGAGTTATCGTTGTGGGTGTTCTTTTCCCCGGGGCTTCTCCTCCAAGCCGCCGCAGAGCTGAGGATCTCACCCCGGGTATCTCCAACCGACAAACTCAGCCTCCGATCAAAACTGCACATTTATTTACAGCCCCGTGGGCGGCTAAAAAACAGTGCTCAGGCGGAGCTCGAAAACGACGGGCCGAGCTCTTCTGAGCCCGGACCGCGTCTCTCTCGTCTCCTTGTCTTCATATTCCCTCCACCCTGACGCTGGGGGCCAGGGCAGAGCGAAAAGCGAGTGTTTCGTGGGGGTCCAACCCCATGTGGTGGCCATTAGAGCATCCGGTGCGAGCAGGAGCGACCCTCCTCAGAATGCGCGGAGTTTCAAGGCGCCGCGCGACACGTGCGTTCAATTTCTGTGCTGCTCGTCCCAGGGCCCGCGCCAGTTAGTGCGTCGAAGCGCCGGACACCTCCACCGCCACTGTGAAACATAACTTCAGGAATGTTTCACACACGAAAAACACACCACACACACTTTGCGAGCGTGCTTTATCGTTCCTTCAATTGGCGACACAACAATGAGCACGGCCAGTGCCCCTTGACCCTGGCTGCAGGTCACCATGACAAATTAGGCACAATCCTCACATAGCTCATTCGGAGCGAGCGGCCTTTAGAATGCGGTACGCACCGGCCGTCGTCGTCCGAAAACGCCCTTGCCATGCGCCGCACACCCTCACACATCAGTATCAGGGGCCCCTCTCCTCCTCGCTTCCTCGATCGGGAAGGGACCACTGCTGGCTCGTCACCATGCGTTGAAGCCACTCTGCACTGAGGTGAAGCTGACTGACGCTTTCGCCTCTTTCTAGGCGAACCCTCGGGTTCGGCCGCTTCTGCGCTCGGAGCGCCGTGCTCCACTACGCACCGTTTGTCAGCGTAAGCAGGAGAGGACTGCTTAGCAGCTACGTCAACGCTGACATGAAATGCTGTAGGGGCTATCTCTTCAGCCACTCCTACAGACCTACCTGCGACTGCCCTGGGCTGCATTACATGAGCGGCCGTACCCTGATTTACACTTTCATCGCTCAATTCGCTGGAGCTCCCTATGGCAATCACATTGTCGGTACTCGACATTTGGGTATCTCGAGAAACACAAGATGCAGTGTGCGTGACACCAACTGCATCCGATTCCTCGCGCGATTCCCGTGCTGCTGCATCCTGCAAAGCAACTGGCCGCTCGCCCACACTCCCGGAACGTTCTCCCTCTCCGAACGCGGTGACAACGGGCTCACGCTCGACTGAAACCAGCCCCTTCACAACGGCTGATTTAAGAACTTCATAGTTCTTCCCCTCCTTCCTGTGCGAACCCACGTGTTCGGCCACTACTGCACCCCTGTGCGCGCACGAAGCGCCGTTCTCTACCACACAACGTTGTGTGACGCAAGGAGTAGCGAGGGGCTCATCGGCAACATGAACAATAACATGCGACGCTGCGGAGCCTTTCTCTCTTGCCATCAGCTTCATCACGGGCATGCGCACACTCTCATTCAACTTTGACTGCCTGTCATTTACAAACGCAGCCTCGCGCGTAACACCTTCCTTCACCTCCATCTTTATTTCGGTGAAATTCTCTACGCGGGATGCTTCACTATCCTGCTCCCCGGTTGCAGAAAATCTCAACGCCCACGAAGGAACGTGCGCCACTATCCTATCTTCGCCTTTCCCACGTGACTCTGATCGTGGCGGATCCCGCGAAACAGGAGGACTACGCGCGCCCAGTGAATGGGTTCCTCCCAGCGCAACTTTCGGCGTACCGGAGCACCCCAGTTCACTGTCTCCCTGAATGCTGAACATTACTGTTTGAGCAATCGGTGAGGTAGGAACGTTGTTAGCTCTCTTGAAACGTTCACTCTTCGAACGTTCCGCTGCTAACTCTGCCTCAGCGATTTTCAATTTCGCCAGCAATTGCGCCTTCTGCTCAGCGAACGACATTGCAATGCTTGCTGTCCCTGCAACATTCATGCACGCTTCCCAATCCTCATCATTATCTCGCAGCTACACCTAGATAGCCGCTAGATGTCATGGTGAACCGCAGACCCAGCATCAAATGAGGCACTGACCTGCATAGCTCGGCACCTGTAGAGATGCCGCACCGGCGGCACCGGTGCAGATGGGTTATCCATTTATGCACCGCTCCTTCCGCCGAGGTGTCCACCAAACAATCGCCCGCTGACTTCTCGCCTGCCGCTTCTCCTTCAGTGGGCTGCTGATGCCTCCACTGACCGCTCGCCAAGCTGCTTCTCCGCTGCTCAGCAGGCCGCAGAGATTGCCTCGGTCTCCATTGAGACGTCCGTTGAGCGCCGCTCGAGCCGCTTCTCCACCAGGCTGACGAGCTCGCTGCTCCCGCCGATCCCGTTCAGCAAGCCGCGACTTCTCCGCCTGCTCCGTCTCGCCTGCCGGCTGGCTGAGTCGTCGCTGTTGAAGATCCTGTCGACTGCGCCAGTTATCTTCTTGGATGTTCTTTTCCCCGGGGCTTCTCCTCCAAGCCGCAGTAGCGCTGAGGATCTGACCCCGGGTATCCTCAACCGACAAACTCCGCCTCCGATACAAAACTGTACATTTATTTACAGCCAGGCGGGCGACTAAAAAACAGTGCTCAGGCGGAGCTCGAAGACGACGGGCCGAGCTCTCCTGCGCAAGGACCGCGTCTCCCGATGTCGTCTCCTTGTCTTCATCTTCCCTCCACCCTGACGCTGGGGACTAGGGAAGAGGGAAAAGCGAGTCCTTCATGGGGGTCCAACCCCACGTGGTGGCCATTAGCGCATCCGGTGCGAGCAGGCGCGACCTTCCTCGGGATGCGCGGAGTTTCAAGGCGCCGAGCGACACGTGCGTTCAATTTCTGTGCCGCTCGTCCCGGGGCCCGCGCCAGTTCGTGCGTCGAAGGAGTGTGGGCATGCCCGTGGAAAAGCTGATAGCCAGAGAAACAGCCTCAGCTGCGTCGCATGTTCGCATTCATGTGACCGATGAGCCCCTCTCTACTCCTTGCGTCACACAACGGTGTGTGGTAGAGAACGGCGCTTCCTGCGCGAACGGTGGTTCAGTAGCGGCCGAACGCGAGGGTTCGCACATTAAGGAGTGGAAGAACTATGAGGTTCTTAAATCAGCTGATCTGAAGGGGCGAGACTGGCTTCAGTTGAGCGTGAGCCTGTCGTCGCACCGTGCGGAGACAGAGAACATCCCGGGAGCGTGGCCGAGCGGCCAGTGGCTTTGCAGGATGCGGCAGCACGGGAATCGCGTCAAGAATCGGATGCAGTTGGTGTCGCGCACACTGCATCGTGTGTTTCTGGAGGTCCGCGAATGTCGAGTCCCGAAAATATGATTGCCATGGGAAGCTCCAGCGAATTGAGAGAGGGAAGTGCAAATCAGGGTACGGCTGCTCATGTAATGCAGCCCCAGGCAGTTGCAGGTAGAACTGCAGTGACTGAAGAGACAGCCTCTCCGCCATTGCATGACTGCGTTAACGTGCCCACGAAGCAGCCCTCTGCTGCTTACCCTGACCAAAGGTGTGTCGTAGAGAATGACACCTCGTGCGCGTACGGTGGGTCAGAAGCGGCCGAACCCGAGGGTTCGCCTGGAAAGAGGCGCAAGCGTCAGTCAGCTTCACCTCAATCCAGAGTGGCTCCAACGCACGCTGACGACCCAGCAGTGGTCCCTTCCCGAGCGTGGAAGCGAGGAGGAGAGGGGCCCCTGATACTGTTGTGTGAGGGTGTGCGGCGCATGGCAAGGGAGTTTTCGGACGACGACGGCCGGTGCGTACCGCATTCTAAAGGCCGCTCGCTCTGAATGAGCTATGTGAGGATTGTGCCTAATTTGTCATGGTGACCTGCAGCCAGGGTCAAGAGGCACTGGCCGTGCTGATTGTTGTGTCGTCAACTGAAGGAACGATGGTGCACGGGCCAAATGTGTGTGTGGTGTGTGTTTCGTGTGTGAAACATTCCTGAAGTTATGTTTCACAGTGGCGGTGGAGGTGTCGGGCGCTTCGACGCAGGAACTGGCGCGGGCCGCGGGACGAGCGGCACAGAAATTGAACGCACGTGTCGCTCGGCGCCTTGAAACTCCGCGCATCCCGAGGAAGGTCGCGCCTGCTCGCACCGGATGCGCTAATGGCCACCACATGGGGTGGACCCCCACGAAGGACTCGCTTTTCCCTCTTCTCTAGCCCCCAGCGTCAGGGTGGAGGGAAGATGAAGCCAAGGAGACGACATCGGGAGACGCGGCCCGGGTGTGGAGAGCTCGGCCCGTCGTCTTCGAGCTCCGCCTGAGCACTGTTTTTTAGTCGCCCGCCGGGCTGTAAATAAATGTACAGTTTTGTATCGGAGGCTGAGTTTGTCGGTTGAGGATACCCGGGGTCAGATCCTCAGCGCTACTGCGGCTTGGAGGAGAAGCCCCGGGGAAAAGAACATCCAAGAAGATAACTGCTGGGGTGCGGTTTAAGCAGCCTGAAAAACCGCCTGAAGTGACCTGCAGTCGCGGAACCTGCAGTTTTAAGGACATTCTTGCTCATATAAAGCTGAAAACAAGGGTTATGTCAACGTCTGATTCCTGCGCCCGCTCCAGATGCTGTACCTGTCAATATATACAGCCCGGCTGCATTCCGCGCCGGATACACCGACAAGCGCTGGGAACCTGCCGCGAGCCGATCGAAATAGCCCCACTGTTTCAATGGCGGAACAGCACGGCCGGGGAATGGCAGAACAGCAGGAAAAGCCTCATATAGGCTTACATGTTGTCGGGAGCCTGTCATTCCTTGTCTTTACACTGGTACAAAGTATAATCACATGACAGCACGTCGCTGTATTTTGTTCAGTCAACTATCAATCCTTGATATGTTTATTTTTCTACCGACATCGCATTTCATTGACTATTGCAGATCCATAATTTCTGCAGCATAAAAACAATTGCTCTGCCCATCTTGTATTTCCTCCACATCAACAAAACTACACAATTCTCCTTAATGCGGAGCTTTGTTTTTTTGGCACTATTCCACTGTTTCCTTGACCTCCCTCTTGGTTAGAATCAGCATTCTGTATTTGCTTAACCAGAATTTTACTGAAGCCATGTCTGTTTCGATTTAACAGAGAGAAATATAATGAAATTTAAGAAACGTGCAACAAGCTCAACATTCAACAGCAGTGCAATAAGGTGTTCCGCTTAGCGCAAGTTTACTACTCACGTTACTAGCACAAAAAATAACAAAAGGCGATTACTTAAGGAAGAAGACGCACATTTGCTAGCTTCACCGCCATAATATACGAATGCGCCGCATGTACAGTCCACTGCGATT
This sequence comes from Haemaphysalis longicornis, assembly GCF_048455015.1. Lineage (NCBI taxonomy): Eukaryota > Metazoa > Arthropoda > Arachnida > Ixodida > Ixodidae > Haemaphysalis > Haemaphysalis longicornis. Next base: position 92,082,092 of record NW_027526203.1, read on the forward strand.
TGGAGGTTGTCGCGGGAAAGCTACTCTTTCAAACGAAGCAGAAAGAACACCAGCTTTAGCAAATATTCCATGCATGTTTCGTTATCATTGGTGTAGATAAAGGGCAACCAAGTCCAAGTCTGTGCTTGATATACAGCTTGAAACCCAAAGGGTGGCAAGTCAGTCGTGCGGGCCATCGTTGTATCATGGAACAGCCAACAAGGGAGCGAAGAGTGTGAAATCTCGATTTTCATGGTTCCCAAACGAAACCGTGGGCTGGTGGCACGCTTGGCCGCTCGATGCTGGCGCGATAACCTTCAAATCGTGCTGGACTGTACTTCATAGCTGACAAGAAAACTTAATAGTCCCTTTTCTAAAACACGAGAATCTTGATAGTAAACATTGAGTGTTGGCCTCCACTTCCGCCCGACGAACTTCGGGGACCGCGCGCCACTCACGAGCGCACTCATGATCACACTCACGAGCGCGGGTCCGCCTAACCACCTGCTCTGCGGATGAATGAATCGCCCGTGGTCTGCCCATAGACCAGCCAACGGCAATTTAGCTGATCATCACTATCATCACCATCTAAGCTCCTTAAAGGAGCCATGAAGAGAAAATGAAAATACAACGTCGTGTAATTTGAAAGAACTAGGGTTCAGTATGTCACTCAGCTCCATTAGAGCCGCAAAATATGTTTTTTAACGAAATAAAAGCAAGAAGTATTTAAAAACTTTCAAATTTTGCGCCACAGTGACGTGTTATGAGCAAGAATGACGTCATACGGGCCCACAATAAAACATAATTTTCAGTGCCTTAACTGCACGTTAACGTTCAAGTGATGCGGTCAAATGGAACTAGAGGCCGGCTTACAGACGTCCAGTCATGTGCCGTCGCGACAGGTCAGTTAGGCGGCCGCCAATCGCACAAACAAGGTTACGTGACGTCATAGAAAAGTTGCGGGAAATTGGCTAGGGGGTCGCGACTGCTTCAAACGTTTTTCTTAATATCTCCGTTATTTTTTCGAAGATTGCGATGATATTGGGATCATTGTTATCAGGACTAAGCAGTCTTTCTAATAAACCCAACTTGTATTTTGTCTTCATGGCTCCTTTAAGGTGGGCTTTACAGTTAGTGTTGAGCATACACAAATCGCATGTTAAAGTCAGTTATTTCAAGCTTCGTTTGCAAAACAACGCGCAAGATGCCTTGACTACATATTTCCCCGTCCCATTTTTTGGTCGACCACACCCCCCCTCCTCCCCCCGAAAAAAATTCCTTGCTACGCGCCTGGCACACGCCCAATCAGGAGTACGTTCAGCATGCACGTCGGTTGTTTAAAAAAAAGGGTGTGATGTATTGCTCAGAAGACTCAATGCTTGCACGCATCTTGGAGCAGCAACGGCCTTGGCAGATATGTTCGAGTGGTTTTCCTCTCTCATAACATCCACAGTGCTTTCAGGAAAAGCCCCAGTACTAGCAATTAGCATGTTCCAGTTAAGAATAATGCTGCTGATACTTTACACTTTCAAATCTTTTTCTTTGTGGAAGTGCGTTTCTTTATTGCGGTACAGCACTAGCGTACGTAAATCGCAGCCTTCAGAACCCCAATCAGGCCTCTTTAAATGGTACATAACTATTTGAAAAAGTGGACTGCCAGGACTGTCAATTCACATGATAAACATCCAAAAATAGCTGAAAACAAAACTGGTAAGGCTTTATCGAAGACTAAACTACAAAGGTAATAACATTTTGGTGTCACCACCTAAGAAATATGGCTCCACCGTAAACATGACTAACACCACGAAGTTCGTATACATGGTGATTAACTGTTACGCCCGCATTATGATTTTGGGTGAAACTGAGTTTTCCCAAATTAACAAGAAAGGTTGCCATTTAGCGGCTGCATGTTAGGTTATGCATGAAACACCAATAATTGTTACGTGGGCGAGAACTTGTACATTCAAGTGATCGAACATCATTCAAGTACGGTAGCCCACTGTCCCAGGCAGCGCAGGACTGTTCGGCCTAAAACAGGCCGGTGTACTTTGGCCGGTGATTTTCTGTCCGGCCGTTTTCCGGCAGCCATGTTCGGCCCATGTCCAAATGTGGGCCTTTTGGCCGTATACGGCCGTACTCCCATGGCTGTCCAACGGCCAGTGTCCGTCGGCCAGTCGACCGGCTTACGGTCATACGGCCAGATTCCAGCCGTAGGGCTCCGGCCATTCCAAAGCCACCCGTGTACGGCCGAAGTACGGCCGCCGGATTACAGCCGAGATGCGGTCGTCGGACTCCAGCCGGACTAAAGCTACCGGAAATACGGCCGTGCTACGGGCATTCGAGTTCAGCCACAGTACGTTAACTGTACTGAGGCCGGTCAATGCATGTCGCGAAAGCAGATGATTCATTCGCGCAGTGCAGAAGCAGCTCAAACCTAGCATTTTGGGTCCAATGCAGCCACATGAAAGTGAGCTCGCGCGCAACCACCAGCCGTCAAGCTTTCAGCGCAGCCTTGCTTAATTACCAGCCTCAGTTGACAGCAAAATTCATTTATTAAACAGTGCTCACAAATTGTCGTTCCTTTAATTGCTGTGCCTCTTTTACTGCCCAACCCAGAAAATATTCAGTTCTTTGTAGAGCTTGAATAGATGTATTGTCCAGGTCCTGATATCCTCTGTGGCGCGGCTTACCTGTAATAAACGGGAAAAGAGAAGGAGGGGAGCGCGGCGGAGGGCGAATACTTTAGTGGGTTGAATTTCAGAGAGATAAATTGCGCCGCTTTTAGCCAATTTCTTTTAGGGCAATATTCCGGAACACTTTCATGCTATGACTACATAAACTATTTTTATAACAGTTGCTTGACCAATTTTGCTGTATACAAAACCGGCGTGAATGCCTTTACGAAGCGTTTTGGTTCTCAACAAACCACTCAGGAGCATTTAATATAACTCCTTCACAAAAAAAGCATGTCCAGTTTTCGCCTATTTTTCTTGCAAAGACATTTCTACTCGATCAACTTTTCTGATTATCTTGGGCAGGGATGATCCTAAGAAGGAGCGAACAGGTACTTTCATTTTCAATCTATTTTAATGTTGTTTTCATGAGTATAGGTCCACACCACGTAATAGTCCAAAAGAACTTAATTTACTTCTAATGTCATACTACGTTCAAAAAATTCTATACGCGTTGCGAATGACGACCTGCTTCAGGTGGCTGCAGTTGTATACCTCTGTGATCACGCAAAGAAACGCGTAAAATTAGAGTTACATAATTTGTTTCAAACCAATAACATAGCAATGGTAGCATGCATACAGGAAACCTTGCATACTGCAACGAATAGGGCAATAAATATTTTATTGGTCAAGGTTGAATCCGTAGGGTTCTCAGCCCGTCGGAGGCAAACTTGCCCCTCTGGAAGTTTATTTATTTATTTATTTATTTATTTATTTATTTATTTATTTATTTATCTTTTTTTATTTTTATTCATTTATTTATTCATTGTTTTATTTATTTATTATTTATTTATTTATTTATTTATTTATTTATTTATTTATTTATTTATTTATATTCATTTATTTATTCATTGTTTTATTTATTTATTTATTTGATGCCTGCTTGCCTTTGCATGCATTACAGAAGGGAGATACATAACACTAAGCATTAAATATGAGACAAAATAACAAAATAATGCTACAAAGCGCGCTGAAAATCGTCAATATAAACAGTTAATGCAATCATAGGTGGAAGATAATTACACTGCAGTATTGATGTAAAATTAAATGAATCGCGCAAGGCGCCACTTTTAAAGGAAAGTTAATAATTTCCTTTAAGCTAGCGGTCCCACTTTGGGATATGTAGAATGGCGCTTGGACATACTTCTCCCCTTCTACTTCAGTTTTCGAATGATACATATTACGAAAAAAGTTCAACCTGTGGTTTCGTCTGTGATCTTTCACGTCCTGCCATTTCAGTTTACTTTTAATTTCTCTCATGCTAAGTTGAGCGTGACAATTACCTAATACGAATCGCACTGACATATTCTGTATGTTTTCGAGCGTATCAACCAGCTCTTTGGTGTAGGGATCCACGAAAACACATGCGTACTCCAAGATTGAGCGCACATGAGTGAAATACGGTTTTTATTTTCAGTTAGATGGAGGTTCAATGAAATTTCGTCTCAGAAAGACAAAAGCATATGCAGCCGTAACGTTTATGGTGTGAACCTGCCTATTTAACCTCTAACCACTCCCTAAATAAACTCCTAGGTATTTATATTCCTCGGCCGTTGTCACAGCAGCATAATTTACGGTATACGTATTCAATTGGAATGAAGGTTTTCTTGTAAAGGTGCCACGTTAACACACTGTTTAACATCCAAAAACTTTTCTGAATCAGCACACCAGGATGTTATTAAATTCGAATAAAGCTGCAGGTATAAGGAATCACGTTCATTCGCTATAGTCCGGTAAACTACACAGTACTTTTTAACAAAGTTATAGGGGCAATAGTAATAATAATGCAACAACCGATTCATTCAGTTCATAGGACGAAATGTACTACGCAGAAGGGGATATGGAACACCATCATTTCCTTTTTTGCAGTCCAAGAATATACAGTCAACCACTGTAAGCTTATAAGAACCAAATCGTGCGTGAACTCAACAATCTGAGTTGAGCAAGAAAATCCTGACAAAATCTGTGTTTGCTAGGATGCTGGCGATTATGTTTAACCAAATGAGTCATATCCCAAGAGTAGCTAAGCTCACCTTCAAACATCGGAACTAAATTAACAGCTAGGCTTCGTCAGCTACAAGGCTCTGTTGTTATCGCAAATTTAAAATAGTTTTTTTTTTCTAAATAGGCAGTCGTAAAATCCCATGAAGTAACATAGTGCAGGGCATGAAGGTGATCCTACCAATGCGCGAGCGAGTCTCTTCTACGATTATCACCAACAACATAGTGCAACATTGCTTGTCGCAGTTTAATTGTACGCAGAATAACTTGCGCTTTTGCTCGCACTTGCCTTTCTTTGGTGGGGAGTCCTTAACATGGTGGCGTTTTAGCTCCTGCGTGGTGGCCGCTTGCTCGACGCCCTTGAAGGCCAGTTATTCTGGTGAACCATCTTCATCTCGGATCGGACATCTCTGCCGGGTCGATGTCTCCAATGCTCTCCATTTCTTGAGGGGGCGAATATCCTCGAGCTGATGCGTCGACGAAGCCGGCGGCAGAGGCTTCGTAGCGCCGATGACTGGCGAGGCTTAGCTCACCCGTCGGTGTGGCACAGTCTTCTTGTGGCAATAAATGACATTTCGATGGCCTAAAACGTTCCCTGCTAATGTCCAGTGAGTCCTTGCACCTTGCCCGTTCACCGAGAACACTCATTACTGTTTGAAAAACGATGTTCCTTCATTTAAAATGTAGAAACACGGAGCGGATGAAAAACGCGTCCCCGTCGTTCGGCTCCCTAACGGCTTTTTCTGCCCCCAGGAAAAAACCAGTCGGTCTCCTTCCAAACACGTCTTTGCATGAATTCTCGGCGCCCAGGCGCGTGCCGTTGTTCGGCTGTATGCCGTTTGCCGAAAAAACGACGTATAACTAGATACCTTACGTAGGCCGGTCTCCTCTTGAACACCGGTTGCCATATATTCGGTGGCCATTCGCTTGCTGTAATTCGGCCGAGGACAGCTAACCGAAAGAAAAACGTATATTCTGGGGCCGTACGTAGGCCGGTATCCTTCATAACACTGGTTGCCCGAAGAAAACGAATATTCTACCGCCGGACGCGCGGTTCACCGTTGAAACAACGAATGCACGGCAGCCGCGCTCCGGCCGGTCTCCTTTCGAACACCAACTGCCGCAAGAATACGCATATTCTGTGGCCGGTCGCTAGCCGTGCTTCGGCCTGTTACCGCTTCCCGAAAAAAAAACGGATGCCCTAGGGCCGTACTTCGGCCGTTCTCTTTCTCAACATCGGCAGCCCTAAGAGAACTGAATATCTGGCAGCCGGTTAGGTGCCGTTGTGCGTCCGGACACGGGCGGACGGAAAAATACCGAAGCGCTGGTTGCCGAATGTTGGCCGTTCAACGCATGATCAGTGGCTGCCAGAACCTGGATGCTGGCCGGACATGCCAGAAAGCGGCCATAGACGGGCCGGTCTTGGGGCACACTTTCTGTGCCGCCTGGGGTGCTACCAAAACTGTGTTTGAAAGCTTACGTTCTGGTGGCCAAACACTGTTGATAATGCTTGTGGCTCTTGTCCGGTTGAATGGAGGGACGTGATGTGCTCAGACCGTCCAGAGGTCTAAAACAGGATGACACATGATTACCACACAGGCAAGAATGGAAATTATTGGGTGCACGAATGTTACAACTCGGGCAACACAATATTCAGCCAAAATCAATGCCCGCGTACAGCGGCACCGTACACATGGTGAGGTGGCTCGCCGCAAACGCAACGAAGCTTGCGAGGCGCGCACATTCGCTCGCGAACGATTCTCCCTCGCCATTCCCAACACGGCACAAACGACAGCGGTAATTAACGAAGCCGTAAACGCTGCGCAGCACAGTTTAGAGGAGTAGCCGCCCGTGTTCTGATAAACTACACGTAAGACGTGGTTCGCAGTGGTGAACTCTTAGCTGTTCAATATAGTGCTGCGGAATAGGAAACGTTACTGAGTTACTGAGCGCCACTGCGTTACTGAGCGCCAGTGCGTTCAGCGCTCAATGCAAGCACCACAATGTTCTTTCGCACATCGCCTTTCTTAAGACGAGCCCTCAAGGTTCAACCTAGCCAGTTCAGTTAAACAATTCACACACGCGGGCTCCTGTTAACGAATCCTTAAAGCGGCGAGGACAGCTACAAACGGCATCCAGTGAAAAGAAGGGCGGAAAATGTGTCGAGACAGCTTACCTGCAGGAAACGAAGCAGAAGAGCGAGCGACGTTCAGGGGCAAGCGCCAAACGAAATTAGCCGTCTTCAGGTTGCAAAGTTGTTCTCAAATACTTCATCGCGAAGTCGAACACGACAGACATAACCGAAGACGACGAGGTGTCCAATTAATCATAAAAACTGTGCTTGTGTAACCGCACACCACAGTAAACAATCGATGAAAGACGGGTCACGGGGTATCTGTTCCGGAATCCGGCCACGCCGCCGCGCGCCGTACTCAGGGTTTCGGCCGTTGGCAGGGAGTTGCGTAAACAAATTAAAACGACAACAATAAATAATTGCCTCTTTTACTGACTACAACAGTAACTTATTATTTTTGTGTGTAATATAATAAACAAGCTTAGATTTTCAAAGTTTACAAACACAAAACGCGGACTGAATTTTTTGGCGCTCCATTTGAACGTTAAAAAAAGCAGCAGATAGTAAGATAACACTGCGCAATGAAATTTGGCAGTGTTCTAGTGTAAGTAATCGTATTATTATTTGGCGTCTGTTCATTTAGCGCCCGATTTCATGCCCCCTCCATTCCCAACTTTTGTTTTCTTTTGATATCTGCCTTGTTCTCCAACGCTGTTTCTGTAGGAGAAACTAGGTGGTCTGTTTATTGAAAGTGCGCTCCATGTTGTCTCTCCTCTTCTCTGTCCTTGTTTTTATGCGCTATGAATTTTTCGTCAAAGCATCACCAACTAGCCCAGAAATCCGTACTCGTGTTTATTGCATTTGTACACAATACTTAAGGTCGCTAACAATAAGAATGGAATAAAATTGTGATTGCTAGTACGTTAAACTCCACTGAGTGACGAGAATGACTGTTGTCAGAGGGGGCTATGATTGTGTTGGTGGGGCAGGAGAGGAACAGGGAACGACGGAATGATGATACAGATGTCACAGTTCAAGGTTGTGCTGTGCTCCGCGCAAGGCTGTCGAAAACAAAAAGTGGGAGGGGGAGTGTTATTCTGTCGATGTCGCAATAAGCAAGGGCTGATATTTTTTCCTGTTTCAACATCAGTGCTGCCGCTGCTTTTTATTGAATTTAGCAGCTTTTTTTTGCTTTTGAACATTTTTGACGAGATTGGGAGGATGGTGCAATGGGATGTCTTTTTGAAATTATATTGCATGCATGGCTTCAATCAATGAAGACCTGAACACCTTTTCCTCACCCTTTCAACACCCTTCCATAAAAAAGGGTGTTGAGGTTGGTGAACACCCTTTTTTTCACGCAAAAAGGGCGTAAAGCTACGAAAAAGGGTGTTGAGATTCAAGGGTGTTGAGATTCAAAAAGGGTGTAAGGGCCTCCCAACACCCTTTTTTCAATTATCTTACACCCTTTTTGGCCAAAAGGGTGTAAAAAAGTTTAGTGTGTACTTCTGAGCAAAATTTACATTCAGCGTCGTAGCGGGCACTCGCGCACACACACAGCACTCGGTCCGCTCGTAGAGTTCCGGGCACACGTGGCGCGCCAGCGCCGGCGTGAGCACGGTCTCGGTCTGTAACTGTCGCAGGAGCACCGCCTCCTCCCGGGACAGGCCGGGGTGTGGAGGCGGAAATGTCCCTCTTTCGCGTCTGTCCCACATCATGTGGGGCTGCGACGAACAGTGCGCGCGCGACGGAGGCGACCGCCTCCCGCCGGACATTCGCGAGTTGATCGGCTCCCCGGAGCACGGCAACCAGCTCAGGGCCGTCCAGCGGCTCGAGGCAGCTCTGGCGCTGCAACGGCGAAATGAAAGCCAGCGCCCCTCGCCTCCCGGCCCCCGCGGGGGTCGAGCGGACGGCGACGGCGCGGGCGATCCGAGTAACCCGCGCGGCCGGCCGGACACGACGCCTCGGGCTCCGCCCGCTACCTAGCGCAGGTAGTTAGATGAGGTGCGGCGAAGCCCTGCGTGGCCTGACCCGCACCTTTCTCGCAGGACTAATCAATAAAGGTCATTTCTCTCTCTCTCTCAGCGTCGTAGCAATTCGGATGCATTAAGTGAAGACACGTAGGGTGTGGGAAGGAGCCCGGATTGTATGAGCCGTAGGGTAGTTTGTTGTTCTCTCGAAAGGTCAGGGTAAGGCGAAGGTACGGTCTGTCTCAGAAGGCGATAATGCTGGGTTATCTGCTTGAACGTGATAAACGGGTGACTGTCTTCGTGCAGCCCCATAGCACGGGAGGCTTGTTGGGTGGGCGTATTTGTTGCCCTCCATTGCAGCGTGGGTGGGTGTCCAGATGAGCTGAATGGAACCGTTTGGGGAGTGTTCTTTTAGCACGCGCAGTGCAAGTGAGGACACCCAATCCGACTGTTAATTCCAGTAGGCTTGCTGGGAATCGGTGACTATCCTCCGAACCCCTGGTTTAGCGAGAGGCAAGGCGATGGCTGTCGTCATTTCTTGGGTCCTAAGCGAGGTAGACTCAAGGAGGTTGGTTCTGGAGGTAGCCACGATGATGGCGTATTGCTGCCCTCGATGTTTGGAGGCGTCTGTGTAGATAACTGCATGATCCCCACCGAGGGTTGTGTTTAGCGCTTGAGCCCGTGCTTTTCGTTGACTCTCGTCCTGTGAAGGGTTCATATTTGTAAGCAAAGGGAGCATCTTTAGTTTTAGTCGCCAAGAGTCTGCGAGTACGTCAAGTGGAGTGACATTCTGGGCTCCCCAGGCAATCTGGTGAAGCATGCGGTTACCCACTGCAGTTCTGAGTCGGACCTTCTAGATAGAAAGATGGCCTTCTATCAGCTCTTACACCGTGTTGTGGAGCCCCGTGCTAAGCAGCCTCTGTGTGGACGCACTCATGAGAAGACCAATGGCCTGCTCGACCGCCTTTCTAATCATTATATAACGCATCTCTATGTCTTCCTTGTTGAGAAGAAGAGGGGGGGTTGACGTAAGTGACTCTCGAGAGGACAAAAGCTTCAATTAATCGAAAGGTACCGGATTATTTTAGGTCTCGCTTCTTGGTGGCAACTCGCCCGATCATGTGTATGGTTTGATTAATGCTGTTTTTGAGGCGCTGCAAGGAGACGTCACTCTTGGTGTTAGCGTCGATGTGTAGGCCCAGGATGTTGACGCTAGTGCTTGGAGTGATGGCCTGGCCATCAAGGAGTATTTGAATGTATTCCTTGATTTGGCGTGAGGCCGGACGACAAGGAGCTGGGATTTTTTACGTGAACACTGGAGGCCACAGGCTTTAGCACATTGGCGTACTAGAAGTGAGATGCTATGCAGTGGTGTGAGCTTGCTTTAATTTTTGTAACTCTTAGCATATGAACAAGGTGCGCACAGGGCCGCTAGACGGGCGTGAGTGGTCGCGTCACGCTTTCACGTGGCATTCAGGGAGAACGCAAGTGGTAAACCCGTAGATGTGCTTGGTGAGTACACCACCTGTCTTCCCCGTCTTCGCGTGGGCTCGTAGCTAAATCGGTAAGACAACGGGCTCTCGCTTTGTTAGTCTATTAGTTCCAGGTTGGATTCCCAGTGGTGCCAGTAAATTCTTTTATTTGTTCGCTGGAGTTTTCTGGTGACACCAACGGTCGCGAAAGAACACTTGGGGGGTAGAGGTAAAAAGCTTTGCTTTAAAACTACCCTACCTAACGTTCGTACGACCACAACTGGAATATGCATCATCGATTTGGCATACCTCACAGGCATACCTCACCCACATATTAGAAGCCATACAGAATCGTGCCGCTCGCTTTATCTACTCACAGTACTCCACTAGCACAAGCCTAACCGCCCTAAAGCAATCTTTGAACCTGCATTCAGTTGAGTCACGCCGGATCATTTGATGCCTCTGCCTTCTTCATGCCTTTTATTATCACCCGAAATCCAGACACCCTCTCTTAAAACCGCCACACCAAACCTCGTCCCGTATCAGCCACAGCAACGCCATAGCACGACTACCCAGCCGTACTTCATCAATGCTCAGCTCATTCTTCCCTCAAGCAATAACCCTCTGGAACCATTTTCCCGATACAGTAGCCTCGTGCGCAGACCGCAAATTATTCCGCGAAAAATTGCTCAACCATGTTTCATAATACCTGCGTATCAAATGTGCCTTTGTGTTTCCTTTCGTTAATGCTGTATCTTTTGTACTTTTGAACTGTATTTTTGTACTGTAATTTTGTATTTGCTGCTAATATTGCTGTAACTTTGTCACTAGTTGTTTTTTTTTCTTTGTTGCCTTGTAAGTTTTTTTTAGCGCTGTGTCATACCTTTCTGCACGCCCCCCCCCCCCCTTATGTAATGCCCTCAGGGCCCTAAAGGTGGAAATAAATGAAATGAAACGAAATGACCGCTCCCGACATGTCGTAGACGCTCGACTCACGGCGCGGTGGTTAAAAAGAAGGTCGCCTTCAAACGGAGAAGTCGGAGTTGCATTGGCTATCACTTCCAAGCACAGGAGAAAAATTACCTTGAGATAAATACCAAAGAAGGCGGAGGGAAAAATAGCCCCGCCGATAGCGCAGCGGTCATCGCACAACATGCGTATTCTGGATGCGTGGGTTCGGATCCCACCGCGCGGGCATTTTTTCTCTACTTTTTTTCTTTCAAAAAATATATCTCACCTATCAGATTTTGGACCTTTGGTTTCCTTGGTTTGCTGGACTGCCTACCCTTATTTTCTAACTGAATTTCAACGAGCCAATGTGGTTAGGCATAATGAGATCCCTGGGGAACGGATGGCCTCCAGGCTACAACACCAGGGAACGCATAGGAGAAAAAATCCTTGAAAGCGTCTCCGATTAAAGTTAATATTTAAAATTTATGCAGGTAAGCAAGGAATGAAACACGCGTCCAGAGTGGGGTCTGAACCCACGCCTTCCCTTTAGATCTAGAATGCAAATCGGCCTCTCAGTTTTTGCTGCATTGCTGGTTGAACCCAGCCTAAAAATTCAACGTCTAGGCTGCGTGCTGTCCCATCTTGCGTGCTGTTTTCTCGTCGGTAGCGTTTCACAAGCTCAGAAGAATGCGCCGCAATATCCAGAGCCGTAATTGATCAGTCGACAATGCGTTTAAGGTTCATGTCATCTCCTGACTGCACCATCCCCCTTGCCAATTCACGGTTCATATATAGAACACACAACTCCAGTGCTAGCTTGCCGCTCTGCTCAGAAAGCGCAGGATTTACCTGTCACGCATTAATCTGCGCTGAACTTGAAATTGTAATTTTAAGTGGACTGTCGGGGATATGGTCAAGCTGTGGAAAAAGCAGTTAGCCCAGTAGCTCCAGTCGTATGCGTCTAGATGCTGTGGAAATGCAAGCGCTCTACCACTGCTCTATCAAGTTCACGCACTCGTGGAAACGAGAAATCGTGCCATCAACAACGTCTACTGGGCGCCCGAGGAAGCCCCCGGCCAGCAACTCTCATTCCTACTAAAGGGTGGCCCCAAAAAAATGACAGGCACAAAGCCGCTTTTGTAGTCGTACGAAGGGTACCAGACACGTAGTCAGCAATGCTTTGCCTTCTCCGTTTTCTCATTCGTGTTTGACCAAAACACTTGCGGGAAAGAAAGCACTGATGAATAAATCGCGGTATGGGTGATGGCGATCCTTTCTTTCGTGCCAGATGCCGAAAAACTTTGCAGAAGTGCCAAGAGCCCTTCCGGTCAACGAGCGAGGTCTCCGGCTAGGGGGAAATTCTGAAAACTTCTCATGTCCATAAGTTGAAGTCTCTGCTAACCCCTTGACGCGAAAAGCATTGCAAGCAGGTTTCCTTCTGACAACCACGGTTCCTGCACTCAATTTTTGCATATCCTATGGCACATAGCCTCGGGCATCAACGTCGAAGCAAAGTCCTATATAGCGTGCGAGTGGATTTCATTCCGAACCCCCGCGCCGACATCGATTTTTTAGAATTTTGACAGGCCTTGAGGAAAAATGATACATCTTTTTTGTTTTTGTTTCTTTTTGGAGCAATATTCCTTCATTCTTCCTAACTGAGTTCGGGCGCTGTGCTGAAAAGCCTATATGAATTTTTTAAATAACGCAGTAAACAATGTTTTCCCGTGGTGCAGTTTGTAAACAGACAGCCGAAATTCGAGAACGATATTGCACCGAAGCCAAAGATGCCCCAGTTGGTTTGAAACAAAACCAAGTTTATTGGAGCGAACTGGTGCTCAGCTAACAACTCAAAAATACAACGGCAGGGAAGCAGCAGCGAACAAAGAAACATGCGCTGGGGAGTCTCGGCGAATCGAATAGCGCGGCGTCTGCTTTGGGCGCGAGTGTCCTTTGCGCGCGAGTATTTCTCAAACCGTCGAATTACATGGAGAATACTGTAGACCAAAGAAGAATATCGCAGGCTGTTGAGGTCAGTTCGAAAGGCTCTCGCTATCAAATGAGATATCACGCGCAACATGGAACGCGCGCTTCACTTGGCCCACAGATAACGCAGATAACACAGCACGGCGCAGCCGGTCCGTAAAATCATAAATAAGGAAACCAAATGCATGGTTCACGGCAATATTACGACAATATTACGCCACATTACGACAATAGCGGAACCAACTGAGGTGGCTCTGGGAGAAGGCGCTCTTCTTTAATTAAACTGACCGGAAACAATCATCGATTCACAGTTTCATTCCCGGCGTTACTGAGCTTGCACTGGAGGTAACCTTTTAGATACCAAACACTGCCAACTTGCTATTGGTAATGCGACAGCGTTACTAGGCTCGTTTTTTGATACCGCCGTGGCTCCTAGCAGTCCGCTATCAGCCTTGCTCAACAGGCGTCCACGGAAATGCGTCACCGATGCCCCCTGGAAGCTACGACTGAGGCAGCAAGATTCGAGATCTCCGCTGAGCCTGTAATGTGGCGCTACGGCAACAGAAGTTTAGAACGGAGGACAATGAAACAACGTCGAATACGATAGAAAGGACACGCGCTTTCACCACGTGCCGCACCTGCGCGCTGAAGTTTGCTGTATGCCCAGGTGGTAGTAGAATGCTCCGCAGACACGGTCTCCAGCAGTGCCGGCAACTTTCGGCATCCCACCAAAGCGTCTTTCCACTAGAAGATAAAAAAATATAGTTTTCCGGTCATTCTTGCCCCGAGCCTACTCGTGGGTTACGAGGCATGTCCTAGTGGAAGCCCGTGGAAAAATTTGACCACTTTAGGATCTTCAACGTGCGCCGAAATCTGCACTACTGGCGTTTTTGTTTTCTGCTTCCATCAGAAAAACGACCGCCGCGGCCAGGTATTGAACCAGTGGCCTTGGGCTCAGGAGTGCAACGCCTGACAAACTGAGCACCCGTGCTATGCGGGCCTGTCCTCAAGATCCCTTCCCACCAATAGTTAATGAAGAGCGGTGGGAGGGAGTGCAGGGCAGCTCAGACTCATAGGTCTAACTACTTCAGGCCAGCCGGGCTGCGAACGTCGCTGCGGGCCTCAAGCCGGCGGCCACACCGCTTCCGTAAAACATCCTAAGGCTCAATAAAGTGATTCCTCCTCCACCGGGACTTATGCCGGAACCAAGAGTGGATGGCCTAACTAAAACAGGGGCAAAGGATTAACGCCGGTCTCTGTGAAATCAAGGAACGCGTTGATTCTAAGTCAAAAATAGCTAAACTAAAGACCTCTATATGGCACCTAATCACGTAAGTTTTCAAAAATACTTTTCAAGATTCTCACGGTTATGTCCCCGCTGAAAGCTCGATTTGGTAAACGACAGATGGCGCCACGCGGCCAATTAAAAATCACCCTAAAATAGTTACGAATATCCTCCCAGAGAACCGCCACTTAAGAGCTATTCTAGACAAGCGGATAGTTCGCAACCCACAATTGCCAAAAACAGAAAATGTTTAACCAGTTATTGCGCAGAAACAAAACTTCCAACCAAGAAATACAAAGTAAACGAGAAAAAAAACCATAAGACCCATGACACCACTGATAATGACTAGCACACTGAAGAGCCTGCCATAACACAAGTTTACCCGCATCAAGGAAAGGTAAAGAAACACCATCATTTGGACAGCATATAAGGCAGTTCTCATGACCTCGCAATTTTGACCATGAGACGAATTAACAAAGGGTGGGCTACCAAGATAACAGAAAGAACATGCAGAGACGGGTCCAGGAGCAGGCACCGACTCTATGGAGAATTGAAATAGCAGTATTTCGAGCAAATAACGGAGTCGGAAGGCGACGGACAACAGCCGGTGCAGATGAACAGGAGAGGCCTTCACGCTGCAGTCATCCTTCCTAACGCATTTCAAGAAACCGGAGAAACAATGCACTCTCCCAGCACCTGGAACGCGGATGAAAAAAACAAAATCGGGAGGGGCCATCATACCCCCTTTGAAAAGAAACAGGCACCCCGAAACACGCACCCCCAAAGACGAAAGAAAAGACAGCCACTCCCACCCTTTTTAAACGAAACCACTGTACGCCATGAAAATACATGGTACCGACCCAGTGCCTCCGCATAAAAACTCTCCTCTATATGGATACAATCCTACACAACAAGGGCGGTATGGCAGGTTCAAGTTCATTCGCTGAAGGTTTCAATATGATGAGACCACAGTACACATCGACACCTGGATGCACGAAAGCACTTCGCCTCAGTTGTCGTGGGCGTAGGAAAAAATGGTCCCGGAACAAATGGCCCCGGAACTTATGGTCCCGGAACTTATTGTCCCGGAACAAATGGTCCCAACTCGAAAGTAGGAGCAAATGGTCCCGGAATTTATGGTCCCGAACAAATGGTCCCAGGCACCTCTTCGGGCAAAACAATTCTATAAAACTCCACGTTGGTTTACTGTTCAAATTTGTTGTATCTTGCTGGAGGGCAGTTTATAATTTCTTTAGTTCATTTTTTTGTTTTCTTTGTTTTTCAGATTCCGTTAAACCGGTTATCTCAGTTTACGCTATGATATCGATTAAGCGCGGTATTTCTACCAACCATGAAATTTTGTGCTAGTGCGGGGCATTTGGCCCGTTTCGGGAATTTTTCTAATCGTATTTTCGCCGTTTTTCTCCGGCCTTTTTTATTTTTGTCTTCGCGTTTTTTAAACGTGGAAGACGAATATTGTTATTTATTACTTCTCTCTCTCTCTTCAGTTATTCGATTTTTGTATTGTTTTCATTTTTTCTGTTTTCGGCTTTTTGGTTTATCAGAACACCGTTATTTCAACTATCGGCCTTGTCACTAAATAACCAATGAATGTGCTACGTGCAAACGCAGGGGAAAAAGGAAGCCACGTGGGAAACATGCGGCTCCATCCATGATTTACAGAATACGTAGAGGCATGCCTCAGAAAGAAGCAAGCACTTTACGGGTGCGTGCGAAGTGAGTTCTATGCTCCCTCCCTTCCCCTCATAAGTTTTCTCAGTCACCGCAACTATTTCCAGGCATGGCCAGACTTCATGCTCCCTTCCTGTTTAAGAAGATAGTTTCTGAGTCCGGGCGTGTTCCAGGAAGCCGCACCTGTACCGGGACGCCGCTAGTAAGCGAGATTGGTGACAGGCACAGTCTCCAGACATGCGGACGTCTGATCGCTAGCATCGGCTGAGCCACTAGTCAAGCCAGGTTGTCGCGACAGTCAGCAGCATGGCCAATTTCTTCTAAAGAGGGCAATGAGGGCTATCTCAAGCAGAGAAATTTGTTACCGAAGCGAGTGCACTTAGAGCCACTAAGTAAAAAAAAAATGTGGCAGCCCGTTATTCTATTCGCTTCAAACACCGGCCCTGGGCTGCCCAGTACAGCTGATTTTGATTGAAGTGTCTGCCACTGGTTTGCTTGGTATTCGGAATAACAAAAAAAGGCGTGCAAAGGAATCACGCGAGGACGTACATGTGCGACAAAAAAAACTGTATACCGCATTTCACTGAAGTAAATTCAGCCTTTGCAAATATATTATATATTAACAGATGCATAATATATTGTGCACAAATACAAACATATAAACATACATACATTGACCCCCTTCCTTTCCTGATACAGGCGCTCATGCATAGATGCAGTAGTGGTGGGACCTTTTCTTCCTAGTTTCAAGTTGGGACCATTTGTTTCGGGACCATTAGTTCTGGGACCATAAGTTCCGGGGCCATTAGTTCCGGGATCATTTGTTCCGGGACCATTTATTCCGCGACCGGTTGTCGTAGTTGACTTCTCTGGCTATCTTAGTCCCTACGTAACCCTTCAAAATACATGAACAAAGAAGTGGAAGTTGCTGCCATCCTCTTGGAAATCCAAATAGCGGATGCATCAAATAAAGACATAACATCATTGCAGACTCAAAAGAACATTATGCAGTTTTCGGGAGGCAGAATACCAAGCTCTTCGTAACGATATTCCCATCAATAATGCAGAAATTTAAGTGGCCTGTAGAGCCGGTTCAAATTGTCCGAAAGCGAACGACGCACGATGCAAGAGGTACACGAACTCGCATACCGGCTTTCTTATGACCACGACTACCACGGAAAACGTTAAGAACGAATCCTCAGCCTATGCCTAGGAACACAATCTTTCCCCTAGTTACAACGAGGTTTCAATGCCGAGGAATTGCAAGCTCTGTGGATGAAAAACCGACACAGTTATCTGAAAATCCAGCTGCGTTAAGGTGTTCGATGGGAGCATGAAACTTCTGTAGCAGCCCGGAATGTCGGCTGCTGAATGAGGCGAGAAAGCAGGCGTGGATCTGGTTTGCAGTTTCAAGACAAGGCTGTTTGTTTTCAAAAGATGCGTACGCTGAGACCGTCGCCCGACGAGGTAAAGAAGGGGAACCTCCGCGTCCTTCAAAATAGAGATTAAAAAGGCCCCCCAAGCGAGCAGACGGCAACGGCGCCAGGACTAACGCCAGTCGGCCAGACTTTTTATGCCTCCCCAGACGGCGACCGTTGAAAAGGGCGGGGAATGACCTCCGAAGTAAGCGGGCGGCGCCGTCGCCAATACGCGTCTTCCACAAAGGCGCAGGGTTGTCAAGCCGGCGGCAGACAGGTTAGAAAGGAAAAGGCCCGTCTCACGGGAGCCGCTTGCGCTGTGCTGCGAGCGGCTTCCGCTACAAGACATTAACTTAGAACTCAGCTAAAATAGGACGAATATCCAGCCTCTTGCGCGCAACCTGGCCATGTCCAAGGGTGTGGCCAGGTGAGAACAACTCAAACATAACAAACAGATTTCACTTCTTCGAAGCTTTGAAGATTTGAAGATTTGAACAGCTTATCACCTCAACATAATCGCGAGCTGATTGAGAGAGGGAGGGAAGGAGCTGCTGCATTTGGTGCCGTAGACTAAGGTTCCTCATTTGAGCTCTGCCATCTCTTTCGTAAACCACTCCCATTTTCGTAAACCACCACTGTTTCTTCCTGAACAAAAATCTTCTCTCTCTCTCTTTGAAAAGAGCAAAATTTCTCAGCCTGGCCTAGTCCCGGCATAAAGATTTTGAGACACTGACACTTTATCCTCCTCGCTCAAACGGACCAACACCTTGCATTTGCAACCTTTCACACTCACATTTTAAACCACAGAAGCACACAGAGCATTTGTCTCTCCTGGGACATCGCGATTAAAATCCCTGGTTGCTAGTCTTTCTCATTTCGATAACCTTCCAAGCTCGTGAAGCATCGATCGGAAATGCAGTAGCTGCGTACGGAACCACTCCGTGGCAGTCAAAGTATCGCTATCGCGCCCTGCATCTTAGGATACAAACGTAGATCTCTGCAACGTTTTCCTCTACTGCTATGCCTCTACAATAAATACAGCCATTAGCGCCCGTGACGCGTACCATTTTCTTTTGTCCCACCTTTAGCGTTGTTTTCAAGGAAATAGTATTCATGCCGGCGTTCAGTTTGCGGCCGCGAAGAGTATCTTCACGGAGAAGGTGTCCGTGAAGATGAACTCTCCAGAGCAACCTTATTTCTGCAGTTCGTAGATGTTGATCAGCTACAGATTGTTACAGATTGTTACAGCTACAGATGTACAGAAGGGGAAATGTGGGCACGAGTTTTAGGCTGCTACGTGAACGAGAATTCGGTTGCCCCTAGTGAAACAACTCGTTTGAGTGTTTCTTGCTGCTTCTAGGCATGCTTAGGTGCCTAACACGAGTGTCTGGCACAAGTATAAAAGATATCTATTTTGTGGCTAATTAATATTATGCCTCTACGTTTTCTGTTGCTAGAACGTCTCCAGACAGCTTTAAACACTCAAGAGCCCGGATGTTTCTCCTAATTTAAAATACGGTATTAATTCTGATCGCGATGCTGTGGAATATGTTCGCATAGACCGAGCCAAAGCATTAAAGATCTTGGAAAGTTCCGATGTGGGCCATGAAGGCATCCTGCTATATAATTTTTATATCCCGCTGCTTACCTTGTAAGTGCCGGTTAATAACAGGCGCATACGCGCGGTCGGTATTACGTGGAGAACGCGTATACGGCTACTGATTGCATACCGAATAAAACAGTATGTCAAAGGGCAGTTCCACGAAGGCTGGCTCGACTTGGTAACGAACGATTTCGCACCGGCGCGAAGCACCGTACTTAATTTCAACCATGCAGGGCATAGGACATGGCACTGGGAATTCTCAGGTGCATACGGGCCTCATAATGAGGGCACATATATCTTGTTGCAAAAGTAGTCTATAGTTACCTGCAGCGAGTCATTAGCCGCATGCTGTGCTTAAATGAGGACATGCCAATGTTCGTAACTTGCTTCACAGGTCACGCCAGCTGTCCATGTTTCTTGAATCGCCATGTTCTAACGCAAAGTACGTTAGTTTGAGGTCACTGAATCTTCCTAAAAAACAAAGAATAGTTGCTCCACGGGCTATGGTGCTTTTCAACCATGAAAATATGTGCGTAAAGAATAACTCGTATCAGCTTCTTTTGTTATCATTTTTCGCGCTGGCGGGGGCTGTATTTAGGGAAAAATACAGGTGCCCTCAAGTGGGCCCATGGCTTTACAGTGCTTTGCAGCCGCCCATCTCAGAACGCGCGCGTTCGCAGGGCTGAATCAAAACAACCACCCCCTGCCACAAGGGAGCGTTTGGGAATCAAAGTCAAGACGGGCCATTGTGTGGAAAACAGGCAGCCCCCTCCCCGACTGTGCAACATGATGGACATGTCATCGATACTGCGAATCCGCATAAAAACTCTCTCCCAAAAACATGGATCCAATGCTACACAAGGACAGGCGGTATGGCAGGACCAAGTTAACGTAAATAAAGTCAAATATTCAGAGAACCCCGTAGACACCGGCTCTGGAATGTACAAAACTCCGAGGCAGCCGCTGTCATAGTTGACTACTGTGGACATCTTCTTAACTGCAAGACCCTCCTACGTGCGAGAAGGAAGAAGCCGAAGATGGAGCCATTCTCTTGGCAATATAACTAGCGGAACTATTGCATAGAAGCGTAAACCTCACTACAGACTCTGAAATGGCATTAGCTTGTCAGCTGTAGGCAGAATACCTAAACGCTTCGGTAAGATACCCCCATCCACAAAGAAGAAAGTTAACAACGTCACCTGTACACGCGGACACAGGGCTCTCGAGGAGAACAAGGCAGCGACTAAGAAGCACGCGCACTCGGCTAGCGTGCTCCATGGTATGCGCTTACAGCACTCCGTTCTCTCCAAAACGTTCGAAACTTCTCCTCATCCTAACATCCTTCCCCCTGCCGAAGAATCTGTGGAGGATAAATCAATGCTTGTATCCACAAATCTATGTTGACCGGAGGCGTCGCTGGGAACATCGAACATTCACGTGAAGCTGTGCTAAATTTTGGGAAACATCCACCCTCTTCTACGCAACCTAGCCATGTTGAGGGGCATGCTACGGGAGGAGAACTCAACATGACATATCCCACTTTCATGAGCTTTCAACATTACATATTCCACTTTCACTTTCCTGTTTTTATGAGCAGCAGCCAGTGGTCAAGAAGCACCTGCGTACACATTCAAATATGCGGTATTGCAACACTGAACCAACATTTGTCCCGTTATCCCTAAATTGATATTTAAAAAAAAAAACTTCTGCTTCCAAGGTATCCCACCCAATTTGGGACACCAATAAAGCTATATAACTAGGCAAATAATACTTCTGAAAGGAATTAACGTAATAAATGCGTTTAATTTACCGTAAGAGTGGCCCTGCCACTGTAACAAGGATCCGAGAGTTCTTCAGGTTAAAATAGCCTGCTGCAGTCCCGCTTACTGCAAAGACCCCCTTGAAGTGTACTGTTGGTGCAATGCCACTTCGAACATTAGGGTGACAGAACTTGCTTTACTGATTTGCTTTGCCCCATCATACAGGGCACTGGGAGTTAAAGAAGGATGTAAAATTCTTACGTAATTTTGAGAGGGCCAGCGTAGCGACACTTCCGAGTAGAGGCTGAATTTTTAGGAATTATAAAGCCTGTTTTAGGAACCAAAAACTGTAAGGAAAAATAACGTTTTAGGCTAGCAAAGTCGGAAATATAGGCACTATAAATTCTTAAATATTGCGAACAATTTCTAACGAAGTCGTGCGCGACCTGTATCTACGACGGAAAAACAAAAAGTTTTATTTTTTTATGGCACACAGGTGCCAACAGTTGAACAATGCCGTTAACTTATCCTACTATAGGCAAAACTGATGGTGAAAAATTGGCTTAGTTCGATAAGCGCAGTGCTCTCATTCTTGTTCAACAACCACTGTCGCTTGCTCGAGCGTCGTATATTGTGACACAGGCATGAAAACGAGTACTTGGGAGCTGGTATTACTGGTTCAAAAAAGCGCTATACTCGGCTACAAGTCAAAAAGGGCAATAGCGCATGTAGTGCGTTACTCCGCCGAAGCGACGGCCCCGGAAGTTCCGGGTGGCGTGCGGTTTGAAATAAGATTATGCTTAATGCGTGACATCGCCTCTTTTTTCTCACGTACTTTTTTGTCATTCCTACAATAATTTATAAGCATTTGTTGTCTGAAAAATCAGTGAAACGACTGGCGTCATATGCTAAATACTCGCAATAGGGCCCGCGTTGCGCCGCGTGAAGAAGCAGCGGCTGCGGCAAGGAGGCGCAGTAGCAATTTTGGTTGTCGTTCTTAAGTTGTACCCGGGAATAGTTTATGGAGTTTAATTACAACGCAACAGAAATGGACGTAAATAATAAACGCAAGAGAAACTACAATTTCGGTTGAAATTAATACTCTCTACATGAGGACTGCTAGGCAAAACTTTAGCAATTTCCTCAGATACAATGATATCTGAACTGAGCAATCAAGACGTTCTAGCACTGCCCGATACACTACACGGCCTTGAAGTGTGGTTTCCGAGATTTGGTTAGCAGCCGAAGACATTTGTGATAAAAAACGCGTTTCAGAGCCAGTAGGCAGTGGAAATTTTAAGGCGTCACGAAATGCAGCTGCACAATTCTGTTTCGCCATTCATACCCTAAGAATTATACCCTAACAAAGGTGTGTTCGATGCTCAACCGTTGCGTTGAAAACACAGTCCGGTTTGAGGATGCTTCTAGAAATGAGGATGTCGCTTCTCCTATTTGAATAAATAGTTATTTAGACCACCAAAACGTTGTTTAAAATTGCCTTGAAAATTTTGAACTCACAGCGAACTACCACAATCTCCAGATTCGCAATGGTGCCTCTTGTCAATGAGAAAGAGCGCCGCATTCTACTTGGCTGAAGCTTGCCTGAAGTGAGCACTAGGTTGAACCCTATAGAGTTCTGAATAGTCAACGGTGCCCGGTAACGCGAATACGGATATTAAACTGCACCACAAAAGAAAAGCAACTAGCTGTCCATACTGAAAATATGCATTGCCCAGTCTAAAATCGCATCAAGATTACCGCAAAAACACGACAAGAATTCCTGTGGGTACGACAAAAAAACTTTGTTGTGACAACATAAGTCCTGTTGTTCCGACAAAGCCGTCTGTTGTTGAGACACACATTTCTGTCGTAACGACAAAGTCAATTTTCTCAACGACTAACCTTTCCGTAGTCACAACAGAAGTGCAATTTACGCTACAGTCCATAACGGGCAATAACATTGAAATCATGTGCATTGGTGGCGTAGAGGTAGAGCATCTGCCTCAGGTTCGAATCCCGGTGCCGGAGCCTAGTTCGAATCCCGGTGCCGGACAATTCCCACCGGATTAAAAAAAAATCCACGTATTGATGGAATTACAGAATGAGGCTGGTAACGCACTCCCTCACCAGAGCAGGATTGGCCACCCTAGTGTAGTAACCACCACAGCCTCGCATGAATACGCCAATCAACCGACGGTCCTCAGTCTCCAGCGGCTGCGAAGTAAGGTTGCTGCGAAGAGTAAGGTGTAGTGACCACCGCGTGGTAAGATCTCGAATTCGGCTAGGTGTGAGGAGGGACTGTAACA
The DNA here is from genome assembly GCF_048455015.1 of Haemaphysalis longicornis. Lineage (NCBI taxonomy): Eukaryota > Metazoa > Arthropoda > Arachnida > Ixodida > Ixodidae > Haemaphysalis > Haemaphysalis longicornis. The sequence continues at coordinate 92,105,321 of NW_027526203.1, forward strand.
AGCTAGTACGAAAGAAGCCGATCATTGAGCTAACAGTAAGGCGTAAAGTAGAATTGAGGATCGCGCTGCAGAACCGATATTCACCTCTCAGCGAGGAAGCAGTATTTACGACACAGGAAGCCAGCGACAATCTTACACGAATTATCACGGAGTGTGCAGTAGAAGTCGGGGGCACGATGGCGAGACAGGATACTGGTAAACTTTCCCAGGAGGCGAAAGATCTAATTAGGAAACGGCAAACCATGACAATCTCCATCCCAGCTGACAGAATAGAACTAGCAGAGCCCTCGAGGTTAATCAGTAAGCATAAGACAGCTGACATGCGGAAGTATACCATGGAGAGGATCGAATATGCTGTAAAGAACGGACGCAGCCTGAAAGCAGTGAAGAGGCGGCTTGACGAGGGGAAAAATCACATGTATGCACTTAAAGACAAGCAAAGCAATGTCATCACAAACAGGGATAAAATAGTCATAGTGGCCGAGGAGTTCTATAGAGATCTACACAGTAGCCGGGACATCCAGGATAATGCCGAACAAGAAAGTAGTTCAGAGGAGATAGACATCCCACCAGTAACCCCAGAAGAAGTCAAAAAGTCTTTGAAAGAAATGAAAGGGTGTGTAGCAGCACTGCCGAAGACGACGAATAACCCAGGAACCCCGAGCGTTCGGCGAGGCATAGTTGCCGCTGGCCCGTCAGCTGCTGACTTGTGTTCTAAATATATGTGCGTTTCTTCGGCTCGGCGCCTTTATTCCCTCGTGCCATCACAGTATTAGTGACCATGGACACCGGATATGGCTGACGACAATCAAAACGCTTTGGATGCCCAGCCCGGAGCCACGGCTGCAGATGACAGCCATTGAACATCCTCCGCCGCACAGGGTGACACGGCTTCGATTTCGCTGCAGTTTTCGCAGCACTGGCCTGAGGACCGGCAGCTCTGGCTCGTCCAGGTAAACAGCCGGTTCGCCATAGAGCTAGTCATATCGCAGAGCCAAAAATTCAATTACCTCGTGTCTGCGCAGCCTCCCGAGATCGCAACCGAGCTTCGTGATCTGACTGCTTCACAACCAGCGATCGCCGCGTTTGACACCTTTACCAGTGAACTAATCAAATGGACGACAATGTCGGAACATTGACGGTTGCAGCGTCTACAATCTGAAGAACTCAGCGATCGCAAGCCCTCACCGCTACTGCGTCACCTTCAGAGCTCCTTGGAGATAGGGAAGACACATTCGATCAAGCTTTGCTTCGAGAGCTTTTTCTTCAATGCCTGCCCACCTCTGTCCGCATGGTGCTGGCGACCGCAAGCAGTTTATTCATTTCCCAGCTGGCCGAACTTGCCAATTCCGTCATGGAAGTATCAACTCCTGTCGAACATCCCGTGTGTAACTTATCACTCCCGGAATCCTCCGAGGCCACTAAAGCAGCACCCACAACGCAGTCGTCACCTTCGCTGCAGAGCCTGCGCGAGGAATTATATGGTGAGATCATCAAGCTATCAGACCAAATCGCCGCTCTCTCAGCCCAGCGCCAGCCCTGTCCCTCGTGCGGCCGCTCCCTTTCGCGCCGCCGTTCGCCGTCGCCTTGAAGGCAAGGCGTTCGCCGTCGCCTTGAAGGCTGGTGTCACCTAAGGAGGTTCTACAACCTCCTTGGTGTCACCGCAACTTTGGAACAGCAGCCCGGTAGTGTGCGGCCCCTTCACTTTTCAGGGAAACTCCCCGGCGCACCCCTAGAGGCGGCGATTGGTGTCAGTTGCCAAGGAAGCCGCTTGTTTTTTTTGTGACGGACAAAACCACGGGATTGCGTTTCCTCGTCCACACCGGTGCAAAGGTCAGCGTCATACCGTTTTCAGCCGTGTTTCAGAAACGCAGGAAAGCCCCAAGCAGCTTACAAGCCACCAACAAGACTGCCATCGCCACCTCCTACGGAGTAATCGCTGTCCCTCAACATTGGCCTCCGAAGACAATTCTGATGAATTTTTTTATCGCAGATGTGGCCTACCCCGTTCTGGGCGCAGATTTCCTGCTTCACTACAACTTGTTTGTTGACCTGCACAGCAACCGCCTCATTTATGATACAACGCACACCTCTGTGCTTGGTATAGCATCGAAGGAACCGCTCTTGGCGGTGGCAAGCACCTCATCGAAGTCGGTCTACGACCAGCTTCTTGTGGAATTCCCGTGCCTTCTGCGACCTGCCAACTTTGTTCTCCTCGTCCGACATTACGTCACGCACCACATTGTCACTACTGGCCGGTACTGAGCTCGTTGCTTACCGCCGGATCCCTGCAAGATCGCACGTGGCGAGTTCGAACACATGCTTAAGCTCGGAGTAGTTCGACCATCGTTAAGCCCTTACGCATCCCCGCTCCACATGGTACCAAAGCCCTCACCTGGACGTCCCTGCAGAGACAACCGGTTGCTTAACAATACCACTGTTCCCCATCGTTACTCCCTTCCGCACATCGGTGACTTCTCAGGACCACTGCCTGGGGCGATGGTTTTCTCTAAGATCGACTCTGTTAAGGTCGACCATCAGATTCCTGTGGAGCCTGCGGATATTTCGAAGGCGGCAGTTATCACGCAATTCAGACTTTTTGAATACGTCCGCATCTCTTTCGGCCTTCGCAACACGGCACAAACTTTAGAATGGTTCATTGACACCGTGACCCGAAAATTGCCTTTGTGGTTCGCTTACATCGATGACTTGCTTGCGTTCAGTAGCGCGCAGAACAACACACAGCATCTTCGCGAACTATTCAGTCGCCTTGCCGAATACGGCCTGATCGTCAATAGAGCCAAGTGCGAGTTCGGTTTTTAGGACCTGGACTTCATCGGTCACCGTGTAGAGAAGAATGGAATTCGCCCCTTGCCTTCAAAAGTACAAGCAATCCGAGACTTTCCGCAGCCATCTTCCATACGCAATCTCCGCGAGTTTCTTGGCCTCCTCAATTTTTACCGCCGTTTGATGCGGAGAACTGCGCCGCATTCCTCCGGCCGCTGATAGACATGCTCAAGGGAAACAAACCAAGAGCATTTTCACTGACTTTGTCTTCAGAAGCACTAACCGCTTTCGAGAACGTCAAGAGCAAGCTGTCCCAAGCAACTCTTCTCGTCCATCCGAGACTGGGAGTTCCGGTTTGCCTAAGGACTGATGCATCTGACGTTGCAGTCGTAGCTGTCCTGCAACAGTTTCTGGACAATTCATCGCAGCTCCTTGCTTTTTTCCCCGCAAGTGGTCCCCCGCGGAGTCACGCTACAGCACTTTCGGAAGAGAACTCCTTGCAATTTATACGGCTGTACGTCACTTCCGGCACTTCTTGGAGGGTAGAGAGTTCAATATCCAGATGAACCACAAACCTCTGACCTGCGCCATCCGGTAGAACTCCACCAAATGTTCCCGTCGGGAAACCCGGTATCTCTCTTTCGTCGCAGAATGCACAACAGACATGCGGCATGTGCAAGGGAAGGACAACGCTGCCGCTGATGCGCTCTCACGTGTCGACACTTCAATCTCCAGTTCCCACAACTCGGCTGACATCGATTTCACCGCACTTGCATCAGCGCAGCAAGATGACGCCGACATAGTGGCGCTTCGTCAAAATCACGGCGCGCTGCACCTTTGTGAAGTACCCCGTCCATTGTGTGCTGTCCCGGTGCTGTCCGATGTTTCCACGCCCACCCCACGTCCACTCGTCGCGGAGAATTTCTGGCGCATTGTTATTGATACTTTCCATAGACTTAGCACCCTGGAATACGAGGCACGCAACGCTTGCTGACGCAGCCTTTCGTTTGGCCGGGCATCAACAAGGACGTACGCAAGTGGACACACTGCTGTCTCGTATGCCAGCAGTCAAAGGTTAACCGCCACACCAAGGCCCGTTTCGGTTCGTTTACGGCACCAGCTGAGCGCTTCGACAAGGTGCACGTAGATATATTGGGGCCCTGGCCTCCTTCAAATGGAACAGCTACCTACTAACTTGCATCGATAGTTTCACGCGTTGGCCCGAGGTGTTTCCTCTTCCCGACATCCGTAGTGAAACCATTGCCAACACATTCGTTGCTGCTGGGTTTCGCGCTATGGTGTTCCATCAACTGTAACAACTGACCAAGGGAGCCAGTTTGAGTCCGCACTCTTCAATAATCTGCTGACCCTTCTTGGCACTTCCCGCATCCACACCACAGCGTACCACCCCATTGCCAAAGGGCTATTTGAGCGTTTTCACCGCTCCCTCAATACCGCACTTAGCACACAGCCGGACGCTACCCATCGTCCACCTCCCTCCGTTGGTTCTGCTAAGACTTCGGGCTACTTTGTAGCAGGATCTGCACTGCACGCCCGCAGAGATGGTCTTTGGTGCGCCGCTACCCCTGCCAGGGGAGTTTTTCACTACTTCAGAATCATCACCGTGCCCTGACCAACCAACTACGTGACCAAACTGCGAGATTCGTTTCGCTCAGCGCGGGAACTCGCACCACGCTGCCAGCAACGTGCGGATCCCCATCTGCCCATCGAGCTGGCGACATCCCCCTACGTATTCGTCCGCGCCGTGACGCGGTGCGGAAACCACTTCAGCGCTTTTATGACGGACCATACTGCATCATTCATCGTGCTTATAAGCATTTCACCGTGGATTTTGGTCGCAGACAGGACACTATTTCTGTTGATCGCCACAAGCCAGCCTTCATTGAGGAGCCGCTTTCTGCACATTCAGTCAATTCTCGAATACTAATTCGGGTTTACCCTGCCCAGCTACCCTAGTCGAAACAGCCACCAAAACCTACAAGATGGCCCCCAAAAGTATCCTTCCAGCTTACTCCACGGCTCCGCCACTACAGGGGAGGCCTCCTGTAGCAGCATTGCCGAAGACGACGAAGAACAACGAAGACGACGAGGCTCGCTGCGGTAGCCCCGCGGGGCGTGGAGCCAAGTGCCCCCAGGAACTCCGAGCGTTCGGCCAGACATAGCAGCCGCTTGCACGTGAGCTGCTGACTTGTGTTCTAAATATGTGTGTGTTTCTGTGGCTCGGCATTTTCATTGCCTCGTGCCATCACAGGGGCAAAGCAACTGGTGAGGAACACTTAATAGCAGACCTCTTGAAGGAGGCGATGAAATTATACATGAAAAACTGACAAACCTGTATACGCAATGCCTAATGACCGCAAGTGTACCAGAATCTTGGAATAACGCGAACATCATCCTAAACCATGAGAAAGGTGACATGAGCCTCTGGAAAATTAGAGGCCGATCAGCTTACTGTCAGTCGTCTACAGGGTATTTACCAAGGTAATCGCGAGCAGAATTTTTGCCCCCTTATATTTCAGTCAACCCAAAGAACAAGCAGGGTTTTGTAAAGGCTATTCAACAATGGACCATATTCACACGATCAATCAGGTGATTGAGAAGTGCACGGAGTAAACTATGCCCCTATATATATAGCCTTCATAGGTTATGAGAAAGCATTTCACTCGGTCGGAACATCAGCAGTCATTCAGGCATTACGGAACCAGGGTGTAGATCCGCATTATGTAGGCATACAAGAAGATATTAACAATCGGTCCACAGCTACCATCATCCTCCGTAAGGAGAGCAATATAATAATACCCATAAGGAAGGGTGTCAGACAAGGAGACACAATCTCTCCAATGTTATTCACAGCATGTTTACAAGTATTCAGAACGTTGAATTGGGAACAGGTGGGAGTAAGGGTTAATGGAGAATACCTTAGTAACCTCACATTTGGTGATGACGTTGCCTTGCTAAGTAACTCTGGGGACGAATTGAAAAGCACGCTTTCCGCACTGGACAAACGTAGTATTACCGTGGGCCTGAAATTCTTATGCCGAATACTACAGTAATGATCAAAACCCTCGGGACAGCAGCGCGGTTTGAGATAGGTGGCGAGGCAGTGGAAGTAGTAAGCGAATTAAACTACTTAGGCGATATTGTGACCACGGATCCCAACCATGAGGCAGAGATAATTAGAAGAATAAGAATGAGGTGGAGTGCATTCGGCAAGCATTCTCAGATAATGAAAGGCAGCCTACCATTGTCCCTGAAGAAGAAAGTGTATGACAGGTGCATCTTACCGGCACTCACCTACGCGGCAGAAACTTGTAGGCTCACAAAGAGTGTTCAACTTAAATTGAGGGCGACTCAGCGAGCAATGGAATGGAAGATGATAGGAGTAACATTAAGGACAAGAGAGCGGAGTGCGTCAGGGAACAAACGCGTGTTAAGGACATAATAGTAGAAATTAAGAAGAAGAAATGCACGTGGGCAGGGCATGTAATGCGAAGGAAAAAAAACCGTTGGTCATTAAAGGCAACACAGTGGATCCCTGGAGAAGGCAAGCGTTGCAGGGGGCAGCAGAAACTTAGATGGGCAGATGAGATAAAGAAGTTTGCGGGGATAAATTGGTCGCAGCTAGCAGTGGATCGGGCTAATTGGAAAATAATGGAAGAGGACTTTGCCCTGCAGTGTATAGGCGGGTGATGATGATGATGATGTGCAACTAGTGATTGAACATGGGATCATGACAAGACAGGAATTCGGCCGGACGGAAAATCAAAATCCAGAAGGAGTACGACACACGACAGAACATCAGAATCTCGACACGACAAGAATACGACAAGAAGACAGTAGAACATGCGAATATACGACAAAATAAAGATATTTGTCTTCTCGGTTATTTTCTACTGGGTGAGAATAGTCATTTAAAGTCGTTTCAAGGCATTTCGGTGCAAACACAAATATAGGCATTTATAGGCACTACAAAAACGCCACAAAAGCATTGCTCAACATTTAGTTCATGCTTATATGTCTAAATGGAGCGATAGGATCGCAAAGAGTGAAATAGGCATTTGCCTGAAATCCTGTCCCGACTTATGAGTCACTTATGTACAGCTACGTCATGTTCGCGTCTCCGTGTTTGTGTGGTCCCTTCGTTTCATGTGGGGACAAGCGCAAACAATACTTGGACAAGGAAGAAGACAGGACGCAGTCCAAGTATTGTTCGCGCTTCTCCCAACATGAACCTTTACCAACACGCCCAACTCGCTCTTGCTCCGTTTTTTTAAATGCAGAGCATTTCTTTAACTCACGATGTCACCCGTTCTTGGCGTCCGTAGTTGTCCGCATCGCTCGCCTCGACATGCCCTGCTCAGACGTTTCGCTATCGGCGCGATCAACATTCGATAGCGCGCCCAGGCACGTTTCAAGGACACTCTCTCCCCTCTCTCAGACTCAACGTGCGCCGAGGCTGCTAATTTTACTGCTGACGAGCGCTCTCTCGTCAGCAGTTGCCACAAGTGAAAAAACATTAACGTAACGCAAACTACTTAACGTCGTGCGTCCCCGGAAATGCTCTGCATTTGATCGTGCCCCTCGCGAGGGGGATGTTTCACTGCGTCGCCATGCGAACAGTTTGTGTGAATCGCTTCCACACTCCAAATGGCTACGTTTCAAGCGACTCCTTCTTGAGAGTCCGAGCACCCTGTGAATGGCGTGCAGCAGTACCATTAAAATGCCGACTAGCCCACTTGTCACGTGACACGCACTGCGCCAACTCTCGTTACGCCGCGTGTAAAACAGTGAGATACAGCGCCGTGTAAAACGCATTATTCCACATCAGGGGACCAGGATTCGCTTCCTACCCGAAGCCAAACGTGTTTTTTTTACTTTCGGTTTGGTCGGTGGTACGTTTGGGCCCCGGACAACAAATGTATATGGGAGCGTAGCCTAATACATTTCCGCTGTAGTATAAAGATGACAACTTGAGATCCTTTTTTTCTCTGTTTATGTAACCACGATGTCTTCTTTTTTGCAGACGCCTGCCGCCTACCATCGGTGGCCGATCCGAGTTTGGCTGGAGTTCCCCAGGGTACGTGATAGTATAATCACTTCATTCGAGCGGTTCTGCAAGACTTCGTGTAGTTATATTGCATGAGGTAACGCAGAAATTATTCGGGCAGCGTATTGATTAATTTTGACGTTTAACGCGCCGACGCGCCGATTAATTTTGATCGCCTGGGGATGTTTAACGTGCTCCTAAATCTCGAACAATCAGGCATTTTCGCTTTTCGAATATGCCAGAAAAGCGGCCGCCGCGGACGCAAATCAAACCCGCGACCCTCGGCTGAGCAGCACAACGCCAGAACAACTGAGCCACCAACGCGGCGGGTAGGCAAGCGTACACATACAGTACACATGGTATACGTACACGTACATGGTATACACGTACACACATATATATATATATTATAGTGAGGGTGATGAACAGATGCAACCGGCCGTCAAGCCATTCGGGCATGCGCCGCACCAGCATCAACCATGTCAAAGAGGGAGGTAGGAAGATGTCCAATCCAGACATGGGGATATGCGCCAAATACGCGTCAGAAGAAGATGAACCCCAGGAGGTGCATGCGCGAGAAAGAGCTGGGTTATCTGAACGCTAATACCTGCGTTCCGATGGGCCTCACCCCTGCGAATAAACCTCCTCAACCTGCTAGCATGCTGGGGCGGGTAGGCAGTCAAAAATGCTTAGGAAAGCAAACTGTATGTCATTTAGTATGGTTGAAACACATGAAGATTTTTTTACAGTATATAGATATATATATATATATATATATATATATATATATATATATATATATATATATATTGTGACCTGCCCACGAAGGGGATGTATTTAGAGATTGCAGGTACAAAAATAGACGGGATAGTAACGACAGACAAGGCAGCCGCGATGTCCCAGGTACGGCACGCACACCGACATCAACGAGCGTCTTCTTCTTCCGCAGCCCGTGGGCTCACTTGTCCCAGAGGGCGCATACCCGCAGAGCGGGGGTTGGCCACTAGTTCCGTTTATGGTAAGGAGCCAAAGACCGAGCCCTTGACATGACCCCCGGCGGTAGGAGCAACGTCCCGATGCTGAAGACGGTAGAAGTTGAGGGCTGAACTTAATCACGGACGAAGTAGGGCTTCAGGCGGGACACATGCACAATTTGAGACGCTGGTTGCACAGGTGACGGCGGGGGCGTGACTGGAATAATTTCGTACGTCACAGGAGTAACCAAGCGAATGATGCGGTAGGGGCCTGTGAAGCGGGGCAGTAGTTTTTCACATAGCCCAGCATGGCGTGAAGGCGTCCAAAGGAGGACCAGGGAACCAGGTGGGAAGCACACGTCACGGTGGGTCTCGTCGTAGCGGCGCTTCCGACTTGCCTGTGACGCCGTAATCTTGGCGCGGGTGATCTGGCGGGCCACATCAGCCTGGGCAATGAGATCGCGTGCATACTCAGTTCGTGGCGTGGTCGAGTCAGGCAACATGGTGTCCAATGGCAGGGCAGGGTCACGGCAGAAAAGGAGGAAGAAAGGAGAGAAACCGGCAGTGTCGAGGCGCGACGAATTGTAGGCGAAAGTAACGTAAGGGAGAGGAACGTCCCAGTCATGGTGGTCGGTGGACACGTACATAGCGAGCATATCCGTGAGCGTCTTGTTAAATCCTTGAGCGAGCCCATTGGTCTGCGGATGATAGGCCGTGGTGAGGTTGTGCTTAATGCGGCAGGACCGAAGAAGGTCGTCGATGACCTGAGATAAGAAGCACCGACCACGGTCCGTAATGAGCTGACGAGGAGCACCGTGGTGCAGAATGACAGTGTGTAGTAGAAAATCGGCGACGTCCGTGGCACAGCTGCTAGGAAGGGCACGTGTGATGGCGTAACGCGTGGTGTAATCGGTGGCAACGGCGATCCACCTGTTACCAGAGCGGGATAAGGGGAAAGGAACGAGAAGGTCCAATCCAACCCGGAAGAATGGTTCAGAAGGAACATCAATTGGTTGAAGAGTGCCTGCTGGAAGTGATCGGGGCGTCTTGCGGCGTTGACAAAGGTCACAAGCCGTGAGGTACCGTCGCACGGACCGGTAAAGGCTGGGCCAGTAAAACCGTCGCCGCACACGGTCGTAGGTCCGAGTGACACCAAGATACCCAGCAGTCGGCACGTCATGAAGCTGGTGGAGTATGTCGGCACGGAGATGCTGAGGTACGGGTCAGGGCCATCCGCCCGGAGGGCGTCAGGGCCATCCGCCCGGAAGTTGCGGCAAAACAGGACTCCATTACGCAGTGTAAAGGCGTGCAGGGATGGGTCGGACGGCTCTGAGCTAAGATGGTCTATAACCTGCCGAAGCGATGGGTCGCGTCGTTGGTGGGCGGCTATGTCGTGCAAGTCGGACAGGGCAAATACGCAGGGGTCATCATCATTCCACGTGTGATCAGGTGGATCAACAGGATGACGAGAAAAGCAGTCGGCGTCCCTGTGCATGCGACCAGACCGGTAGACCACCGAATAGTCATACTCCTGGAGTCTTAACGCCCAGCGGCTGAGTCGTCCGGACGGATCTTTAAGCGACGAAAGCCAACATAGGGCATGATGGTCGGTAATAACCGCAAATGATTTGCCGTACAAATAGGGCCGGAACTTGCTGACTGCCCAGACGAGGGCGAGGCATTCACGCTCCGTGATGGAATAGTTACGTTCAGCGGGAGACAGAAGTCGGCTGGCGTAGGCTATCACCCTGTCGTGACCAGTCTGTTTCTGCACCAGGACTGCCCCTATCCCGTGGCCACTCACGTCCGTGCGAACGTCTGTGGGAGCCAACGGATCGAAATGGGCCAAAACTGGGCAACGAGTCAGGCGGTCAACGAGAGCGGCAAAAGCTGCGCTTTGCGCGGTGCCCGAGGAAAATGAGGTATCGGCCTTAAGGAGATCTGTCAATGGCCGCGCGATCTCAGCGAAATTCTCGATAAATCAACAAAACTAGGAGCATAGGCCCACAAAGCTACGAACATCCTTTGGCGAACGCGGAATTGGAAATTCTTGGACGGCGCGTACCTTCTCAGGATCAGGCCGGACACCAGCAGTATCGACTACGTGGCCGAGGATCTTGAGTTGCCGGCCACCAAAACGGCATTTTGAGGAATTGAGCTCGAGACCAGCGTGGCGGAAAACTTCTAGGATGTCTGCAAGACGATGGAGATGACTTTCAAATGTCGGGGAAAAAACGATGACGTCGTCCAAGTAGCAGATGCAGGTCAACCACTTGAAGCCACGTAAGAGGAAGTCGATCATTCTTTCGAAGGTAGCTGGCGCGTTGCACAGACCAAAGGGCATGACCTTGAATTGGTACAACCCGTCGGGCGTCACAAATGCCGTCTTTTCGCGGTCCTGGGCATCAACAGCCATTTGCCAATACCCAGACCGAAGGTCAATAGAAGAAAAGTACAATGCACCATGCAGGCAATCGAGGGCGTCATCAATCCGAGGAAGCGGATAAACGTCCTGTTTGGTGACTTTGTTCAAGTGCCGGTAATCAATGCCACGACCCATCCTTGTTTTTCACCAAAACGACTGGTGACGCCCATGGACTGGAAGAAGGCTCAATTACATTTTTTTCCAGCATTTTCTCGACTTCACCTTGAATTATTTTGCGTTCGCCGTGAGATACCCGGTATGGTCGCCGATGGATGGGGCTCGCATCCGCGGTGTTGATGCGGTGGGATATCGTCGATGTCTGTCCCAAAGGGCGATCGTCCAAATCAAAAATGTATCTGTACGACGAAAGCAGGCGATGTAACTCGCAAGCTTGCGACGAAGGAAGGTCCGACGCTATCATTTTTGCGATGTCACCAGGGTGGGCTGACAATCCTTGGAATCGTTCGGTGCACCCATGCAGGCGTCAGTGGACACGGCAGGAATTTGGCATTCGTCCAGGGCAAAAAGCATGGCCAGCGACATCCGCCCAGGGAGAACTTGGGCAAAGAACCAAAGTTGAGGAAAGGCAGGCTGATTTCGTTGTTGGCAAGGGTGACGACAGTGTAAGGAAGAGCCACGTGGTGTCGGAGGAGGACGTCGGTAATAGGGGAAACGACGTAGTCGCCGTCCGGAACTGGTGGGCACGGTGACAAACGGACGTTGGACATTGTGTTGGGAAGCAAGCGGACATGTTCTGTGGAGCAGAGGCGGTTGGGAAGCTTGGTATCGGCAACAGGACCCGTCGGCAGGTCAAGACGAAGAATACCCGTGGCACAGTCAATAAGCGCGGCGTTGTCGGTGAGAAAGTCAAGCCCGAGAATTATGTCATGGGGGCATGCATCGAATACGGTGAGCACGACAGGAATGTGATGGTCACCAACACCAACCCGAGCGGTGCACAGTCCTTCGACGGTTGGCGTACGGCCGTCGGCCACGCCCACGGGCGTGGCTTCAAGACCTTCGTGGCTTCAAGACACGGGCGTGGCTTCAAGACCACGGCGGGCGTCAAGGCCTTACGAAGGCGGCGGCGAAGGTTGGAACTCATTACGGAGATACTGGCACCGGTATCTATTAGAGCGCTCACACGAACACCATCTACATCAACGTCAAGGAAATTGCGTCGCGTCGTCTTTGTAAACAGAGGATTTGCAGGCCGGGTCGGATATGCAGCATCACCTCCGGGAGCTGCATTGGCTAGTTTCCCGGAGAGGTGCGTGCGTAAGAAGTCGGCGGCGAAGGGCGGCGAGGCTGCGGCGAACGAGATTGGCCACGTTTTGATGACGGGGAGCGGCCAGAGGGGTTGCTGTGAGAGCTGTCGGCAACATACTGGGGTTGAGTAACAGGGGGGAATTGATTAGCCCGATCGTCAGAAGAGTAGGGGGTGGGTGAAAACCGGAAGCGTGCAGGGGACGTCCAGCGTTGTCGGCAATAACGGGCGACGTGACCAACACGAGAGCACTCGAAGCAGATAGGCTGGTCGTCAGGGGTTCTCCATTCTGCAGGGTTACGGCGGCGATAACGAGGTGGGGCGTCATAACGCCGTGGGAAGCTATTCCGGGCAAATGAAGGCGGAAGGTTCTGGCGGACGTCCGGGCAAGCCATACCGCACACAGGGTGGATGCCAAGGTTGGCGACTTCCTCACGCACCACGGCCTGTATAAGTTGTATAGTCGGCAGGTTATGGTCGTGCGCATGGGGGTGTACAGGAGCCGGGGCCTCGATTTCGCGGCGCACGATCTTTGTCACCGTTTCAGAATGTGGCATCGGGCCTGGAGGCGTAGGTAAACTGGGAGGCGCTTTCAGATCCGCGCACGATGAGGTTGCTGCGGTGTGAGGCAGCCGGGTGAACTGCTGCGCTATGCGGCGGCATTTCACCTGCTCAAATCGGCGACATTCCTTCAGCACAGAGTCAATTGTGGCACACTCTTTACACATAAGCAGATTGAAGGCATCATCTGCTATGCCATTAAGGATATGCCCAATCTTATCGGGCTCCGGCATCTTCGGATCTACTTTGGCGCAAAGGGCGAACACGTCCTGGATGTAGGCAACATAACACTCAGTACAGGACTGAATGCGCGAAGAAAGATCGTTCTTTGCAGCTAGCGGACGGACAGCGGAGTTACTGAACGAATCCACGAACTCCTTTTTGAAGGCGTCCCAGCTTGTGAGCCTCGCTTCATTGTTTAGGAACCAAGTCCCAGCCGTCTTCTTAAGATGGTAGGCAACATTTGGCAGCATGATTGTCTCATCCCAGCGGTAGTGAACACTGATGCGTTCGTACATGCGGAGCCATTCATCCGCGTCGACGTTATCAGTGCCAGCAAAATCACCGGGATCACGAGGGTGAGAGACGATGACTATCGGCGGAGTAGATCCAGGCTCACCGGTGCGCGGCATCATGGAGCTGTGAACGTGACGCCCACTTCGAAGCTCCGTAGTTCCTCAAAGTGGCCCGGCGAGCGGTACGGAGACGGGAAGTAGCACCTCTACCACAAGATGTGACGTGGCAACGAACGGGATGTATTTAGAGATTGCAGGTACAAAAATAGACGGGATAGTAACGACAGACAAGGCAGCCGCGATGTCCCAGGTACGGCACGCACACCGACATCAGCGCATCAGCGAGCGTCTTCTTCTTCCCCAGCCTGTGGGCTCACTTGTCCCAGAGGGCGCGTACCCGCAGAGGGTTGGCCACTGGCCACTGGTTCCGTTTATGGTAAGGAGCCAAAGACCGAGCCCGTGACAATATATATATATATATATATATATATATATATATATATATATATATATATATATATATATATATATATATATATATATATATATATATATATACGGTCGAAGAAGAGACGTTTCCAATGGTCCAGAAGAAATATCAAAAAGTAGAGTCCCACGCACGTCTCAAAAAACAGAAACAAACATGTTCACTAACGTTTCGACTGAAGCTCCAGTCTTCATCGGAGTAACATTTACAGGGCCTGGGCCAACTCGTCACAAGTCCACTCGTCATAGGCCAACTCTTCACAGGTAAACAGGTCAGGAATGACAACTCGTCAGAGGGGATTTCGTACGAGGAATTCTCGTATCACCGGAATATTCGTCACACGGGAAACTCGCATTACGAGCTTGTTTTGGAACGTTAAGGCGATATTTCCGCCTGCTATTCGTCGCCCATTTAAAAAGTGATGTAGGCGAGCGAGGGTGCTTTCATAGTTTTTGAAGTAGGAAGTTAGGTGAACATGCCATGATATCGAGGTAATTGTATCAAACGATAATTGCATTCAAATTTGTAAAAAATAACACGCAGAAAAAGTCAACAAAGCTCAATAATAGAACGCCCGTGTGTTCTACGTTTCGGCGCACGCCCATTAAAGATTCCCAGGCGGTAAAAATAAATTCGGCGCCCTCCACTACGGCATGCCTCATCGCCTGCGTAGCGTCCCGTTTAACACCCACAATCAATCAAATCAACAAATAAACTGTGTTCTTCAGTGTTTACATAGAAAAAAATTTTCCAGCTTAGCTATGGTTCAAGCCTTGCGGGAGTTAGTGGAAGTTTCCCCAATTTTTATTTTGTGTTATTATTCCCAGACTGAAATTGGGGTACGGGTTGTATGCAAGGGCAGGTTATACGCGCGGAAATACGGAAGTACAGGACCTCAACACCCCTGACCAGCGCTTGAAGAATTACACGTCGCGCTGACCTTTCCCCTCTCCCCCTTTCCCCTCACACAAAAAAGGGCCCATCTCCCCGCGAGGGAGCTCGAGTAAATGCGTCGCATAGGGGCTGGGTGTAGTGCGTTAACATTTAGTGTTTGGGGAGTTGGTGGTAGTGAATACATTGTATCAGCAGCTTCTTGACGTAGTTTGAATGAGTCAAGGATATAAGGCGCGTTCGTAGCCTTCCATTCCGTGTCGGCTTTGTGGCGCAGTGGGTAGAGCGCCATGTACCTTGCGTTCCGCCCGCAGGGTCGTGGGATCGAAACCAGGCGCCGGTAAGGATTATTTTTTTATATAGTGTAGGGGGAGGGGTGCGGACCTGTTGTTGAGAGCGAGGAGGGTAGCGTGATGCGGGAGAGGAGGAGTGGGGGAGAGGGCGCACCTGGAACGCCTGTTGCGGACGCCGAGGCACACCGACAACGCCGGGTGACATCGTGAGTTTAAGAAATGCTCTGCATTTAAAAAAACACATTTTTATGCACACTGCTGGTCGCAGAAACCTCCCCATGCCCTCCTAAACAGCCGTAGCGAATTCACCATTATAGAAACCATCCTCAGACATAATTTCAACGCCAATTTCCGGTCAGGGCTTGCAGGCTTTTGTTCACCCGGCCGCGGTGTAACGAAAGCCATGCGACGAAAAGGTGCCTTGCACGAGAGTTCCTATCTCGAGATGGCACTGTACCAAAAGGCCGGTGTGACGAGTTGGCCTATGACGAGTTTTCCGGTGACGAGCGGGCTTGTGACGAGTGGGCTCGTTCCCACATTTATAGTACACTGCAGCACGCTTTTATAGGTGCGTGTAGAGAGAGGAAGTTGCGCTACAGTGCGCCCTCTTTAAAAGAAATCATGCGTCATCATTCAGCAAAACAAGAAAAAAGGAAGACACTCATGACAGGAGATGCACTGCCCTCCCTCTTTTTTGGGAGAAAAGGTGCGCTACAATGCGTCCTGCTAGAAGTAATTATTGGCAGGTGGTACAACACAAAGAGAAAATAAAAATGCAAAGGGACGTCTAGGAAGGAGGTAAATTGGCGCCCCTCCTCATGGGAATTGCCAGAAGAAGCTGGGGGGGGGGGGGGGACAGAGAGAAATAAAGGCGGCAGAACGAAATAAGGAACTGGGGAACGCGCGTCAGCACGCCCTCGCTTTTCATCTTAGGAATGTGTCACGCTTAGGAAAGTGTCAACAGAAGAAGGGGGAGGAGGGAAGAAAAAGAAATAAAGGCGGCAGAACGAGATAAGGAACTGGGGAACGCGCGTCAGCATGCCCTTGCTTTTCGGCTTACGAATGTGTCACGCTGTGGTCGGCAACAAAGAATAGCCCGTTCAAAGAAGGGTCGTGCGTCGCGCCTGCGGGAGACGGGTCGTGCGTCGCGTCCAGCATTCCCCGAAACCCTAACAGACAAAAGGGGAGCCCAACAAGGCGTGCCTGAAGGAGTGTGGTTTGCGATTATGTGCGTAAGTGGTTATACCTTAGAAGAAGTAAATGGAAAGTGTCTTCGCGGGTTAACCGGTGAGCACAAATGTCCTTTCACAGCCCGGAGGACGCAGTTTAGAAAAATGACGTGAAGCAAAATTCATGAACTACGCGGTAATGGTTTCCGGCAAGACTGCATTCAAGTGTCGTTACCTAGAAGGGGCCAAGTGAATGAACCTAGAGGGATGAAACCGGAGCTGGTATGCCTAAAAAGAGAATTGGTCACGCAAGAAGCGAACGGAAGAAAGACGAGTAATTACTGTGGCAAATATGTCAGCGCGCCCACGCCTTTTCAACCCAGAGGATGCTGTTTTGAACTTAAACATGAGATATGATTCGCGAACTTCGCGTGCGTGGTTGCTGTTGAAATAGGATTCAATTATTGTTACCTACAAATTATTAAATGAATGACCCGAGATTCCGACGTGACGGGACAAAGGAATGTTAGGGAGAGACTTGGCGTGGGCCCTATGATTGTTGAACCTTAATCTAAAAGCGTTCGCCGTCTGGCCAATATATTGCACGTGGCAGGTATTACACTCGAGCAGGTAAACTACGTTGGCGCTGTCACAGTTTAAATTTCCCTTCAGTTTTACAGAGAAGTGCGACGCGGTGCTAGAGCCTGTTTTTGTTCTCGTCATGTGGGGGCATACCTGACAACGAGGCTTGTTGCAGGGCCCACAACCGGTCACTGGTGAATGGCTGAGCCTCGAAGATGTCACAATGTCGCGCAGGTTCTAGATGCAACGCATCTCATGCTCACCCCTCTGTCCCTCCTGCGTCGGTCCGGCATTGTCCGCACCGCTGCGCCTCTCCTCCTCTGCTCTCTCCGATAGCGAACACTCTCGCCCAAACAGCTGCGGGGTGGCGCACTGCTAGGGTGGCTAGAAAAAATACGGAGAAAAGAAGCGGAGAAAAAATGCCCGCCAGGTGGGATCCGGGCATTTTTTCTCCGCTTTCTTTCTTTCTTTCCAAATTCTTTATCTGTTTCAATTACCTACCACAACCTCCCCTTTGCTTTCCAAGGTTTTCTTGACTGCCAACCCTTGTTTCTGTGTTATTTCTACGAGCCCCTCATTTCCTATTCTGATTCGCTACACGCATAGCGAGGGCCTCTGTTCTGGCAGTCTTGGGGCCATAGGAAGCATAAGAGGGTTCAACGCTGGTTGACCACTCTGGACATGTCGTAGACACTCGAGTCACGGCGCGGGGATTAAAAAGAAGGTCCCCTTCACCCCGACAAGTCAGAGTGGCACTGGCTACCACCCCCAAGCACAGGAAAAAAAATTACATTGACATAAATACCCTAGAAAGCGGGGAGGAAAATCGCCCCGCCGGTAGCGTAGTGGTTATCGCACCAGACCGGTATTCTGGAGGTCGTGGGTTCGGATCCCACATGGCGGGCATTTCTTCTCCGCTTTCTTTCTTTCTTTCCAAATTCTTTATCTGTTTCAATGACCTACCACCGCCTCTCCTTTGCTTTCCGAGGTGTTCTTGACTGCCAACCCTTGTTTCTGTGTTATATATATATATATATATATATATATATATATATATATATATATATATATATAGTATAAGTAAAGAGTCGGATACACATCAAGGACAATAACAAACAATGTTTACTTACGTAGCGGCAACGGGACTTGCCTTCATCAGAGTAAAGTTACATGATTTTGCTGTCGCAAACATTTTGAACACATTTCTTATATAGGTTTGCATAAAACTGTGAGAAAGAGCGGAAAATGTTTCAGAAATGGGGAGTGTGCATACAGTCAGGCTACGCCTATGTTACAACATCAACAAACAAACAAGAAAAATAAAAAGGGGGGGGGGAAGCGAGAGAGAGAAAAAGGGGTCGTGTTAACAATGCAGCGTTCAGCGGGTCAACGTATGCCGCGCGGGCTGCAAGTTCAGACAATGGGGGAAACTGGACAACCGCGGTTTGAAAAGAAAGGGAAGAGTATACACTGAGGTATTCAGTGACTGCTGAGACTGGTTCGGGGGGAAGCGAAGATGGGTGTGCCCCCCGCGGGTCAAGAGAATAGATAGGGGGCACAAAGGAGCATTTCACAGAAGCTAGCAATTGAACAGGAAATAGGTAGGGTCACAAAAGGTTAAACATGAATAGATCACAAAGAGTTAAACATTCTTAAGTGATGGTGGCTTCTCCCAAAGATTCACAAGGTGAACAACCCAGGGCGCCCCATTGTTTCTGGCATTGGCACGGTTACCGAAAACCTCTCGCGCTATGTGGATAATCTCATTTGCGACATTCCGCCCAGCTTTCCCTCCTTCATTACGGATACCAATGACTTTCTCTCAGACATCTCAAAAATTGAAATTCCTGATAACTGCCTTCTAGTCACCCTTGATGTTGCGTCACTGTATACTGACATCCCCCATGAAGATGGCATCGTCGCTGTATCCCTTGCGTATGAGCAGTCGTCGTGCGACAAACCTATCGATTCTTCTGCTCTCCAAACATTCCTTAGGCTTATTCTTGAACTTAACAATTTTGAGTTCGACGGAGTTCATTACGTGCAAGTCAGCGGAACGTCAATGGGAACTCGAATCGGACCTAACTACGCTAATATCTTTATGGCTCACCTCGAATCAAACTTTCTTGACACCCAAAATTTAAAGCCAATGTACTATAAAAGGCATATTGATGACATATTCATAATCTGGCAACACGGTGAGGCGGAGCTCCTCATCTTCATTGAGGCATTTAACCTAGCCCATCCTAGTATTTCCCTTGCTCATTCCTATTCGGAACACAGTGTAAACTTTCTGGACGTCACCGTTACTACCTTCCAAGGTCGGCTTCAAACTAAACTGTATAGAAAACCGACAGACACGCGGCAGTATTTGCACTTCCGAAGTAGCCATGTCAGACACTGCAAGACAGCAATACCTTACAGCCAAGCCCACCGATTTAGGAGAATTTGCTCAAACCAAGCCGACTTTGACTCAAACTGTCGAGAACTCAAGACCGCCCTCCTGAATAAAAAATACCCGGAAAAAGTTATCAACGACGCTATTGTGCGAGCCAACCAATTAGACCGTAACGAAACCTGTAAGAAAAAAGCCCCGAACGGGAAACCGCAAACTAACTTAGTTTTCACCCACTCATCCTCCGCTCCAAGAGTGTCAACCGTGCTAAAAAAACATCACAATATGCTAATGCAAAGTGACCGCTTAAAAAGCATATTCCCCGAACCACCACGCGTTGTCTACCGGCGTTTTAAGAATTTAGGTGACTTTCTTACTAACTCTCGTATCAACCGACCGGCAACTACTGGCTGCATGCCCTGCAATAAACCCCGATGTAAAGTATGCCCACACATGACCACTACACAGCGCGCCACAGCACGGCTTCAGACTACTAAAGGGTAAGTTTAACTGTGACTCCGCTAATGTCGTATATCTTCTAGAGTGCACTGTTTGTAGGCAACAATATATCGGCCAAACTGAAACGCCCTTCCGAATACGGTTCAATAATCACCGCTCTCATGCAAAAAGCTGCCCTTATTTGCCCCTGTCAAGGCATCTGAACAGTCCCGGGCATGCATTTGAACATCTTAAAGCAACGATTTTAGAATCCCACTTCAAAACGCACCACGACCGCGAGGTTCGGGAATCTTATCTCATTTATAAGTTTGGGTCAGCCACGCTTGGAATTAATGAAAGTTACGGAAAACTAACGTGCTTATCCCTCGATTAAAATTAGCGGCTTCATAATTTTTATAACTATGTTCATTATTCCTACCCTCGAGTTTGCCATCAGAATTCGCAGAAACTCTCCTAATACAGCAGCTTTATTAGCCTAATGCGGCTCAACAATGCCATTTGTCCTGGGCAGGGAGGCCTCGTTCCCACCATCACTTAAGAATGTTTAACTCTTTGTGATCTATTCATGTTTAACCTTTTGTGACCCTACCTATTTCCTGTTCAATTGCTAGCTTCTGTGAAATGCTCTTTTGTGCCCCCTATCTATTCTCTTGACCCGCGGGGGGCACACCCATCTTCGCTTCCCCCCGAACCAGTCTCAGCAGTCACTGAATACCTCAGTGTATACTCTTCCCTTTCTTTTCAAACCGCGGTTGTCCAGTTTCCCCCATTGTCTGAACTTGCAGCCCGCGCGGCATATGTTGACCCGTCATGGTGCAACCTTGAACGCTGCATTGTTAACACGACCCCTTTCTCTCTCTCTCGCTTCCCCCCCCCCTTTTTATTTTTCTTGTTTGTGTGTTGATGTTGTAACATAGGCGTAGCCTGACTGTATGCACACTCCCCATTTCCGAAACATTTTCCGCTCTTTCTCACAGTTTTATGCAAACCTATATAAGAAATGTGTTCAAAATGTTTGCGACAGCAAAATCATGTAACTTTACTCTGATGAAGGCAAGTCCCGTTGCCGCTACGTAAGTAAACATTGTTTGTTATTGTTCTTGCTGTGTATCCGACTCTTTACTTATACTATTTCTGCGCGCTTTGTGAGTTTATCTTTCTCTAGATTTAAATAAATATATATATCAGGGTGTCGAACCGGAACCGAACCGAACCGAAAACCGGAGCTGAACCGGTATTTTTGCCGGAACTGAACCCGAACCTAAACCGTTATTTTTTGAGCAAGCTGAACCCGAACCGGAACTGAACCGAAAAAAAAGAAATAACGGTTACCGGTTTATGCCGAAACGGCTCGACCCTCCGCGGTTGATATTGCACAGTCAATGCAATTCAGGCTTTTTTTTTTCTTTCACGTACCATCAACTTCGTACCCGCTCGCGCACTTTCCCCTCCTGACAATTGAACACTAGGGAGTTTTAGCTGACCGTTTCTGACGGTCCGCTCCGCTCCGATAGCAAGCGGGAGCGCCATTGCGCATGCGTGGTACGCTAGCGCGCTACCGGCGATACCGGAGCGGGGCCCCGCTCCACTCACCGGGGCCTCTTAGCGGACCGTCGCGGCAGCTTACGCTACCGGGCGGAATTTTAACATGGCTGCCCCCGCAATGCGAGCGCGCTCCGGCGAACTTCGTTTCTTCAGTTGAAACACGACCGACGAAGCCGCGAAAGCGCTTCCGAATAGGCAGTAGTGCCACACACCTCAAAGATCTTTAGAACGGAAGCGAAAAACGTCGACCGAAGCGCGGGGCTGCTTCTATGCTGCGCTATAGTGCCTAGAATATACTAGGCACTATAGCAGCGCCGAGAAAGACAGCCTTGTCTTGGCTATTCCAAAGTTTATCGGCTTGTTTATTGATATTTAGAAAAATTATACCATGTCAGTGACTACATAAAAAAAAGGTTACATGAGGGCAAGAAACACGTTATTTTGCTTTGTTTGGGTGACCAAATACAAATTCTTATGTTTCCTTTAGGTTGAAGTTTTGGTTTACAGGCGCACGCGAAACGACCAGTCACGCGAATCATTCCCCGTCGAGGGAGATACGGTTATCGCTTAGCTAAAAGCCTTTCGGATGCTGACGCTCCGGTTGTGCTGAGCGGGACGTCGGGAGCAAAGCGGAGCGTCAAAAACGGTCATCGAAAACTCTCTACTATCACGCTTTATGTAGCATCAGGGGAAATGAATGAGCAACAATGCAGCAATGGTCTGTTGCTGCTGGAAGCGCGAGCGTAGTGCAAGCTGACCAAACAAAATGTCATTCTCGGCAGCTTGCAGGGGATAAAAAACGACTTTGCCCTTCCCTAGCTGCGACTTTATTGGAGCAATCAGGCTGCAGGAGTGCTCCACTGCGCAACAGCAGGCGTCAGGTCAGGCGGTACGATGACATAGTGCTTGTAATGCACTCATCCGGTATAGCTACCGCAAAAGGAATTTCAGTGGTCAGAGCAATAATGCAGTGAGAGAGCGTTAACTGAAGCTTACTTTAAACAAAAGTGTGGCTAACACATTCGATAAGGTTACAGCTAACAAATTATTCAGGGTGACAAACTAATCTAATTCATTGGTAGTATTTATGTGCCTGTGGTATGATTTTACAGTTTTGTTACAAATATAAAAAATGTACGCCAATGGTTTATACAGGCCTAAATTTAAGGCTTCAAGGTTATCGTGATGAGCGATTCTATAGCGACGATTGCGATTTCAACAAAAAAGGAAAGGGCAGAAAATATATCCCACCGTCATAGCTCTTCGTGGTGGCTTTATGAATAGTCGCTAGGACAACATAAAGTCTGGGCGGGAAAGTAGGTGGTAAATCATCGCCACTTCATCTGTTTGTCTAACATCTCGTAATTGTTTAAACTTTGCTTTGAAATTGCGCCACTGACCTTGGGGAACAACAGCATTTTGAATTTCTGTTTGTATTTTGATTTGACTGTCGTTTTAAACTAATAAATGTTATTCTTTTAATTTCAGTCATAATTCAACTCATCGAACCGGTTCGCGAACCGGTTCAAGCTCCTGAACCGGTTCGCGAACCTGTTCGGTACGTGATTTTGGCGAACCGGAACTGAACCGGAACGAAATGATTTCGCCTGAACCCGAACCGTAACCGAACCGGTATTTTTTTCGGTTCGACACACTGATATATATATATATATATATATATATATATATATATATATATATATATATATATATATATATATATATATATAAACAAAGTAAGAAACCTTGGTAACAGCAACAGCGGAGGGTTTATTTCGACGTTTCGACTTCGAGACAAGTCTTCTACGGGAATGATGGCTTCGGTCGCTTCGGAAGAGAGCATATATGTCGAAAGTGGAAAGCGGGTTTACGAATGGCCAACGATTCTACACACCAACATACGTGAATAACACAAACACGAAGCCGGAATCTTCCTTATTAGAAGAATGAACAGAAAATGAACAAAAAATGAACAGCGAAGAGAAAGACGCCAAGATAGTTGAAAAAAAAAAGGCAGAAAGGGAGACGAAAGAGCACTGAAAAGGAATTCGAGTGGTGGCGGAAACGCGAAAAGCTCAACACCGTCCGAAAGGGGGGTTGTAGAACAAAGGAGAAAACCAATATATCTTCCGCTGCTAGCCGTCACTATGCTAACGCCCAGACGCTCAGAGGGATCCCGTTTCCGTTGATTGAACGAGAGTGTCCCGCCATATGTTCGGAAAGTGCGAACAAGGCATTTTACAGCCCGTTTATGGGCCCGTTCCCGGGCCCGTTCCCGGAGCTGAGACAATTAAAGGACGTTTTGTGGTCGTGCAGAAGGAAACGGTCCGCCACCATTCCACCGTTCCCTCGCCGGACGGACGCCTTCCGAGAACGGGGCGTTAGGCCGAGTTTTCAGGTTTTTGTTAAGAGCTGCCACTTTGCGGCTCAGCGACAACCGGCGCGTCATCGGTGTCTCCCCTCCGCTCAGTGGGGGATGGGGGGGGAAACAGCCAAAGAAGAACGCAAGCTGCTCAACTGGATGGAAGGGAAAACGAAGAAAATAAACCCCGATGGTTCGGTAGCCGGGCTTAGAAGATGACTAGAACGAAATGCGGTCACTGACCAAGTCAAGGTGAAAAACACAGAGACGTTTCGGAACCCGTACGGGTTCCTTGATCACACTAAGCAGGCAAGAGCCGTAGGTCGCGCTCCAGCATGGATTTAAATTTTTGGCGTTGGTAGTGAAATCTTTCGATTTTGAGCAGATTCGTTTGAAACGGTGGGCCTGGCTATAAGGAATGCTAGAGGCCACATTCAAAAATGACTGTAGGTGGAAGGGAGGGAAAAATAGATTTGCAAGCCGTCAAAAATGTAACCAGTCCGCGAGGGCGAATAGTGACAACAGCGGCAAAGATATGTGCGCTCGAGTAATAACGCGGACCCGAGAATTCTATTGCTTATCTTCCGGGTTATGCGCCATATCCAAACGCTCAAATCTCCCAACCATTTTTTGAACACGTGTTTTGTGGAGAAGGTAAACAGAAGTTATTGCTGAAACAGCACCGCAACTAAGCAACGTTACTTAATTGTAAGATTGTGACGGAGATTTATATAAGGTTTCCAAAGTTATAACACAATATTATAAAAGAGTGAATTAAAAATGAAGGATAGGAGTGAACACGAAGAGCGGAAAAGGAGAGAAAGAATAAAAATGAAAACAAAAACGGAAATACATCAGCAATGTGGGAAAAGTCCACTGACCAAACGCTCATGTGCATGTGATTTCGAGAATCCGGTTCCGGCTACATACACAGCGCCACTGATACGGTTAGGTAGATGACAATGTTTTAATCGCTGCAAGTGTGCCTGGGTCCTCATTTATACCTTTTTTGATTGTATTGAATCGGTATATGAGGTATGATTCACGTTGTTCTCGTTCCCGGTTTGACCTGAACCCCGTCTCTTAGAGCGTGACGCTTAGTTTATGGGAAGAATGATCTGGAAGGCTGAGGTGTCTGGAGAGGGGCAGGGTCGGGCGCGTTTTGCGTGCGCTTTGCGATTATTGAACCGGAGCCTGAAAGAGGTCCCTGTTTGCCCTATATACTCCATTCGACACACATTGCATTTAATATGGGTTGGCAGTCTTATTGGCAGTCGGTCTTATTTCACAGAGCCCCTCATTTCCCATTTCTGTATCGCTAGATATGTATGTGTATATATATATATATATATATATATATATATATATATATATATATATATATATATATATATATATATATATATATATACCTCTACTGCTGCGTTCAATGCACTTTCCTTTATGCTGGTGATGCAATTACACCGTGGACGATAGATATCGGTTGAAAGAAGACAAGGTAGAGGAGTGAACGCTGAGCGGCCATTGCTTCCCCTGGTGGGCCGTGATTCTGATTGTAAATAATGCTCGCTGCTTCGTCGTCCGTAACAATTATGGTGGAGTGGGCGGGGTACGTCCTACGGAAGCCCAGGACTTGCGCCAAAGCCGACGGGTGGCTCGACTACCTCCACTGCCTCCAACCATGGACAGGAAACAGCAGCCTCAGCAACCGGCGCCTACAGGAAGCTTGACGCCTCCCAGATAGCCCCGTCCGTTTGCTGATAGATCTGGCGAAGACGTCGCCGACTGGCTCACGAACTACCAACGCGTGAGTCGCTATATTCGCTGGGACGCCGCCCTCAAGTTATCTACCTTTCCGTTCTCCCTGGATGGCACTGCCTTGGTGTGGTTGGCGATTCTATTGCAAGAAAAAGCGGGCAGAGCAAACGCAAACATTACTTCAGCGGGCTCGGATCCCCGGCGAAACTTGCACCACGCGTTTTGAGGAAGTTTTGAAGCTCTGGTGGATCGTGGATTCGCACATGTCAGATGAGGATAAAGTGGGCGATTTGCATAAGATGCCTGGAATGTTTTCATTGGTCGAGACAATTTAAAGACGGCTTCAGAATTAATTCGACTCCGTAGACATTTTGAAACCCTGAAGATGCGCCGCATCGCTGGAAAGTTTGGTCAACTTCCCAATGTGGCCACCGTCTCGAGCTGCGACTACGGTGGTCAAGCCAACGTGTCTGAAACTATACGCCGCGTTGCTCGCGAAGAGTTGTCGCGCCTGTGGGGCACTACGTATCGGGATAGCGGTCCGTATACGCGGGATGTGCATCACGAATACCATGAGGCTACTCTCTCACCGGGACGCCCTCGCCGTGAAGAACCAGAGTTTCCAGCCTACCAATGATTCCACATTCTTCAAACTTGAAATACCGGAGTGGGCCGCGCGTCCGAACAGGCCACTTCGTCCGAAAAAATTGAGCTTGAATCGACGTTTTGCCAACCGCAACAGCACCTCTTGATTCTACAACTATGACCAAGCAAGTGATTTGTAACAAGATCACGACGGTCCAGTTTGTTATCCTTGCGGTGTGATTGGGCACATTTCCCGATATTGTAGACGACGCCGACCAGCTCCACGATATCACCCGCCAACACCGTTTTGCTCGCCCTAACCCCAACTATTACTAGAATGATTTCCGCTTGTCGTCAGGCCGGTCCGACGGTCTCCGAAGAATAATTCCACACCTGAACATACGCGCACTGGGTCTCTAGTGTCAGACCGAAGTGTTACGCCGCCTGTCCGCCACAGTGCTCCGTCGCCGCGATGCCGTTCCTTGGTGCTGCCGGAGGTGGTGAGGCCTCAATTCAGCGCTTATATAATGTGCCTCCAGCTGTAGTGATGCCAAAGAACAAAGTTTAATATGTTATTGACGGCATTCCTACATTCTCGTTCGTGGACAATGCACGATGGTTGCTTTTAAGAGTCGAGCTTTTAATAAAAATCAACTTGAACGCAAAGCGACGTTTGACTGGGACAGTCCGCTAACTTTTCGTGGTGTTGGCGGCGAATGTTTTCATCCGCGTGGTCTTTGCTCTGGTAATGTCTCGTTCGGTGGAGGCGAATTTAGAACTGTTTTAACTGTGCTATCAAGGTCCACTTACGACGTGATACTGGGTAAAGTCTTTTTAGAACTGTGTGGCGCAACCGTTGATTCTGGAATAGGTGATGTATACGTCATTAGCTCTATGTTGTCGGCGCTTTTAGAATACTGTTAGAGTGCAAGGTCGAGCACGTTTTCCTTATTGCAAGGCACTGTTTTTCCAGGACTCTACCCTGATTTCCTTCCAGTAGGGGCACCAAATGATGTTCCTAATAAATTCGATGGTATTATTGCGGCTGCCGTTGTGTCTTGCGCTAAGAAGATCGTTGTGCCTCGCTGCATTTCTTCCGTTTAAGAAGGGCGCTCTGCGCTGTGAGCGATAAATTACTCACCTCAGCCGGCAGTTATACCGTGTGACGAGGTCAGTGACGAGTTCAGTAGCTGTTTTAAGCGAACACGCTGATCAGTCGACGCTGCCGTCCCCCGGCGCCTTGCAGTTTTTACACATGATCAACGAGTGCCTGCCCTCGTGTGAACGGTCTGCCGTGCCTAATGTCATTGCTAAGTACGCATCAGTGTTTGATTTCTTAAGTAAACAACGTCTATCCCGGTAACACCGGGAGCGCCCAACCTATTCGATAGAAGCCGTACCGAGTGTCTCCATCAGGACACTAGTTGATTAATGAACAAGTTTAAGACATGTTGGCAAAGGGTGTCATACGTCGTCACAAGTCCACTCGTCATAGGCCAACTCGTCACAGGTAAACTGGTCAGGAATGCCAACTCGCCACAGGGCATTTCGTACGAGGAATTCTCGTATCACCGGAATATTCGTCACACGGAAAACTGGCATTGCGAACTTGTTTTTTAAGCGATGTAGGCGAGCGAGTGTTCTTTCAAAGTTTTTAACGCAGAAAGTTAGGTAAATATGCCGCCATACCGAGGTATATTAAAATGATAATAGCCTGAAAATTCGTATTACATGACACGCAAAAAAGTAAACAAATTGTTATAAATGACGCAGTGAACAGGTTGTACATGAAATAAAAAATATGTTTATTGTACTCTCTTTGTACTGTTGTACTATTTGTACTATTGCACTGTTGTCTCGTTGTGTAGGCGTCTTCAACGCTGGGTTGCGACGTTGTTCACTTCATCAGTACCGGAAGCGGATGTTGCGGGCAATATTCCGAAGCGTATTGACTGAGGCTCAGCTGTCGTGATCAGCCAGGATTCTTGCGATGCGATCGTTGACATCTTGGTATTTGCGAGGGAGCCGTAGGGGGTGCCGTCCGACGATGACTACTACCACCACCGTGAAAAGCGACAACGGAACAGGTTAACAAAACGCCCCACAAGATTTTTTGGCTTGGGCTGGCCCGAATATGTATACAGTGCAGTGAAATAAAGATTATTATTATTTAAAAAAATTCCCCCGCATTTCCCCGAGGGGGAGAATGTGAAAGTGCGAATGCACGGTTGTCGGCCCGCTTGCGGCGCTTGCGCTCGGCCCCCGCAGCCCACCGCCTCGCCGCCTTCTCTTCCATCTCTTCCATCGGGTTTGTAGTATCACGTGTACACCACGCAGTTATCAAGCCGCTATAACGCCGCAGAATCGCCAACGCACGCCGCTGACGACGTAGTTTGAATGCGTTAAAGATATAAGGCGCGTCACTAACACTGATATCAGCGTCGCGTCCGTGGCTTGGTCGGTAGAGCGTCGCGCTGCGGCCGCAAAGTCCTCGGATGGAAACCTGGCGCCGGATGCTGTTTCTTTTTTAAATATAGATCAGCACTGCGGACGCCGCCGCCGCCGCCGCCGGCGGTGGATGGTTTGGGGTCGCTTATAAAGTGCATTCGCACTTAAAAACAATTGTCCGCCGCGGTAGCGCAGCTGGAAATGACGCTGTGCTGTTGAGCCCAAGGAATCGCGTTCGGTTCCCGGCCGCGGCGGACGCTTTTCTGATGGAGGCGAAAAGCGAAAACGTCCGTGTGTTCGAGATTTCAACGCACGCATATTAAACATCCTAGGTGGTCAAAATGATTTCGGAGCCCTCCACTTCGGCGCGCCTCGTCACTTGTGTAGCATCGGCGCGTTAAAACCCCACAATCAATCAAATCAACAAATAAACAGTTTCAAACCTAATGCAATGCCTGTGGTGTGTCCTTCAGTGCTTACATAGAAAGAAATCCTCCAGCTTAGCTATGGTTCAAGCCTTGCGCGAGTTGGTGCAAGCTTCGCCAATTTTTTTTTTTTATTCGCAGACTGAAAGTGGGGGTGTGGGTTGTATGCAAGGGCAGGTTATACGCACGAAAATACGGACGTACACCAACTGAACACCGCTGACGATCTGCACTTGAAGAAGTTCAAATCGCGCTGACCTCTCCCCCCTCCCCTCCCCAGCAAAAGCAAAAAAAAAAAACCGCTCTTTATGCACACCTGCTGCTCACACAGACTTCCGCATGCCGTCTTAAACAGCCGTAACGAATTTACCATTGTAGAAACCAGCCTCAGACCGGCTTTAAACGCCAATTTCCGGTCAGGGCTTCTAGGCTTTTGTTCACACGGCCGCGGTGTAACGAAATCCATGTGACGAGAAGGCACCTCGCACGAGAGTTCCTGTCTCGAGATGGCACTGTACAAAAGGCCGGTGTGACGAGTTGGCCTACGACGAGTTTTCCGGTGACGAGTGGGCTTGTGACGAGTGGGCTCGTTCCCGAAAAAAAGATGGGTTGTGGAGCTTTTGTATTGATTATCGCCCACTGAATTCTACCGCCAAGAAAGATGTGTACCCACTTCCACGAATTGAAGACGACATCGAATGCTACCTTCCGCTTCCTACTTTTCGTCAATCGACTTGCGGTCGAGCTGTTCGCAAATTCCTGCTCATCCAGCAGACAAGAAAATGACCAGCTTTGTAACGCCAGACGGCCTTCGCGAACTTTGTAACACGCCTGCCGCTTTCTAGCGATTTATGGACACCCTTTTGCTCGGTTTAAAGTTAAACGTTTGCATGCGCTAGCTGAATGACGTCGTGATTTTTGGTTGGACGTAGCAGGAGGATGACGAGCGCCTGGTACTTGAGTGTACGGAGAAGGTGGGATTGGTGCTCAACTCTAAACAGTGCCGCTTCGGGGAGCAAGAAACCCGTGTACGCGATCTGCTGGTGGGCCCAAAACGATTGAAGCCGCTCCCTCTTTCCAGCCACCAAAGTCTCTCAACGAGCTGGTCAGCTTCCTGAGACTATGTTCTTATTTTCGTCGTGTCATTCCTGGATTCGCCAACATAGCCTCTCTACTAACTCTTTTGCTACAGGACGATGTGCCTTTTCACTGGACGCCCGAATGTGAATCGGCTTTTTTCGAATTGAAATTTCTCCTCCCATCCGGACCCGTACTTCGCCACTTGGACGCTTCCGCCCCAACGGAACTTCACACTGATGCGAGTGGTGTCCGCATAGGTGCCGTTCGTGTAGTACAATTGCAACCGAAAACATGTCATTGCCTACGCCAGTCGCTCTCTCAGCAAGTGTGAGCGCAATCACGCACTAAAAGAAAAATAGTGTCTGGCCGTTGTCTTGGCTATCCGGAGATTTCGTGCATGGACGTGCCTTCACAATAGTCACCGATCATAACTTGTTAGGCTGGTTGGTCAACCTGCGCGATCCCTGCGGTCGGACTGCGCACTGGGCACTGCGTCTTCAAGAATTGAACTTCACTATTGTCTATGAAAGCGGTCGGAAGCACGCCGGCGCTGATTGCCTCTGGCCATGGAAAAGAGCGACAGTGAAACCAATGCCTTTCACCAGTACCTTGCTTATGTTGAGCCGGAATTTCCTGACGTGCGTAGACCCCGACTTGAGCCACAGAAAGATGAGACGCATTTTCACGTGGCCCAACTCTCGAAAACGCTTTTGCCTCCGTGATGGTTTGCTTTATGAAAAGTACACCGAGGGCACTCGCCATCTGCTTGTGGTGCCGCAAAAACTGCATCCCTCTGTTCTCCAAATCGTGCATAATGAATGGCAGCCTCCCGTTGTCCCTGAAGACGAAAGTGTATGACAGCTGCATCTTAGTGGTACTCACGTACGGGGCATAAACTTGGAGGCTGACTAAGAGGGTTCAACTTAAATTGAGAATGACTCAGCGGGCAATGGAGCGGAAAATGATAGGTGTAACATTAAGGGACAAGAAGATAGTGGAGTGGGTCAGGGAACGAACGCGTGTTAAGGACATATTAGTAGAAATTCAGAAGAAGAAATGGACGTGGGCAGGGCATGTAATACGAAGGCAAGACAACCGTTGGTCTTAAGGGTAACAGAGGGGATCCCTAGAGAAGGCAAACGTGTCAGCGGCGGCAGAAAGTTAGATGGGCGGATGAGCTCAACAAGTTTGTGCGGATAAATTTGTCGCAGTTGGCACAGGACCGGGATATATGGAGAGCTGTCGGGGAGGCCTTGGCCCTGCAGCTGGTAGATAGGCTGATCATGATGATGATGATGATGATGATGATGATGACCTTTCCGCTCAAAAGGAACAATTAAGAGTCCCGCCTCTCCTTCCATTGAAGACGATGGAATTGAGGCGTGCGTGTGTGCGTCAGAGTGCGTATATTGCCCATGGATATGGTAACGTCTGGAGCTACAGAACCATTTTACGCAGTTGCAGGCGTACATTCGAAAATGGACTCTGGGCTCTTGTTGTTAATGTTAGTTTCCTTAAAATGGCGTGTATTATATCTGTGTGCCCTTTGTTTCATATTTTCTTGAATTTTTGCACGCTGTCGTAGTATTTTGGTATTTTAGAACAATTAGTTTTATTAATGTGGCTGTTCCTTGCTTTATCATGCTCGTAGATTTGCTGGTGCTTTCTGTTACATATTTTCGCCCTCATTTGACATTGTGTGCCTTAACTATATTTCACTTGAATTGGTCAAGGAACGAATAAGCCAAATGAAAGCCGAGCCACCAAGTTACATAGTGTCTTTGTTCCTGCACATATTTAGAGCGAACCGTGATTCTTTTCTTGGCTCGACAATATAAGTGGAGGTGAGAGCACGTTAGCATATTATTATGCAAAAAATTGCAGGTTGTACAGTGTCGTATCTTGTCGTTTAATTTTTCGATGGTACTTGCAAAAAAAATTTGAATTTCGAACATACTTATGAACAGCTGATTCAAAATTTTTGTGTAAGGGAGTATCGTATCCTTCCTCTTGAAACCTTTCCTAGGAACAATTTTGGTAGAAGTTAACGTGTTAAGAGTCACTTTTTGGTCGTCTAGATAATTTTTCGCGTTCCTTCTTGTGCAGGTACTGAAATATGCTTTTTAGAGCCTTCCGAGGGCTTCTGTCGAGGTAAACATACGGTATTCTACTACGACAAGGATGCACGGAGCTGCCAAAACTTCACGTTCACTGGCTGCGGAGCGAACGAGAACCACTTTCTTAACCGCCAAGAGTGTGTCGACAGGTGCGAGGTGCCACTGGAAAAAGCTAGAGGTGAGTGACGAAAGTTCTGTTGGAAACCCCAGACCAACCTTTCTGAATAATGAACTTCACAGCGCGAAAGCGGACCAGGGGCAACAGGAAGATGGACTACAACCAACCGCTGACTTCCAAGTAATTTTAATAAGAAAAAGACACACACTTAAATACACGGTGACAGAAAACAACTACCGCAAGAAAGACGAGGACGAGGAAGGTTACAGACAGCGCGGCACTCACAACTGAACTTTTATTGGAAAAGAAAAACATATATGCACAAAAAACACCTCGCATGTCAAAACAGTTCAGTTCAAGATTGAATCACTACGCAAGCCTGCAACTCGTCAAGTCACACGTTCTGCAAGATAGCAGATTTCGCTTTTGTGCAAGGTCACAGAAGGCGGGATTACGCAAGTTTCGCAATTTTAATATGAGAAAAAGCCTCAGACACCTCCCTTGTATGCTGATTAGTGTGTTTGAACAACACAGTTGTGTCGGATAAAACACGTGTACACGTGCGGCAATGAGAAGCCAAGGTAGAAAGGGAAGAGTTCTGGGTGGACATATAATGCTCGCGCAGTCGTTTATTGACGCAACGACCGGTTTGACCCATGTAGCAAAAACCACAAGAAAACGGGATATGATAGACAACGCCTACAGCACACGCAACATACTTGTACTTGTGGTTGACAGTGCACTTGTTAACAACGGACTTTATATTGCTATCTGTTTTTCTGGCAACCAGTGGGCAAATTTTTGATAATTTATTTGAAGCTTTGAACACCACGTTAGCACCACAGCGGGAACCTACATTTTTAAGCGCGTGGGCAATCCTGTGGGTGTAAGGAATTACTGCAAATTTCTTTTTCTTCTGCGAAGGATCACCACTCGAGTTACGCTTAGCACGACCTTTTACAACTTTTATTAACTTATCCGTGACAGCCACGAGCACACTAGAAGGAAAACCCGCGTCTTGTAGTCGGGCTACTTGCTTCGCAAAGCTAGCACCTAATAAATGTTTGCAGGATTTTTCTAGTGCACATCTTAAACAGGAAAAAGCAATGCCCCTTAAGAGACACATTCATTTTAGGGCCGTCTGTCCTAGTCAAAGCATCAACACACTCAACCACGCACCTTGGACGCAAATCGTCTTCAACCCTCCCCGAGACTGTCCTAGCCATCCCTACATTCTCAACCGGGTTGACGGAAGGCTCGAACCCGAACTTGGTGCCCAGGCGAAGCTTTGACTGCACAGACTCCAGAAGCGGGGAAGCTCTTAGATTGAGCAGCTTGCCTTTGGTCGTTGCTGACTCTGTTTTGGTTGGAAGCGTGGGCCGGACAATGTTCCAAAGAAATTCGCCGTATTCGTTGCTGGTTCTGCCCTATTCGTGGTAACTCGACGTGGAGCAGCGCCATCCGTCCCTCTCGCTTGCGTGGCACGACACTCGCAGGCAGTCCTTGAAGATTCGTACCTGTCTGCAAAGCTCGGACCTCAGGATCAGGCACATTTTTCTGGCGTGCCCGAAGAGGGTTGCAGCCACCCGTATGAACCTCGCAGAGTGGGAGGGCACATACCAAGGCTCGCATACCATGAAGAAACCCTTGCTTGACACATACATAGCGCAATTAGTGCGGCCACGGAGGCTGGCTGGTAAAACAGAAACTTAGAACAAGGAACAAAGCCCTGTGTACAAGAAATGTATTGCACCAAGATGGCAAGGTGGGTGTGTTGGTTTTGGTTCATGGTGATGGAAAACAACCAGCGCAAGAAAAACGAGGATGAGGAAGGTTACAGACACAGCGCGGTACTCACGACTAAAGTTTTATTGGAAAAGAAAAACATATATACAC
Source organism: Haemaphysalis longicornis (assembly GCF_048455015.1). NCBI lineage: Eukaryota > Metazoa > Arthropoda > Arachnida > Ixodida > Ixodidae > Haemaphysalis > Haemaphysalis longicornis. The sequence continues at coordinate 92,139,528 of NW_027526203.1, forward strand.
AAAAAACGTTCTTGCGCTGGTTGTTCTCTATCACCATGAATCAATACCAACTCGCCCAGATTGCCATCTTGGTGCACTTAAACACACATTCTATCGCAACGGCACGACGATACCACCTCTGCAAAACAGCCACGGATAGAAAAACCTTAAAAGCCGCTAAAAACATATTAAAATACAACACAATGGACGGGGCACTAATGAACTTATCTCATGCGCTTATCAGGGCTGTCTCGATAATTGCTTGGGAAGTACATGAACATGACGGCTGACAACAAGTCGCTCATCAAGCAATGCTTTGTAACCTGCCTGGTCCAATGAACTTCCATGCCGGGGGCGCTATTCTCGACCCACTAAATTCACCGTGAACACTGAATTGGATTGTAGTCTCTTCTGATCCGCTTTCAATATAGGTGACGTGCTTCTGTTTGACAAAGCGGTTGTGTGTGCTTTCGTCATTCTGACGTTTGATGACGTTTACTAGCCCCAGTTTTAAAGTTGATTGATTCATTCTAGGGTTTAAGGCGCCGACGCAACGCAGGCGATGAGGCGCGCCGTACTGGAGGGCTACGGAGTAATTCTGATCACCTGGGGATCTTTCACGCGCACCGAAATCTCGAACACACGGGCGTTTTCGCTTCTCGCCTTCTTCAGGAAAGCGGCCGCCACGGCCGGGAGTGGAACCCGTATCCTCGTGCTCAGCAGCACAATGCCTTACCCACAGAGCCACCGCGGCGGGTAGCATTAAAGCTCGTCGTATTTCCCTCTAATGAAAATGCATTATTTTCTGGCGGGCAATGAAAAACTACAAGAAATCAAGCGGACATTAAAACGTAGGCCTGTCCTTGCAACACTGCGGCTTGTATGGCACGTCCTCTCTGTGATTGGCTGAGAAGACGTGACGTAATTTAAATAGCGGTCGGGAACGCTTATACATACATTGCAACTTCTGCCTGTCTAACAGTGAAGTGTTTTTACCTAACAGCTTGCAATTGGCGGCTCCTGTCCTCATAAAATAGGGCGAAAAGTTTGCCGTCCTTCGGCGCCGTGAAAAATCTGTGAACTTGCACCAGCCGCAGTGCCGCATGACACGCAGTTTCAAGCTGTATTCTAGCGAAAGAAATAATAGTTTTGACTCTTTCCAAGTGAGCTATCACGAAGCATACAAATCATGTGCCGTATTTTGTATTTTTGTTCGGCAATAAAAAAAATTACTTGTTTGGCGTGACAGCAACACAAGAGGGCAGTGCATGCCTTTCTATGACAAAGAGAACCCAACGCATGACATTTTCCACACTTCTAGTGAGCTGGTGGGTCACATCAATCGAACTCAAGAGAAAAATAACGAAGTCAGTGTACTGTTGTATTCATTACTGCGCTGATTGTGTTCGAACTTGACGAATGAGGGAATCGGCGGCATTGGTACGCTCTGCCGTTATTAAGCGTAGTGTTTTGCGGTCCTTACCGTGCCATGCAACAGATAGCCAAGGCCGTTTTTTCTAGGATGACTCCATAAAAATCACTCAATAACGACACGCTCTACTTTTCTTTTTTTCCCCGCGCCATCAGAGAGTGGAATTTATTAGATCTCTCCCTCACTCAACAATCAACAGCAGAGAAATTCACTTCTCTTGCTGAACTTGCTGTTCTTTCTTGATAACGGTTTTGCCATGCTATGTGCGTGGATGTGTGTGATTTCGATACCTTTTTGAGCAAGCGCTATCTTTTCTTTGCCGTTTATCTTTCTTGCCTTTATTGTATTGCATAATTGCTTTGTTACTCCAAGCTCTGTACTTCGTTCCAACCTTCGTTATACTTCTTCGTTAACTATTGTGAAAAAACAACTGTTCGACATGTGTTCTTTGACTATGCCTGCTCCTGTGAAAATCCCAGAAGGAATTGACAGTATCACTAAATAAATTGATTAATAAATAAACTTGTAACAATGCCGCAGACGATAGCGTGACTGGGGGGAGAGGGGCGGGAAAGCGATAAGACAACAAAGCTTGCATTAAAGCATGCTACTAAAAAAAATTCAAGTAATTAAAAAAATAGTAGTGGCTTAGCTCGGCTATGCCAGCATATACGTAGCGTGAGCTAAGGTTCAGCTGGTTATTCTTAGCTTTCCTGGTTGTCTAGGATTACCTTGATTATCATGCTTACTGGTCCTTCGATGACACACAGACCGTATACGCATTATGTGGCACATGTATATTTATCAAGGGACCCCGGCGCAGCGTGACCAATCGCCCCAGAGCTAACCTGGTTCCACATGCGCACGCCGGTGTTGCTGCGACGCACGAGCCATTCGTTCAACATCTGGCCAACCCTCGTATGATCACCAAGTGGACCGGGCCGCAACGTGCGGAACGGAGGTGGGCGAAAACGCTGGGCGCGTGGGGTGTGAGAGAGAGCAACGTTCTGAGCGCGGTGTGACGTCAGTGCTCCTCGCGCATGCGCAGCACGGCTGTCCAGCAGCCACGAAAACCTGCTCATACTCGTCCAGTGTAGCTCGCGCTACAATAAATGCGGTAAAACGGATCGTGTGATGTTGTTTAGCTCAACACCCGCCTTTCGCTCGCTTTTGGATCAACGTTACTTGATAGCTTACGGTGTTGACGCCAATTTTAACCTGAAGAAATGTGTTTGTCTTGCCAACCAAAGTTACCGTAATAACGTTACCGTGGCTCGTCTGTGCTAACCCGCACTGTACAATATCCAGAAGGCCGAATCGCATCACCATTAGCCCCACACAAGGATGGCCCGGCGTAAGGAGTTCTCACCTTCCTCAGACGTGAACATAACTGTGCGCTAATAACTGACACACTGGCCCCAGTATCAACAAGCGCCTCAACACGCAAACCTTCCACTTCCACCAATAATAAGTTCCACGGACGTTCAGGAGGAGCTCTGGTGTCTTCGAGCAATGCAGTTTCCCCTCCAAAAACTGCAGGCGCTTGTTTTCCGAAGGGTGGTTATTAGGAAGTGAGGCAGGACGAAGAGGGGACACCGAGCGGCGGTAGGGCGAAGGCGATCTACGTCGTGTTGGAGTATCACGCTGAGAAAACTCAGGAGAATCGCGAGGCGGGGAAGAATGGCGAATAGGAGGGCCGTATGTGCTTCTACGAGTGCCATAGGCAAAGCGAGCGTTATCTCGCTCATCAGGAGCGTACCCTCGGCGTTCATCCTGCTGGAGTCTTCGACAAAAACGGGAAATGTGGCCCCGAATTCCACAGTAGTAGCAAACCGGGCGGTTCCGAGGGAAAAGCTGGCGGTCGCGGCGCACGTGCGCGTAGTACGCCTGGGAACCCCGAGAGGGGGCAATGGCCGTCAAATGTCCGGGAGCAGTCAAAAACGGAGGCGATTCCACGAACAAGGTGTGTTTTGAAGTGGCCTCTGCGTATGTCGTCACGTAAGAGGCAGGAGGAGTCGAATTTGCCGGTGGATACGCCGTCATGGATGCCAGTTCTTCCTTGATTAGATCTCGTAGCGGAGATGGGCTAGGGCGGCAGGGATCATGTGGGAGACACGATGAGTTACAGTTGCCTAGCTCCTCACGAACGATTGCGCGTATCAGAGTTTGCAGATCTGTGTTCGCCTTCAGCCAGAGCCGGCTCGTCTTGATGGGAACACAGATCTGCAAACTCTGATACGCGCAATCATTCGTGAGGAGCTAGGAAACTGTAACTCAGCGTATCTCCCACACGATCGCGTCTCCCCCAGCTGGGAACTTCGCTTCCAAAGGAGTTATAATACCGCCCTGCGTCGTTCGCTTTTCACAGGGATCAGCTTTCATCGCCGCACTAAACATTGCCTTTGAGCCGATTATGCTTCCTAAAGGCACGACGGTTGCTTCTATTCTAAACGATGAAGTTGGCAGTCTTGCGCTTTGCCCTATAGCGTCGCCCCACCATGCCTGTGGGCAAGCGATTACGTCTTCGAGCCTTACATCCACCATCAGCACTGAGCTAAGCGAGGAAAATCAAAAATCACTACTCGCCCTTCTAAACAAGCACAAGGCGTTGTTTGACAGCCATTCCCTCACTCTTGGACGAACATCAGCAGCGACTCATCGCATAGAAACCGATGGCTCTTGTATCGTCCGCCGTCGTCCCTATCGCGTTTCATCCGCAGAACGCAAAATCATTCAAGAAAATGTGGACGACATGCTTCAGCGGGACATTGTTCGCCCTTCGGGCATTTCCTGGTCTTCGCCGGTTGTTCTGGTCCGGAAGAAAGATGACTCAGTGCGCTTTTGCGTGGACTACCGAGCGCTTAACAAAATAACCCGGAAAGACGTCTATCCTATGCCCCGAATTGACGATGCTCTGGACACGTTTCATGGCGCAGAATACTTCTCGAGTCTCGATCTTCGGTCAGGATATTGGCAGATCCCCATGGCCGAAGCCGATAAAGAAAAAACAGCCTTCGTCACACCATACGGCCTCTACGAGTTTAACGTGATGCCGTTTGGACTTTGCAACCCTCCCGCCACCTTTGAGCGCATGATCGATACTGTATTTCGTGGCTTGAAGTGGAAGACTTGCCTATGCTACCTAGATGATATCGTCATTTTTTCGTTCACTTTCGCTGAACACCTTCAACGTGTGGATGAAGTACTCACCTGCCCTGGCAATGCTGGTTTACAGCTGAACACCAAGAAATGTCGCTTTGCCAGTACCTCAATCAAAGTCTTGGGCCACGTTGTAAGCAAGGAAGGTATACGCCCCGATCCAGACAAGATCAATGCGGTCCTCACTTTTTCCCGGCCTCTTCGTCAAAAAGAGCTACGAAGTTTCCTGGGCTTGGCTTCCTATTTTGGCCGCTTCATCCGAAATTTTGCAGCAATAGCCTCACCCCTTCACAAATTACTCACATCCGGAACTCCATTTGTGTGGACCCAAGACTGCGAAAAAGCTTTCCAAACCCTGAAACAAGCCTTAACTTCGGTACCAGTGCTCTGCCACTTCGATGAGTCGGCACCAACTATTGTTCACACCGATGCCAGTGGACATGGTCTTGGTGCTGTCCTTCTACAGCGTACGGATTCCTTGTTGGAGCGAGTAGTTGCCTATGCAAGCCGCACTTTGACTCCCGCTGAGAAGAACTACACCATAACTGAGAAAGAGTGTCTCGCTGTTGTTTGGGCCGTGCAAAAATTCCGTCCTTATTTGTATGGCCGCCATTTCTCAGTGGTAACAGACCATCACGCCCTGTGTTGGTTATCCTCCCTCAAAAACCTCTCGGGGCGCCTTGGCCGTTGGGTACTCCGTCTACAGGAATATGACTTCACTGTGACTTACAAGTCGGGGAGAAAGCACAACGATGCCGACGCTCTTTCCCGTTGCCCACAGCCGACCGCCCACTGCCCACAGCCATCGTCCCAAAGTAACTCATCGCCCTCTATGACTTCGCTCGCCTTGCCCATGGCCCCTTTGCAAACCGCCGGTCAAGATATCTTACCAAACCTTGTTTCTCTCCAACAAGCCGACCCGTACAGCCGACGACTACTGGACCTTCTCGACGGTTCAAAATCCCCACCTAACAGCCCAACGCGTCGCCAATTAAGTAAATTTCGCCTTCTCCTTGGTGGAGCCCTTTACCGCCTCAATTATCACCCTACCGGAGACAGATGGGTGCCAGTCGTCCCTCGCTGCCTTCGAGCCCACATCTTGGAAGTTTTCCACGATGACGCTACGCTACAGCTGGCCATCTTGCTTTCTACAAGACCTACGACCGCATCAAAAGCAGATTCTTTTGGCCAGGCCTTTCCTCAAGTGTCGCGAAATATGTTGCGTCCTGCCCTTAATGCCAGCGTCGTAAACGCTCGACCTCAGCCCCTGCCGGTATGCTACAGCCGCTGCCTTGTCCTTCTGCCCCATTCGAAGTTGTGGGCTTCGATTTGTATGGCCCATTGCCTTTCACTTCGACTGGTCATAGATGGATTGTTACCGCTGTCGATCACTTGACGCGATATGCCGAAACTGCCGCTCTACGTACCGGCTGCGCTTCTGAGGTCGCAGATTTCTTTCTGCAAGCCATCTTTTTACGGCATGGACCACCTCGTACTCTTTTAAGTGATCGTGGCCGAACCTTTCTGTCAGCAGTCCTTGAGGAAGTTCTCCAACCTGCTGGTACTGCCCACAAAACCACGTCGAGCTACCATCCACAGACAAATGGGCTAACAGAACGGTTCCATCGTACACTATCGGATATGATTTCTCTCTATATCAACCCCGACCACAGGAACTGGGACGTCATACTTCCCTTTGTCACATACGCCTATAATACCGCCGTTCAAAGCACCACTGGATTTTCACCATTCTTTCTCGTCTACGGCCGCCACCCACCGTCCATTCTAGACGCATCTTTCTTTTCCTGCCCCGTGGATACCTCAACCAACGTCACCGACCAATTTGTTTCTCGACTAGCGCATTGCCGGAACCTCGCACGATTGAACACCGAGTCCTGCCAAATTGACCGGAAGTCTCGCTATGACGCAGACCGCCGGGAAGTTATATTCAACCCTGGGGATGAATACTACTTTCGACGCCGCTCCGCGCGGCAGGACTCTGTGAAAAGTTTATGTCGCGCTTCATTGGTCACTATACCGTACTGCAGCGAACATCTCCCGTCAACTACGTCGTTGCTCCCACTTGTGGAGTCGCTGACCGACGGTGCCGTGGCATCGAAACTGTTCATGTGTCGCGCCTAAAGCCCTTTCGGCGCAGATCATCCTCCCTTTGACGGCCAGGATGGCCGCTTCAGCCGCCGGGGAAACTAGTGTGAGCACTGTCTTTGCACTGATTGTTTGAGTGGTCATTCTCTCTATTGTGTCCGAACACACTATCATCAGCATCGTCTCACCCACGCACAGTTTGGTATCATCATCGTATCCCTGGCCTCGCGCAATCCTAATCTTCATCGGAGTACGTTGGTGCTGCTGCCTGCTTGAGAAAGACCACCGGAATAAACGCCGCCCTGCCTTAGGTCTGCTGCCCTGCTTTCCTCTCTCAATATCTTTTATGCGCAATATTTGATGGCATGGGTGTGATCTTTATGAGCTAGGCGTCAAATCACACGGCACGTGGTCATAGCTGTACGTGCATCACGTCACTGATCGCTTACCTTTTTGCCAACGCAAAAAACATTGCGAATTCACTGTGCATTTATGCAGCCGAGTATAGGGCCCCAGCTGAGATGCCGCTCTAAACCGCGCGGAACAAAATGATCGCACTCACCCAACCTGTCATTCAGAAGGCGGCCCGTCTGCACTACGTTCCCCCATGAGAGGGGAATTTTGCAGAGAACCCCTTCTACACATTCGACATATATAATATGTATTGTGCTGTGACTTACGGCGCAAACATCATCCAGTGTGGAATTGGGCCTATTTCTTTTACCACGCTCCGGTCATACGGTTGCGAGTTAGCTGGCGTGTCTGTATATTTGCGATCAACCTATGTCAAATGGAAAGCTTCAGTGTAATTCCAGAGGCAGAGTTCGTATTTACTTTTCTATTGAACCCCGGTTGAGTGATCTGTTTCTGGCACGTTTTGATAGCTTGCTCGCTTCTCGTCTGCCAAAAAAAGTGAAACGTTTCGTGCGTTGACGTACTTTGAGGAACGACTATCTGTTGATGTTTAAAAGCAACAGTGACATTGTGGATCAGGCCAAAATGGTATTGTTTAAATTTTCCAGGACTGCCTTCCCGCTGATTCTGACACACGTGGTTCCGGTTTAGCGTTCGATGCGTTTTATTTTTTCAAGGATCCCCGTGTGTGTTGGTGGCATGAACCACGTGGTAAAACGTTGCAGGAGACATTTGTATCCTAAGATGTAAGGCGCGATAGCCATACTTAGATTCCCACGGAGCGTTTTCGTACTCACTGGCTGCATTACAGACCTATGCTTCAAGACCGAAGAGACAAAGATAAGGAACGTATGTTTTTAAATTGTAGGGGCCCACCACATGCAAAAACTCTCTGTGAATGTGTGGCTCTGTGCATCAGCGAGAGACAGACAGACAGACACAGATGGTAGATTTTTGTTGAAGAAGAAATAGTTGGAGTAAACCCCAACTATTTCTTCTTCAACAACGTGGTGTAGAGATGGCAGGCAGCCCGATGGTGGAACTTGAAGTCTAGGGCACCTGATGCAGCCGGATCTTGCCTTGTCCTCCCCATCACCTCCCGCTGATCTTAAGGTAACAAGTTGGTGAATGCTTTCATGTTCAATGAAGGGGAATATGTAATGTTCAAGTTGTTCTCTCCTGACCATACCCTTGGGCATGGCTATGTTGCGTGCAAGAGGGTGGATGTTTTCTTCTTTTTAGCAAAGTGTTAAGGTAATGTCTGATGTTCCCACCCAACACCTCCACGGACATAGGTTCTCAGATACTTGTGTGGGTTTTTCTTCCACAGAGTTCCTGATTCTTCGGCGTTGAGACCTCGTTGTAGCAAGGGGAGAGAGAGAGAGAGCGATCTTTAATGAAGTCTGGCGATGTTAGCTGGGCTAAAATGCCTAACTTGCTACGCCAGTTGATGCGATACGATCAAGATGATGGCGATGATGTTCAAGAAGTTGATGCGTAAAGATACGGCTAGTTATTCACAGCGACTGGTCTAGACTTGTGTGTTGCAGGTACTCTATCAGAGCTTTGGTCCCGTAAAGCACGTTTGGGACAAGCCCATGGTCCTAAAACGTCCTTTAGCTGCATGTCCACGGAAAGCGGCAGTCCCAAAGCCACTGTGAGGGATACTCTTTGAGCACTGAATCGAGCACATTCACAGAGCAGGTGCTGCAGGGTTTCTTGCACATCACAGTGTGGGCAGAGTGGCGACGTAGCCTGTTTTTTCTTGAAGAGGAAGTTGCGCGTGTATGCGACATTCAACCGCATGCGATGTAGAATTGCATCTACGCGCTTGGAGAGTCGTGGTGGCATTTTAAATTTGCAGTTGGAATCTATGAAAGATATCAGCGCGTAATGACGTGATACGTCTTCCCAGGCTGCACGCTGCATGCTCCATGCCACGCTGGATGCAAGTATAGATGCATCTTTCTTGGAGAATGGTATAGCTATTGCCGATGCACGATGCTTATGCGCAACGGATGCAGCAATGTCCACCATCACATTGCCAGTTATCCCACAATGGGCTGGAATCCACTGAACTGCAATGTGATGGTGCGCTGGTAGAACTAGGAGATGTAAAGCGCGTATGTCAGACACAAGCTGGTCTTTTGGGAAAGACGCTAGACATTGAAGGGCAGCCCTTGAGTCTGTGAAGATGGCCCACTCCCGAGCGGGTTGCTTGACGATATGAGCGAAAGCCACCCTCAGAGCTGCAAGTTCGGTAGCCGTAGTTGATGTTCTGTGACTGAGCATGGCACTGATGGTAGTACGGGGTGACGGTATTCAAACCCCCATAGTGGATGATGTTAATGACACCGACCCATCAGTGTACACATGACTGTAGTATCTATATATCCGCGACATGTAGTCCAGGCCGAGGAACTTTAGTGCCGGAGCCGGAATATACTCCTTCCTTGTGATACCGGGCACTTAGTCGTGACTGGTATGGGCAGGAACGTGATCACGTTCTTAGGAATTCGATGAGGATTCGTTATTAATATTTTTAGAGGGGGCAGTGTGGTAGTCGTAGTCGCAAGGAGCGCCGTATGCGAGTTGATGTGCTTCTAGATCAATGCGTCGTTCGGTTCCAGACCACTGTGTGTGGGTGTCCAGGTGACGTTGTTAACATTTTGCATTGTGGATGGGAATATCTTATCGAAGCGCTTAAACAATCGGCCTGCTGAAAACACTATCATGACCTTTCAGAGTATATAATGATGTTTACGCTTACGGTACTTCCGCTAGCCAAATTCCCGAGAGCATGTCTCCGACTTCTGTATGTATGTAGGAGGGACATGCAGTGGCAAAAATAGCAAGATTAGTAAACTAGATTTGTGGCCTCGTGCTTTCGTACATCCCGGAGTCGGCGTATGTCTCATGATTTTGGAACTTTCCTCGAATGAACCTGATACTACCATATCGCCTGTTGTTGTTTAAGACTGTATGCATATTTCTCGAAGAGGAGAGCTTTTATGTGGTGGTGGTTGGTTGGTCGGTCTATCACGGCGTGCAGTAGTATCTTTTCCAAGGGGGAAGGGTGCCTACCTTCTATACGGAGGCCCCTCCCGATTTTGCTTTTCCAGCCGGTCTCTTCGGGCGAGGAGAGTGGTTTCTCAGATTTCTTGAAATACGTTAGGAATACACAATTTGAAGACATATGCGTTGTCATTGTCACGAATCCTATCTAGGACGACTGCAAGGGGAAGGCCTCTCCCATTGACCTTCACCCGCTCCGGCACTGCACTTCCCGAGAGCATTCTTTGCTCCCAATATTGTTTTCTTTCCTCCATCGACTCAGTGGCCTTGATTTCCTTCTAGACCCATGTATGCATGTGCATTCTGTTACCCTGGAGGTCCACCCGTTGTTAGTTTGTCTCATGGTTAAAATTGCGAGGGTGAGGACTGCCATTTATGCTGTCCTGATGATGGTGTTTCTTTCAGTTTCTTCTGTGCGGGTAACTTTGAGGTACTGTAAGCTTTGCAATATTCGGCTCATGATCTCCGGCTGCATGAGCCTTATCGTTTCTTCTTCTCTTTTTCTTGGTCTTCTATTGGTTGCAGGCTTTATTTTGTGGGCAATCGGTTAAAGTTTTTTTTAGCGATTGTGAGTTTGGCAGTACCGCATGTCTTTAGAGCCACGCCGTACATTCTTCCGTGGCTTTTCTCTGGCAGTACATCCGTACCCATTTTTAAAGTGATTTTTAACTTGGACTCGTGGCGCCATCTGTGGTTTGCCAAACCGAGCTTGCAGCAGAGACAGAACCGTGGGAAAAGTGAAAATTATTTTGAAAACTTATGTGATTACTCGCTGTATAGTGACTTTATTTTAGTTCTTTTCTGCTTATAATAATGCCTTCATTTGTTTCTGAGAGACTGGTTTTAATCATTTTGCCCCTGTTTTAGTTGGGCAACCCAATGTGGGTGCCAGCACAAGTTTCGTTAGAAAACACGCCGCGGCGGCTCAGTGGGTAAGCGGTGGTGCTCCTGTGCCCGAGGTCGGAGGTTTGATTCCCGGCCACTGTAGCCGTTTTCTTGGTTGAAGCAGATAACAAGAATTACTCTGTCGAGATTTTGCCGCATGTTGAAGATCCCAAGACGGTCTAAATTTTGCGATAGACTTCCACTTCGGCGCGTCAAGGTGCCCTGCGTGTAGCTTCGCCGCATGGATTATCGAAAATTTATGTCTTTTCTTGTGGAAACACGCTTTGGTGTGATAGCGTTGATAGCGTAAGTTGCGGGGACGGGCATGCTACTGTCGACTAAGCATAGAACAAAATTCTCCGCGCAGGCGCGGCACCTGCTGAAAGCGCGTGTCCTCTCTTTCGTCTCCACCCTAGTCTTATTGACCTCCTTTCCAGAGCTCAGTCGCCGCCGCGCGGCATAACGCGGGGTAACTCAACGGCTGGACATCAGATGTGCATTTAAAGCATCGGGTTACGCAATTCCCGCTAACGCATACAAATAAATTCGTTTAACTCGATGACTCCGCCGCTGTTTATTTCACAATTATCGCTATACCTAAAAGGTGCCACGTATTAAATACCCCGCTTCTTTAAGTGCACGTCCATGTCCAGCTAGCCGTTGAGTTACCCGCACTCATAGAATGGGCGCACGCCGTTAGCTGCATGTTTTTCTTTTCCCACTAACACGTGAATTATTCCTTTTTTCTGTACTGACGCTACGAACTACCATTGCGGCGAAAGGTATTCTTGTAACGCCAACCCGCTGGCTCGCGGATCTTTCATGCAGGCAGGTGCATGCCGTATAGAGAAGACGCTCTGTGGAACATCGGGTGAGGTAGTGTCGCTGAACAAATTGAAATTTTTTTTTCTGTGCTAAAACAAAAACTGTCCTGATTAAACTTTCCGAAATAAACTGTGATCATTTGTACTAGTGAATGGCTTGTATTTGATATTTTTACTACGAGAACATCATTGCGCAATTCCAAGGTGAATATGGGCCAGAAAGGAGATTTTTTCAAGTTTGACAAACGTTTTCTCGCAATAGCCCAGAATAATCTTCTTGGATCTACTATCTTCTCGATGCGAATCGACGTTTCGAGAACCACGCGCGCCAAAAGATAAAAAGCCTGCAGTGCGGACGCCGGGGATTCGATTCGACGACACTCGCCTGTGCAAGTCACTTTGTTGACCGCTGCTTCGCCGCCTCTGTATTCTGTTGAGTTGTTAGGGGAGCACAAGTTCGCTCCAATAAACGTGTTTCTCATTCAACACAACTGCATCCTACTTGTCTTCGTGACATCTGGTGGAGGTGCGGGGTACGCACCCTTCATGCCCACTACAACCTCGAAAAGCCGCCAAGCCAGTCCAACAAGAGCCAGCCCCCGCCTGCAAGATTTACCTTCCGAGTTCGGTTTGATGCCAGAAGGGCCCAAGAAAAGGAACGCTGCAACCAACACCATGGTGCAAGAAACAACGTCGCCAATCGTCCTGCAGGAGCCCCGGGAACCGCCATCGTTCCGAGGAGCCCCCGCAGAAGACCCAGAAGAATGGTTGGAGAAATTGGAGCGCGTCCGGAAATTCAACAGGTGGGACGATGCAGAAACGTTCCGACACGTTTTCTTTTATATTAGGAGATTTGGCTCGCACTTGGTTCGAGAACCACGAGAGCTCCTTGACAAACTGGGCTCAGTTCAAAAGCGAGTTTACTAAGACCTTCACTACCGTCGTGCGGAAAGAAAGAGCCGCCCTTTTGTTGGAAACGCGCACGCAACACCCCAACGAAGGTGTCGTGACCTTCGTTGAGGAGATGAAGCAGCTATTTCGCCGCGCGGACCCCGAAATGACGGAAGAAAAGAAGTTGCGCTTCTTAATGCGCGGAGTGAAGGAGGAACTGTTTGCTGGACTTGTCCGAAATCCGCCCAAAACCGTCGCCGAATTCGTGACCGAAGCCAGCACCATTGAGAAAGCCCTCGAAATGCGTGCTAAGCAGTATGACCGCAACTTTGTTGGCGCGGCCAATGCGAACGACTTTGGCAGCACGCGGATCCCGGCCGACAGCCTACGCGAGACTATCCGCGCAATAGTGAGAGAGGAGCTGCGGAAACTTCTCCCAACGCCGCCGCAGCCCCAAGTCGCTTCCCTCACCGACGTGATTAGAGAAGAAGTGCAACAAGCGTTGGGAACTTCTACGCCATCCGAGGTACCCCGAGAGCCACAAGCTATGACATACTCCGCGGCTGTTCGTTGACCCCGCCCTGCTCCAACACGCCGTCAAGAGGCCCCGCCGTACCGCCGCCCACTGTCACCCGCCCGACCCCCGGTAGCCCGAAACCAGACGCCGAGGAAGACGGACGTATGGCGAACTCCCGATAACCGTCCTCTGTGCTACCACTGCGGAGAGGCCGACCACATTTACCGTCGCTGCCCATACAAGAGACTCGGACTGCGTGGTTTCTCCGTCGACGCACCTCGCCCTCTCCCTGGCCAACGACCACGTGAGATCGACGAGTATCTATCTGAAACCAGCCGTGGCCCAGCGCGTTTCAACCGTTCGCCGTCGCCCTACCCCTACCAATCGCCGAACCGCCGTAGCAACGCTGACTTCGCCCGTGGAAGGTCCCCCAGCCCACGCGGGGGAAACTAAAGGCGGCAAGTTCTGGAGGTTAAGTTGCTCTACGGCGAAAAACTAGAAACCCTCCAACGACGCAAGGACGCGCTGAAGACAGTGATTCACGACATGCCCTCATCCCGACGACTCGACCTAACCCTGACGAGACTCCCGAACACGACGACAGCTACACGGCGCGACGCGTACCCGACCTGACCGAGACGTCCGTTGAGAAGACAACGACAACGACGATGCACAGTGCCCGACCATCAACACGTACAAGCAGAGATACGACGCCCCGACGAACCCGGAACTCGAGGACGACTGCATCTGACGTCAAGGTGTCCATCGACGGCTTTGACGTAGTCGCCCTCGTAGACACGGGAGCTGACTATTCGGTAATGAGCGGACCATTTGCGTCTAAACTGAAGAAAGTTATGACCAGATGGGACGGTCCGCACATACGCACAGCAGGAGGCCACCTCGTGACGCCAAGTGGAACGTGCACATCGCGCGTCACCATAGACGGCACAACGTACCCTGCGGCGTTCGTCCTGCCTAACTGCTCCCGCCACGTGATTCTTGGAATGGACTTTTTGACGGACAACGGCGCAATAATTGATCTGCAGACCAAGTCGATAACATTTTCCTCCAATCACTCCACGACGCCGCAGCCGAACCCCGATCACGGTGCTGCTGTCAGGATCGCCGACGATCACATCACCCTGCCACCCCGCGCAAGCTTGATGATCGCCGTCTACTGTGAGGATGCTGCTTCTGACATCGACGCTATCGTAGAGAGTGATCGAAGGTTGCTTCTCGACCGCGGTGTCTCCGTCGCAATAGGCATTGCGCACTTTAAGCAACGCCAATCTCACGTTTTGGTCACTAATTTCACCGAAGAGTACCAGCATTTAAACAAGGGAGCTGCAATTGCGTTCCTCGAAGAAACGCAAGAAGCAAGTGATGTGATCGCAGTCGCCGACTTTGAACGCACACCCGTAGAAACATTCAAGCTCCCGAAGCCATTCGACGTGAATCCGGCGCTACCGCAAGAACAACGGAAAAAATTATTGGCTTTGCTGCGTCGCTATAGCGAATGTTTTTCGTCGAGCGCAAAACTACGTCAGACCCCTCTAGCGAAGCACCGAATAATAACCGAAGATGGAGCCCGACCTACCCGACAGCCACCGTACCGCGTCTCTTCACACGAACGGGAAGCCATCCGGACTCAAGTCGACGACATGCTGAGCGATGACATTATACAGCCATCAAAAAGCCCCTGGGCTGCGCCCGTCGTACTCGTAAAGAAAAAAGACGGCACATTAAGGTTTTGCGTTGACTACCGGCGACTGAACAAAATCACGAAAAAGGACGTGTACCCCCTCCCCCGAATCGACGACGCCCTCGACCACCTCTGCCACGCGAAGTACTTCTCATCGATGGACCTGAAGACCGGCTACTGGCTAATTGAAGTGGACGAGAGAGACCGAGAGAAGACTGCATTTATAACCCCAGACGGCCTATACGAGTTCAAGGTGATGCCGTTTGGGCTGTGCACAGCACCAGCGACGTTTCAAAGAGTCATGGACACTGTGCTAGCTGGCCTTAAGTGGCACACCTGCCTCGTATACCTCGACAACGTAGTGGTATTCGCCCGGACTTTCGACGAACACCTTGCAAGGTTGGAGTCTGTACTCGAGGCCATTCGTACGTCGGGGTTGACGCTGAAGCCTGAAAAGTGCCGTTTCGCATACGGGGAACTCAAGTTCTTGGGCCACGTCGTCAACGCCGCGGGAGTCCTACCTGACCCGGAAAAAACTTCAGCCATTGCGACTTCCCAAGGCCGAAAGACAAGAAGGGCGTGCGGAGATTTCTCGGGCTGTGCACATACTACCGGCGCTTCGTCGCAAACTTCGCACGCATTGCAGAGCCACTCACACGCTTGACGAAAGATAGCACCCCTTTCAGCTGGGAAAACGACCAAGAGCAAGCATTCGGCGAGCTGCAAAAACGCCTGCAAAGCCCGCCCGTGCTCGCTCATTTCGACGGAAATGCCGAAACGGAAATGCATACGGACGCCAGTGATATAGGCTTGGGAGCCGTCCTTGTCCAAAAGCAAAACGGCTGCGAAAGGGTAATCGCCTATGCTAGCCGTGGTCTGTCGAAGGAGGAGAAAAACTATTCTGCCTCTGAGAAAGAGTGCCTGGCTATTATATGGGCGATTTCAAAATTTCGCCCATACGTGTATGGAAGTGCAGCTTGCTGGGCCAGTTGGTACATTTTGAAGGTGAAAAAAGCCAGCGAAAAAGACGGAAGACGTAGAAGAGACGAGACAACACACACGCTGGAGCGTGTGTGTTGTCTCGTCTCTTCTACGTCTTCCGTCTTTTTCGCTGGCTTTTTTCACCTTCAAAGTGTATGGAAGGCCATTCAAGGTTGTAACAGACCACCATGCGCTGTGTTGGCTCGCCAATTTGAAGGACCCCTCTGGCCGTCTTGGGCGGTGGAGCTTGCGCCTGCAGGAGTTCGACGTTACAGTCGTTTATAAATCCGGCAGGAAACACTCCGACGCCGACTGCCTGTCCCGCGCCCCCGTCGACCCACCACCACAAGACTCTGATGAAGACAGCGCGTTCTTCGGGATCGTGACGGAGAGCGACCTAGCCGCCCAGCAGCGTGCCGACCCCGACTTACGCGTCATAATCGAGTACCTCGAGGGATGCAACGTTGCCGTTCCTAGGACCTTCAAACGCAGCTTACCAGCATTCAGCCTGAGAAACTCCGTCCTTGTGAAGAAGAATTTCAGCCCCGGAACAAGAGCGAATTACCTTCTCGTCATCCCCGCGGAACTTCGTGACGAAATTTTATAAGCGTGCCACGACGACCCGTCTTCCGGACATCTGGGCACAGCCCGCACTATTGGAAAAATCAAGGCGAGGTACTACTGGCCCGGCCTTACCTCTGACGTCACCCACTACGTCCGGAGCTGCCGTGACTGCCAGCGACGAAAAACGCCGCCGACAAGACCCGCCGGACTTCTGCAACCGATCGCCGTCCCATCGAGACCATTTCAACAGATTGGAATGGACCTTTTAGGCCCGTTCCCTACGTCACGATCACAGAACAAGTGGATTGTCGTAGCGACGACAGACTACATGACGCGCTACGCAGAGACCGCCGCTCTTCCGAGGGGGACTGCACAAGAAGTGGCGAAGTTCTTTATAAGCCAAGTTGTGCTGCGACATGGAGCCCCGGAAGTCCTAATCACAGACCGCGGAACGGCATTTACTGCGGAGCTGATGCAAGGAGTATTACGCTACAGCAACACGGATCACCGAAGAACGACGGCGTACCACCCCCAAACGAACGGACTAACAGAACGTCTGAACAAGACAATCGCAGATATGCTGTCAATGTACGTTGACGTTCAACATAAGACTTGGGACGAAGTGCTCCCGTATGTCACGTTTGCGTACAACACGGCTATCCAGGAGACGACACAGCTGACGCCGTTCGAGCTTGTCTACGGTAGAAGGCCGACTACGATGCTCGACGCCATGCTTCCGCACGTAGAAGACGACGACCTCAATGCCGACGTCCACGGATATCTTCAACGTGCGGAGGAGGCCCGTCAGCTCTCTCGAGTTCGTATAACGGACCAGCAGCTGGTGGATGCGGGCCGCTACAACCTCCGACGCCCAGACGCCGAGTACCAACCAGGGGATCGTGTGTGGGTTTGGACTCCCATCCGACGACGCGGACTCAGTGAGAAGCTCCTGCGACGGTATTTCGGACCCTACCAGATGCTACGACGTGTTGGCCAACTTACCTACGAAGTGATCCCCGATGGTGACTCCGGCACAGCACGACGACGCACGCGGCCTGAAGTCGTCCACGTGGTTCGCTTAAAACCTTTCTACGGACGATGACGAACTTTTATTTTCATTTGTTCGGACTGTCGCTTATGTTAGCATCGGGTCGATGCACTCTTAGACGGGGGGGGGGGGGTAATGCCGCGAACCATACATTGGGTTCGTTTATTTGTGTTTTGCTTTTACCGCCCGGCTGCACCGGTCTGTGTTATTCTGCGCCAAGGGAAGCGCGTGTTCCATTCTTTCTTTCTGTGCCGCATGTGTTATCTGTTGTGATAGGGAGAGCATTCCGATCAACGTGAACAGCCCAGAATAATCTTCTTGGATCTACTATCTTCTCGATGCGAATCGACGTTTCGAGAACCACGCGCGCCAAAAGATAAAAAGCCTGCAGTGCGGACGCCGGGGATTCGATTCGACGACACTCGCCTGTGCAAGTCACTTTGTTGACCGCTGCTTCGCCGCCTCTGTATTCTGTTGAGTTGTTAGGGGAGCACAAGTTCGCTCCAATAAAGGTGTTTCTCATTCAACACAACTGCATCGTCCTTGTCTTCGTGACAATATAAAGCATCTCTATGTCTTCCTTGTCGAGAAGAAGACAGGGGGTTGACGTAAGTAACTCTTGAGAGGACAAAAGCTTCAATTAATCGAAAGGTGCCGGATTCCTTTAGGCCTCGCGTCTTGGTGGCAACTCGCCTGATCATGTGTATGATTTGATCAATGCTGTTTTTGAGGCGCTGCAAGGAGACGTCACTCTTGGTGTAGGCCTCGAGATGTAGGCCCAGGATCTTGATGCTGGGGCTTGGAGTGATGGCCTGGCCATCGAGGAGTATTTGAATGTATTCCTTGGTTTGGCGCGAGGGCGGAGGAGAAGGTACTGTGATTTTTACGTGAACACTGGAGGTCACAGGCTTTAGCACATTGGCGTACTGTGAGATGCCAGGCACTGGTGTGAGATTACTTTACTTTTTTAACTCTTAGCACATGAGCAAGGTGCGCACAGGGCCGCTAGATGCGCGTGAGTGGTCGCGTGACGCTTTCACATGGCATTCAGCGAGAACGCAGGGGGTAAACCCGTAGATGTGCTTGGTGAGTACACCACCTGTCTTCCCCGTCTTCGCATGGGCTCGTAGCTAAATCGGTAAGACAACGGGCTCTCGCTTTGTTAGTCTATTTGTTCTAGGTTCGATCCCCGGCGGTGCCAGTAAATTCTTTTATTTGTTCGCTGAAGTTTTCTGGTAACACCAACGGTCGAGAAAGAACCCTTGGGGGGTAGAGGTAAAAAGCTTTGCTTTAAAAAGTGCCACTCCGCCCCCACGGCCAGAAGGCCTACCTTTTCTTAGAACCGTGTAACCAGGAGGCAAAAATTCATGATCAAGGATTGACTCATTTAACCAAGTCTGGATGGAGATAGACTCATTAACCAAGTCGGGATGGAGAAGGAGCACGGTGGCAAGTCCACGCCCTGTTTAATCTTTTTTGCACCGTGATTGTATCCCCATCACCTGCATATTTGTAAGAATCAGCACGTTCAACCCATGGTCAACATGTTACGGTCAACACAATTTATGCAAGCCAGCTACAAATAACGTCACACCACACAAGAATTTCTGTCTGATCATGACGATGCTGGATGAGCTTAGGAAGGTGGAAAAATTTCTTGCATTTAAACAGTGAAAGCTGCCCTGTGACTGCACCAGCAATGCAGGCTGGAACAGCATGTTTCCAAGCTGCGACGTCTAAACAATTATCTGGTCAAATGTTCATTGCCTAAAGACCTTGTGCATGTGGTAGTACTTATAAAGTTCCCCGCACGGGGCACCTTGAGCAATCTTGGTGACGGTACTGGCGATACCGCGGACTCCGAGCCCCCAAACATAAGCTGGATCCAACCGTGGCGATGTGTTTATAGGTGGAGGGTTAGAAACCACGAACGGTGGCCGTCGGAGCCCAGGTCAAGCTCCGGCGGATGGGCTCCCTGTCTGTTTAGCAGGCAGGGAGCTCCGGGACCTCTCTCGGTATCAGGGTAAACCGAGCGAAGGAAGTACCCCCGTCCCCTTGCTTTTTCCTATGCCATAGTGTAAATTTAAAACCCCCTCCAAACATGATCGGACACTGAAAAGGATCCACACCGAAGCATCTTACCCACCTCTTCCTGCCATCAACTCCCCGAAACCCGACAACTACCCCCGCTTTCTGATAGTTGAATCTGTTGACAAATCGAAGCCTCTTTCTTCATAATCCGTATTCCTTGTATCAAAGTTTCTTGAAGCCATCCTTGGCAAGAGGTACAATGCTAAAATCTAAGAACCGGAGAAGTCTTAGTTGAGGTCAACATGCAGCAGCAAGCGACAACTCTCATCAGCCAAACCCGCATGGCACACCTTGATATCAGAGTCACCCCACACCGCAGCCTCAACAGCTCTCAGGGTGTGATATCTGAGTCAGATCTCCTAACCGAGACAGAGACCGATCTGCTCGAATGCCTAAAAGACCAAGGCGTGAGAGCAGTAAGGCGCATCGTCAATAGGAGAGATAACAAAGAAATAGTTACCAAACATCTGATTCTGACTTTCAGCCGCTGCACACTGCCCGAGCATGTCAACGCAGGTTTCATTCGTTGTTCTGTCCGGCCATACATCCCGAACCCGCGTCGCTGTTTCAAGTGCCAGAGGTTCGGGCATGGTACCAACTCCTGTCGTGGCAGAACAACATGTGCCAAATGTGGCCAGCATGATCATCTATCCAACAACTGCACTGCAACCAACCTTACCTGCCCGAATTGCCAGGGTCCCCATGCAGCATACTCTCGCGCTTGTGAAAAGTTTCAACTAGAGAAAAAATCATTAACATAAAGGTAACAGCAAACATCACCTTCCCGGAGGCGCGGAAGAGGTTCGCCTCTTTCCCTCTGGGGAGGTACGCCGACTCAGCTCGCCGGGGGGCGGAGCGGCGTCTGGTTTCGGCGGGGACCCAGTACCGCGAGTCGAACTTGGCCCGCCCCCGCCCCCCCCCCCCCTGGGTTGCCTCTGGCAGCCCAACCTAACTTCGCACCGCTCGCTGAGTCGGCAGCGTCTGTGGTGGCAACCACGTCTGGTGGGGAAGCTGCTGTACCCACTGTTTCCTCTTCTCCACCGGCCCGAAGCACACGTGAGGGCCCGGACGAGATGGAGACGGAGGCAGTCACAGTGACCCCCTCCGCCGCCTCACTGCCTGTGCCATCTGTCGTGCTCCCCACGCCTTCGGCACTGGCAGCGCAG
Source organism: Haemaphysalis longicornis (assembly GCF_048455015.1). Taxonomy (NCBI): domain Eukaryota; kingdom Metazoa; phylum Arthropoda; class Arachnida; order Ixodida; family Ixodidae; genus Haemaphysalis; species Haemaphysalis longicornis. Next base: position 92,160,362 of record NW_027526203.1, read on the forward strand.
GCAAAGAACACCCGGAAGTGTACCACGTCAAGGGGGCCTAGTCCGCTGGGCACCCCCTTGCATTCAGATGACGACATGGACGTTGAGCCCTTCCGGCTTTCATCGCAGCGGAAGGAACGGGCTGCGACGTCCAGGTCAGTAGAGAAGCTCAGAAAACCCCTTCCAACAGTCCAAGCCCCGAAAGACCCTACATAAACAGTCACACTCCAGTAGCTCTGAACACATAATAATGGGAAGAGAAAACATAGTTCAATGGAAGTGCAGAGGCCGTCTGAGTAATCTTGACGACGTGTATCAGATTCTGCATGCCAATCAGCCGAGTTTAATGTGTGTCCAGGAAACACATCTGAATTCCAAACACACAAATTTCTTGAATAGTTACCTGGTATGCAGAAAGGACAGGGATGGCTGCACACACTCTTCTGGTGGTGTGGCCATAATCACCCCAAAATCCTTAGCATGCCACCCTGTCACCTTGTATACCGTCGTCGAGGCTGTAGCCGTTCGCACAATAATTTTTAATAGGCTCGTAACGATATGCTCCATATACATTCCTCCTGATGTTGCACTTACGAGCTCTGACTTCGAGGCGCTGGTTGACCAGCTGCCCGAACCATACATCCTTACAGGCGACCTTAATGCTCACAAATCTCTTTGGGGCTCTTCCAGAACGGATGCCCGAGGTCGCCGGATAGAGAAATTCCTAACATCTTCTGGAGCATGCCTTTTCAACAAGAAACAGCCTACATACCATAACATAGGACACAATACATACTCAAATCTTGACCTGGCTATTGGTTCTGCAATTCTCTTTCCGTGTCTTGAGTGGGGTGTGGGCACTGACCCATATGGCAGTGACCACTTCCCCACTTCACTGACATATATAGGTAGAGGCCGAAGCAGTTCATCTTCCCATAATAGGTTCAATGAAGCACGAGCTAACTGGAATACAGTTACAGAGACATCGAAACTACACCACACATCCATAGGACACCTACACGTTGAAGAAGCTACCCAACTCCTCACGGCGCACATCCTCGACGCCGCCGAAAAGTCCATTCCCCACGCCTCTGGCGCCCCGCGCAAACAGAGGAGGAGGTAGTGGAATAAGGACTGTAGGCGGGCGCGAGAGGCCCAGAACAAGGCGTGGGGTATCCTTCGTCGGTACCCCACGTCGGGTAACCTTATTTTGTTCAAACTGGCCAAGGCGTTTGGAAAACGTGTGCGCCGTGAGGCAAAACGAGAGAGTTGGCACACCTTCTTGACATCCATTATTCATACACGGACACACACAAAGTCTGGACATGTATACACAAGCTCAAAGGACCACAGACATACAGCCTGCCCCTGGTTAGCACAACAGGTGACACACTGGAAGACCAGGCTAACACACTTGCACAACATTTCGAACACGTGTCCAGCTCAGCACACTACACAAACACTTTCATGAAACAAAAAATATGCAGAAAAAAAGCCCTTACACGACAAAGACAAATCAAAAACTTCTTACAACTCTGAATTCACTCTCTATGAGTTGAGGGCTGCCCTGAGCACGTGCAAACCTTCAGCTCCAGGCGCAGATAAGATTACATACACCATGATACAGCACCTACACCCAGACACTCTTGAAACACTCTTACACCTACACCATAAAATATGGCTTTCGGGGCCCATTCCACGCTCTTGGAGGGAGGCCATAGTAGTTGCTTTCCTAAAGGAAGGGAAGGACCCTTCCTCTCCCGATAGTTATTGTCCCATTTCCCTGACAAGCTGCCTGTGTAAGCTCTTCGAAAAGATGATAAACAGGAGACTCGTGTACTTCTTAGAGTACAACGGTCTTCTCGAGAGCTGCCAGGCAGGCTTTAGGGCGGGGCGATCTACGAACGATCAACTCATTGCGTTCGAGTCATATATTAAAGATGCTTTCCTCCATAAGCAGTACTGTATGACAGTATTCTTTGGTCTTGAAAAGGCGTACGACACCGCTTGGCGGTACGGCAATCTTCATCGATTTGAAGTCCTTTGGCATGTCGGGTAACATGATGAATACGCTTGTTAGTTACCTGTCTGAAAGGACGTTTCGCGTGCGAGTTGGAGCTGCACTCTCTAGGGTTCATGTGCAGGAAAACGGCGTGCCGCAAAGTGGTGTTCTCAGTTGCACTTTGTTTATTGTAAAAATGAATTCTCTTCGGAAGGCGCTACCACCATCGATCTCCTGTTCATTCTATGTAGACGACGTTCAACTCTCTTTCAAATCGTGTAACTATCTGCGAGCGGCAAGTGCAGCTTGGTGTGAACAAGCTAGCCGGCTGGGCAGATAGCAACGGTTTTAAATTTAATCCAGGAAAGCGCACTTGTGTTTTGTTTTCCAAGAGGCGTGGCGTTCTGTCAAAAAGGAAAACAAGTTCTTAGGTATTATCTTTGACGAAAAGCTCACATTCATCCCACACATAAAACAACTAAAACATAAATTCTTAAAAACACTGACTATCCTGAAGGTTCTCTCGCACATTTCTTTTGGTGCTGACAAACAACTTCTTTTACGTGTTTTTACCAGCCTAATAGGTTCACGATTGGACTATGGTAGCATTGTCTATGGGTCAGCCACTAAAACATCCATCAGAATGCTGGAACCTGTCCTTCATCTAGAGCTCCGCTTGGCGTGTGGCGCCTTCCGAACTAATCCGGTCGAAAGCCTGCATGTAGAGTGCAACACATGGAACCTTCAACGTCAACGAGCATACACAGACCTTCTTTATGCCTTTAAAATTTCATCCATGCCACACCATCCTTTTAAATCAGTTTTTTATGATACATTCATGACTGAACTCCTTTGAAATCGACCATCGGTATCTGCGCCCTTCTCTTACAGAGTTAGAGAGGAAGCGTCAGAGCTTGCTGTCTCCTTTTGAGATACCCTCCAAAGTTCTGTAACAGATTTCTTAGCACCATGGCATCTCCGCCCTTTGTATCATTCACACATGTCGATAAAAACCGAGCTCCCACATGTGCAATTCTGCAGCACTTCTTGTATTTGCAGCAGAAGTAGCAATGTTCTGAATTTTATACGGACGCCTCTAGAACTTCCACCTCGGTGTCCTGAGCGGCGCATGGGCCCGGCCTCTTAACAGTAATACAAGTATCTTTACGGCAGGGGCTTATGGTGTACTTCTGGTTGTTAATCATATCCTTCAAAGCCACATCCCACAATACATTACATATACAGATTCTCTCAGTGTTGTGCGGGCGTTGTCGTCAACAAAGTCTTGAAAAAATCACGTTTTAAATTTAATAGTCAAGGGTATTATGTCTGTGTATGTCCACAAATTTGAACTAGTCCTTTGCTGGGTCCCTGGCCACTGTGGTATAGCCGGGAACGAAGCAGCGGATCGAATGGCTGCTGCTGCTACACTCTCGAATACAGTAGACATAACCTCATTACCTTACACAGACGTGAAACCACACATCAGACAACAACTTCGCGAAACATGGCAAACACACTGGAGTGAACAAACAGAGAACACGTTACACGTAATAAAACCACACTTGGGACCATACACCACCGACACACGCAATAGATACACTGAAGTCACCTTGGCCAGATTACGGATAGGGCACACTCATGCAACGCACTCGCACCTTCTCACTGCATCTCCAAGACCTCTGTGCAGCAGGTGCGGAGAGGCCCTATCCGTAGTGCACATACTAATAACATGCAAGGCACTTCACACAACACGACACAAACACTTCAGAGAATTCTACAGACAACATATCCCACTACATCCATCGCTGTTTCTAGGTGACGAAGCCATTGTTTCTGTGAAACGTGTGTTTGAGTATTTGTCAGACGTTAAGCTTTTAAACCTCATTTCCTATCATGCATAATCAAATCTGGCCATCACCATCACCAGCCATCACCAGCCATCACCATTATATTTAACTGATTTTACTATATTCGGTTGACACGTTTACCTACCTTTTTGTGGTAACCACTTCACTTCATTAAATAAACTTTCTTCTGGCGCTCTTTGCCCTTAGTCGGCCTTGCGCCATAAAAACCCAACCATCATCATCATCATCAGTACTTATAAAGTTGCTAGCAATGCCTAAATGTTGAAAATTGACTGTATATGCAACTCTTACGTATTATAACTACAAATGTAATGCAGCCTCCTTGCATTTCTTTACCCGTAAACGAAAACTACCCGTGAGAACAATGCTAAGATGCCTACGTCTGTAAAAAATATACTGTGAATCAACTGCCTCCTAAAAAAAAATCGGGGAGTGGGCCTTTTGTTTTACAACCATTAAGGCAGTTTTCTTTTTTTTTTTCATGCCACAATCTTTAGCGGTCGAATCCACCCAAGCCAAGCGGCGGCCGCTGGGCCGTCAGCATGATAACATTTTCGTTGCCGGCAATGGCAAGGGGTCGATCACTCACACAGCATACTGGCCGACGCCCCTTGAAGCCCATTCATGTGACCGCACCGACGCAGCCGGTAATTTACAATAAAAGAAGCGCGGCGAGCCGAACACCAAGGCAAATACTCAACACGTTTACACAACGGCGCTGCGGCAACGCGTAAGAAAATTTTAACATGCACCACGATAAACAATCACTTACGGCAGAACACGCAGCGTTTTCCAGACGTCGCGTCGACAGACTGAAACTTGCAGTAGAGACTCTTGATTCACGTAGGACGCACAACTTGTCAGGTGTTTTGTCAAATGGTGTCCTCGATGTGCGTTTGCTACAGCAGCGCAGTACGGCGACGACACAGGCGCTTTGCCAGCACTCACGATGTTTCAGGTGGCACGAGAGCACTAACACTTAATATTACAGCAGGAGGAGCACGTAGTAATTCACGTGACACCAGCAAATCGAAAACAAACCATCACAATCACGCACAACGAACCAGCCACGTCTTTTCTTGCGCACCTATAACAATGACTGCATATATGCTAGCCTAGACTAGACTTATTACTACAGTTGGCTATCTAGCAGTCATAGAGTTTTAGCAGTTACTTGGTTATTTCATGATCACCCCTGAAGCAAACTAGGCAGACGCCATTATAGTATTTTGTTAAAGTTGATAATAGCAAACATATATATAATGGCAGTATATTTTCTTGATGCGAGCAACGTCTTTTGTTGTCGTAAGTTGTTGCTACTCAAAAGCAAATAAAAATGGATTAACAAACGAAGTTATTATCATCGTCATCTACATCTAGATTGACTGTTTTGTGTTTTATTCAGCGTCCAAGCATTCACTGTTTGTGGGCTTTTCACAAACAGAACTGTCGGATAAAAAAACTATTCCCCGCAGACATACGCAAACACACGCGCACACGCATACGCATACACACGCGCGCGAACGCACGCACACACACACACACACACGCACACGCACACACACGCACACACACACACACACACACACACACACACACTCACGCACACGCACGCGCGCACGCACGCACCCACCCACCCACTCACCCACACACACACACACACACACACACACACACACCACAGACGCACGCACGCAAGCACGCGCGCACAGAAAAGCACCGTGCGTCAAATCCACTCAGGCAAACAATTCACTCAAATGGTGGCTTAGCAAGACTATGTATGCTCAAATACTTATACCTACGTTTAACAGCCGTCGCATTCTGTTTCGGTGGCTTGGAGGTTTAAGTACTCGCCTACTGACCCAAACGACGGAGGTAGCAAACCAGCTCAGTGATCTTTTTTTAACCGTGTTTTAATTGAAGTTTTTCTGCCTTAGGTTATATTTTCACATTGTTGTTGCTCTTGTTACTCTCGTGTGGCTGTGTCCCTTTTTTTCTGTCGCAATATATTTCTACCGCAAGCTCTACCCCAATAAACAGTACACCGTTTCAGCATTTAGTTGCAAGGATAAGCCATTTCACAACGACCCTGAAGGAAAACACAGACTAGGACAATCGGAAGCCACTTTTTAGGTTGTTTTTGTTTTCATTGCTTTGTTTTATATTCGACTTTTTGTTTTCTTTTTACTTTTTCTGGTCTGTATATTCTTCTCCCTCCCGCTTTTTTTTCGTAAGGGGAGGGACGAGGCACTTCGAACAGCTTCGTTCAATATGTATCCTTCTTACTTCACTGTTTCATACAAACGTGCCAGTTCGTAATATTAATTCTGCAAATTTATCAGACCTCACTAGCACGAAATACCGTATACAGTGCTGCAGAATTTCCACAAACCATCGGCATTGTTTCTTACCATCTCTAGCCAAGCCAAAAAACTTAACCTTTCGAGCATAATTAAGGCTGACATGCTCGACTTTATGTTTACTTGAGGAAGCACAGCACGATTGTTTAGTTTACGGCTCTTCAGAAAAAGAATGTAAGGCAACAAATCGTTATACTTCCACCCAATGTCCTAGAGGCAACACAAAAGACATGTCAGTCTTTGGACTTCATTTTGCCTTCAGTACATACATAAGCAACAGCATTACGGCACACAGAAAAAGAATTAAGACAGCAAATTCAAGTTCCATCCTCCACCCTTTGTCCTAGAGGCAACACAGGGGAAATAGGCCAAAGTCTTTTGACTTCATTTCGCCTTGAGTACACACATGAGCAATAGCATTGCGGAACTCAGAAAGAGAAGAGAGAAAGTCAGTTTTAAAGTTTTATACTTCTCATCCGAAATAAAATTTTCGTATAGAAATTTAAACTTAGTCTTTACCATAGTACATATAAAGGTAAAACATCGTGGTTGTTTATCCGGTAGTCTATAAAAAGTACACAGCCTGCTGATGTCCTAGAGGTAACACAAAGGAAAAGTCAAAAGAAAGGCCACACAGTCAACATGCAGGAGGCACAAAGTAAACAGAAAGGAAAAGTTCATTTTCATAAGGGGAAGTCATTGTGGACGCCTGCCAAACATTACAAACATTACAAATATTTCACTTTCCATTGAAGATTTACTGCGCTGGATACAATGAAATAAGTTGTGAATATTTTCCGTGCTTAACTTTGACTCCCGCAGCAAACATCCTATGGTAAGCTTTCATCACCGCTTTCGATGTGCGTTTACATTATATAGCTCATGCTGTAGTGTTTTAGACTGACCTTTCGGTATCAGCAAATAGGGACAGGATGACTCATCAGATCATGGTGGTGAGGATAATAATAAGTACTCTAGGAATAAGAGGCGTATTTAAAAATGACTTTGTTGTCCGAGGACTGTCTATAATACAAAATCCGCTTCCCTCGACTTCCAGATCCCCCACTGATCGGGTGCCGTAATGATGTTCAGTTTTACGTGTTTTCTTCTTGCTTCTGGGGAGTTTTGGCGAAGCACAGCGCACTACATCAGGACACAGACAGAGACTGCAACAGGACACAACATAGAGGGACGCCGTGCTTTGTATGATTCCCTCTCTGTGTCCTGTTGAAGTGCGCTGTGCATCAAGAATGTCAAAGTACCAAACAGCCCATCAATCCACGTTCGTAATTCCGGATACCCATCGATTTTGTTTGTAAATCTAATCTGTATTTTTCCCTAGAACACAGTATTTCCGTGTCTGGGCTGTTTGTCCCAGTACTATGTGCGGGGAGGAGCGCCAACCAAAGAATTCGGTTTCAAATAATCACAGACTTTGCTCATAACTGTGTGACGAGACGAGACCGAGAGCTGAAACACTTGTGCGCTAGATAAAGCCTGGTCAGCATGAGTTGCATGGCGTATACAAACATGGAAAGATGCTGCAACGAATATAAGAAGCATTTAAGATCATTAATTGCAGAACTAAAAAAATTATTTAGACTAAAATCGTTATACTCTTGCTGTGGGCAGCATTTGGGTAGAACACGGGAGGTTGACTTTGCCTACCAAACCAGTACAGAATTAATTCGTGTAATTATCGTCTCCTTCGTGTACAAATGGGAAGCTCCGTTACTTCGAATGCGTGCAGCTTTAATGAAAGCAATGAGAAGAGGAAATGTAGCTGTATGCTTTTCATCACCCCTGCTCTCCCCCCGACTCGTAATATCTGTATAACAAAAAATATCTACTATATATGCACTACATGCCGCATCTATATAAGACGTTTTTTATCTTAATTGACGAAATACACCTAAAGCGAATCTGACAAAAAGCAGAAGTTTGTTGCCAAACCTCCATGCAACGCTGTCAAAGGTGTTATATAAGCTTTACCTGCCAGCTAGAAAACGTTTGTGGCCACAAGTCATTGAAAATTATGCGATGAATTTGAGCACTATTGGAATCTGTTTTATTTGGCTCATATTTAATTGAAACACTGAAGTTGATGCGGCATTCTTTAAAACATTATCCAAATTCACTTTCAAAAACAATGATATGGAGTTTTGGGGGAAAATCCATTAAACATAAGCAAGAGGGCTTCAAGTAGAGTAGAACTATACATGAACCGAAGGTCAGTCCTCTTAGCACCATTAGCTGCCCTTATCGAATTCCTCTGTAGGATAATTTTCTTGTGCACGCCTGAAGGCACTCACGAAGTAGGCAAGCTCTGTATCGCCGTGACCTGAATTTCCAAACCCGCTTCACAAGAAGGCTGCTCATATCTTTTTCGCCGTGGCTCGCACCCTCAGCGGGGGGAGGGGGGGATTGGCCAAAGGTTGTAAGCGGCGGCTATTTAGTTCAGTAATAAAATGGTAAATATGGGAGTAAAAAATTAATATAACCAGCGCTAATCCGTAAGGACGTGAGAGGCAAGACGAAATGATAGTTCCACATTTCTGTTTCATTTCGTTCACTTCTCCTTCCGCTCGCTTCGTCATCGACGCCTGGGACAGATCTTTCGCCGATCTCCTAATGGCCGTCTGAATTCATAATAAGCTAGCTCTGAAGAGCAAAACAAGAACTTCTGAAAGCACCCACGAGACACTCGGAAGAGTCAAGCTAATAGCAAGCTCCCAATGGGCAACTGGATTTGGCTCATTTGTATGCGTAAAACAGCGCGATCTTGCTCATTTTCGATTTGCACTACGATTTCTGTGCACGTTCGTACACCTATTTTCTGGAGCTGTGTTGTCTAGGCAACTTCCTCCCAGTTGAGATGCATACAGCGATCAGACACGTTGCCGTGTTTTTCTAGTCACTTCAGTTTATTTGACGAATTTTCAGTTTTTGGGTCTGGCTGATTTCGAGAAAGACCCTCATTTGTTAACTAAGCATTTTCTAAGTATGTGAAGGCGCCTAGCTTGGCCTTCCAATGATGTACCGTCTAATTTTGTGCTAAACTTTCTTTTTCTCATCGGTCGGCTGTATAAGCTTCATGCATAGGCGGTTCCTCCCGACGGCGGTTACGACGAATGGCATTTCCAACTGCCCTTTCCACCGCGGCGTACTTTACCTTCCCTCCCTACCCGCGACTAGTGCATCTGGCCTTGTCACAAGTAGCGATGTCGAATGAAGAAAGCCAAGAGCCCAAGTGGCGACGTATACGTAGGGTTGTTCGTTTTCGGGTAAAACATTATTTTGCCCGATTCTTACCCCTCGAACATGTTTTAGGAGAGTCAGGTTAAACCCGATTTCTTCCCGAATGGGCCTCCTCAAAGCAGCGATTTGCACAACGCTGCACTCACGGTCCACCGTTCTGAAGCAGTCCTTTTTGGAAACAGAGCTTCCGAATTCATTCAGTATTGGCATGACTGTACCGCTCGCTACCTCAGGCTGCCCAAAGCAGCGCTGACATTTTTGTGCTAAGCTAATGGAAGCTGTGTTGTCTAAGGAACTTCCTCCCGAGTTGAGAGGCGTTCAGCGATCAAACAGGTTTCCAATGAAGACCGACATGTTGCGAAAGCAAATGATAATGTTACTAAACAAGCATGAGTGAAAAATCATGACCAGCTTTTTGTGAATAAAAATGTTTCATTTCTTCGACGTTATCAAATTTCGTCATTGTCATCATTTCGGATTCATTTCCAAACAAATTCCAAATTTCCGACATACTTTTCTAGAAAACGTTTATGTCCCCTCTATTACCAGCTTGAAATAAACTCCAATATTTAGGCGTTAGAGTAAAGAAGATCGTGATGCTATTCAAAATAAATTTCGCGTGTTACTTAGTACATCTGTAGATTTATCTCCTCCCCCGTGCCTCCCCCACCCCCAAAAAAGCAATTTCAGAATGGTTTTGCAAAAAAACCCGAGTTCTCTCCGATTAACAGTTCGAAAAATAGAAAAAATAGCACCCTATTTTTACCCCCCGATTTTAAAAGAATGTAAAACTTGAGAACCAACAACCCTGCGTATACAACACCAGGCATCAAGAACGTGCTACCGGCGCCGCCACCCTCCCTGTCCCCAGAGCAGCTCTTCCCTCAACGCCACCGCTGACACTTCCCTTTTCCTCCCCAGCTCCCTTCTCTGTCTGTTACTTCTCCACCTTTCCCTGTTGAAAATTCCATCAACCAACCATCAAGCTCATTGCTGGAAAGGTTGATTGCATTTGATGGTCGCCTCGGAAAGCTTGATGTACGTAAGAAACTGTAATGGAAGCTGCTGGAAGGGGACGCTGAAAGGTGCTGGCAGGCATGCTGGTATGCCTGCCAGCACCTTCTAGCGTCTTCCAGCACCTTCCTCCGTGCTGGCAGGCTTGCGGTGCAATGGCGGCAGATGTTGGCGTGACGCAAGCTTGACTGCTGAATTGATGATGGAAATGCATTTTCTGAATGAATGACGGCAGAAAGTCAAAATTTATACGAGAGCGAAGCGCTTGTAATAACAGAAACACAGCGGTGGCATTGACCGTTACGGGAAACTTACAAAAGCTGTCTTTTTGAAAAGGTGTTGCCGAAAACTTTATAGGCACGCTGCGCAATGACGGCAGATGCTGGCGTGACGGCAAGCTTGACTGCTGTATTCATGATGGAAAAGCATTTTCCGAACAAATGCTGGCAGCAAGCCAAAATTCATTCGATAGCGAAGGACTGATATAATAACAGAAACATAGCGGTGGCATTGGGAATTTTGAGAAAAAAAAACAATAACTGCCTTTTTGATAAGGTGCTGCTGAAAACTTGGCATATTAGAGAAAAGCTACTTTGATTAGCGCTTCTTGTTTTTAAGCCAGAACTTGAAGGGCTGGTATGAAACTGTATGCCATTTATTTGCCGTTTTTGGTGTAAGGGGGGCAGTGCCGACCTTTACGTTGAAAACATGGGCAGCTTTCTTTCGCTGCGACAGGGTCAAACCCTACGTGTTCCTTTTCGTTGTGCTGAGCCCACGGACAGAACCGTCCGTGGCATTGCTTAAATTGTACGCGGCTGACTACGGGTCTAGCGCTTCGCCCGTCCGCATTATTTCTAATCAGCTGCCTTGAGACAGATCCAACCACGGTATTATTACACAACATAATTTTCATTCCGGGCGCACATGGCCATTTCACTCATAGCTACGTTGGCTTTCGTGGGCGAGAACGGGGATGTGCGATATCTCTTTTTGTTTGAGATTGCTGGCTACACGGCTCAAAGTGAGCCTCGTTTTGGAGACCGGTGCGAGGTCAAGAATCGGTTTGACTGCCGGAATGGGTTATGTACGAGAAGCAGTAAACATAACACAATATTTGTGCATTACACCTTGAAAAACAGCGCAATAAACTCGGACGTAGAGAGGTTACACAGATACGAGCGCTGACGAGCCACTGGTGAAATTTTATTAAATTTGGCAATAAATAGAAGAAAAGAAAGCAATCATACGCCTGTCCACAAACGAGATAAATAAACAGCTTAAAAGCAGCGTCGGGAGTAAAAGTTGATAAAAAACACACAAGTTTCTTTTTATCCTGCCAGATAAGCAATCTCGCGCTTAAAGAGTGCCACGGAAGGCGAACTCACGCAATCCTCCCCCTCAGTGGCTATGACTGAAGCCTCAAAGATTTTGAGGGGATCGGGCATCACGATACCGTTTTAAAAATCGGGTTTCATTGAGCTTGGGGTAGCAATCTTTGCAATTCTTGCAGTAAGGCCAGATTGCTACCAGTCCCTGTGCGCATGTTATTTGCGTGCTCACGAAGGCGGTCGTTGACGCACCTGCCACTCTGGCCCATGTATACTCGCCCGCACTTAAGTGGGATCTAGTATACTATGCAATCCACGTATTTGACATGCTGTTTTTCATGTTTCTTCCCACAAGCAGCCCTGGGAACCTTTTTGTCATTCACCATGGCACACAATGTGGCTAGTTTGTTGGGTGCTGAAAAAACTGTCTGCACTCCTGCCTTGTCTCCTATCTTCTTCAAAGGGTGTGACACGGCGTGTACGTAGGGGATGACGTTAAGGCGGCCCCTCGCATTCTCTTGCGACCTTTTTGTAGCCCCGCTGGAGTTCACCCGTTTCAAAACGGTTTCCGCCGAGCTGCAGCAGTTCCAGCATCTTCTTCACGTGGGTGTCGACGCTCTACCAAATGGCGTGGAAAAGACGCTGGAACTTGGGTCGAAGTTTGGCCTACAGCCGCAACTGGAAAAGCCTGAGCTTTTCTCCCTGGTGCGAGGCACGGCCGAGAAAGCCAAACGTGAGGAGCAAGACCAATGCATCTTGGAAGGAGTCAGCGTGCTGCCGTCAATAAGCAACCGCCAGCGTAACAGCAAGCGCGACGTATCGAAAAGCTTGCATCACGCCGGTTTGAAACTACTTCTTGCTGACAAGGAAGGCGGTCTTACGGTTGCTACCACAGAAGAGTATGAGAGGAGGGCCGATGAGGCAATTGATGCCAACTTCCGAGGCTTGACGGGAAGGAAACCTGAAAAGGCGAAAAAGGCCGCCGTCCACTTCTGTGAGTCCCACGAGCTGCCAAAACTAGCCACCTCAATCAAGAAGGCCAAAGGCTTGCACTTGAAGAGCTTCTTCAGGCCCAAGACCCACAAGGAGTTGTGCCCATTTAGGGTAATCGTCACTGAAAGAGGCACTTGGCAGAACGCCTTTGGGCGCTTCCTCCAAAACCATCTGCCAAAACTGCCGATAGACGACCCCTTCTTGGTGCGGAACTCCCGAGCGGTCTCAGAGTTCTTGGAGACGCAGCCGTCCGACCTTTTGAGTGGCTTGTCGGTGACCTGAAAGACATGTACTACTCGCTCCCTCATTCCTTGGTTTTGGAAGCGGTGAGTGAGGCCATCGACGTGTTCGGGAACACAAGATTCCAAAGTGAGTGCGGCATCGGTACAGAAGCCTTCCTTGAGGGGCTAGCGTTTTACCTACAGTCGACTTTCGTAATGCACAACAACAAGTTGGTCCTCCAGCGAGAGGGAGTGTGCATAGGCTTCTCGATTCCACCTATGCTCAGCGACCTTCTACTTGCCGTCTTTGACAGGCGTCTGCAAAACGTCCTTCCTGACCATGCAGTCGTGAGAACGTTTCGGTATGTCGACGACTACCTCGTGCTGTTCAAGGTTTGTGGAAACCCGCTAAGCCAAGGAGACAAGCTTCTGGAGGCATTTTCATCTGTTATGACGACCTTCATATTGACGAGCGAGAGGCCAGAAGACAAGCTGCGTTTCCTTGACCTGGAATTGACCTTCGGCAGTCATGTCTGCTGGAAATATTCCCCGCGTTCACAAAAAGGACTCCTACCGTTCAGTTCGGCACACTCGAAGGTTGTAAAACGTGGGATAGCCGTGGCAGCCATCCAAAACGCAGTGACTAGGTCCTGCCATCACACGATGACGAGGAGCTTGGACAATCAGGTCAACAGACTCAATTTGGCAGGGTATCCCACGCCATTGCTGCGCAGCTCGGTGGAAACCGTTTTGAAACGGGTGAACTCCAGCGGGGCTACAAAAACAAGGTCGCAAGAGAATGACAGGGGCCGCCTTAACGTCATCCCCTACGTACACGCCGTGTCACACCCCCTGAAGAAGATAGGAGACAAGGCAGGAGTGCGCACAGTTTTTTCAGCGCCCAACAAACTAGCCACATTGTGTGCCATGGTGAATGACAAAAAGGTTCCCAGGGCTGCTTGTGGGAAGAAACATAAAAAACAGCATGTCAAATGCGTGGATTACATAGTATACGAGATCCCAATTAAGTGCGGGCGAGTATACGTGGGCCAGAGTGGCAGGTGCGTCAACGACCGTCTTCGTGAGCACGCAAATAACATGCGCACAGGGACTGGTAGCAATCTGGCCTTACTGCAAGAATTGCAAAGATTGCTACCCGAAGCTCAATGAAACCAGCATTTTAAAACGGTATCGTGATGCCCGATCCCGCGAAATCTTTGAGGCTTCAGTCATAGCCAGTAAGGGGGAGGATTGCGTGAGTTCGCCTTCCGTGGCACTATTTGAACGCGATATTGCTTATCTGGCCGGATAAAAAGAAATTTGTGTGTGTTTTATCAACTGTCACTCTCGACGCTGCTTTTAGGCTGTTTATTTATCTCGTTTGTACTGGCGTATGATTGCTTTCTTTTCTTCTATTTATTGCCAACTTTAACAAAATTTCACCAGTTGCTCGTCAGCGCTCGTGTCTGTGTTACCACTCTACGTCCGAGTGTTTTGCGCTGTTTTTCAAGGTGTCACGCATACCCAACTAGCTAAAAGTCAAGCTTTATTGTGTATTTGTGCATTCATTGGCGATTGAGTTTGAGAAACAAAAAAAAATACGCACACCTGCCCTCGCGGGAACCCTGGTGTGATGCGACGCTGAGGGGGGTTCAAGCGCAAGCGGAGAGCAACCGTCGACCGAAAGGTCGCCGGAGAGCGGCACACCGGTTATATTCTAGGCACTATAAAAGCGCAGCGCGCCCGAAGGAGAGGAATCCGCGGAGAGAGCGAGTACTGCACATGCGCAGCACCACGCGCAGCGCCGCCCACCGGCGGAGTGAGAGCGCGCTGGGCCGCACACGCTCTCACCTGGGCACGCGCCGGCGCCAGTGTGTCTGCCGCGGCTGTGACGCAACACAATTCAACACAATCCACTTTAATCCAATCCAATCCAAATCCAATCGAATCCAAGCCAAGCCAAGCCAATCCAATCGAATCCAATCCAATGCCCCTCGCGAGAGAGTGTTCGCTATCGGAGAGGAGAGCGGGAGAGTGGCTGCGGACAACGGACGCACTCCGCGGACAACAACGGACGCACGCAGGAATGACAGGGCGCCGACAAGAGATGCTCTGAGCGTCGCCTCTATTAAATGCCGCTTGTTCAGGAGCCCTACCCGTTTGTGGCGGTGGTGCAGTGGTAACGCGCTTGCTTTTTGTTGGAATGGTTGGTGGTTCGATCCTCAGTCGGTCTGTTTTTTTTTTCGCCAATAGCACGTAATGATTTTTCTTTAAACAGAAAATGTGCCCGTTCTTGGTGGTTTTTAACCAAAAGTGATTTCCCCCCAAGTGATGTCGGAGGTTTATTCCACAACTTGCTCATATACAGGATAGCCCAACAAACTCAACTTTTTGCTGGGTATGGCAACCTTATCTTTCTATTTACATTGCGTTATCGGTCTATGTTCACGCCAGAATTTGTTTCGACGCACTTTGTTCACTGTGCGACTTGTATGAACTGCGTTACGAAAAAAGAAATACCGAAACCGAAACCGAAACCCCGGCCTCAGCACTCCACTGCTCCATCCAGCAACATCGCCATGCCATCACGCAATCGTCTTTTCCTCCTCCTGGCCGCCGAGTCAGTGGAGTTGTACACGCTTGTCGAGTGCGTTGTTGTGGTTTTTTTGAAGACATTGGATTATTGTTTCGACGAAGATATGCCGCCTGTGATTTAAGGTAAGTGACTAGTCTTCTTTTCGCACTTTACTTGTGTATTTAACAGGGCAGGGCTGTTCCGTTTCGTGTTAGACGTTTGTGTCGCCGCTTAGCCCTAATGTTTTTTGACAGCGACTGATTTTGAGGGTTACGTAGATCAGCCTTTCGACCGCGGGAGTAGCAACAGTAGGGCTGTTCGATTTACAGTCCCGTTCTCACCGCAGATTCCCTGAAAGCAGTCAGTCATTCGATTTTCTTGTGTATCCTTATGGCGGGGAATCTTCGGACTCCCGCGCAATATCCGTGGTGAATTCGAGTCTGTAAATGGAAGAGCCCTAGTGTTTGGGCCATTTGTAGGCTTTTTGTTGAGCGAAGTACGGTCATACTGCTACGTTGGCTAAACGGTTTGTAGCTCGCAATAACTGACCGGCAATACGCCCGGTCGACCGCTCCAGGTTGAGTTCCCAAGAGTTATGTTTTTTTTTGTGTGGGTAGTTTTTAAGGAATGGCGATATTGTACTTCGCATCATTTGTCGTACCTGGACTGGAGTAGTACGCTTTAGGTAACTTTTAGCCGAACCACAGCAGTCTACACTCCACTGCAGGGATTGTCATTTTTCAAAGTGGTCACTCAGTAAAGTACACTGGTACAAACAAGGCTCTCTGCGTTCAGATTTAGGCTACGATGGCTGAAATTTGCGTCGCACTCGCAAGCCCCGCATGTGCATTGAATGTTTGAGTGTTCCAATCGTTCGATAATCGCATATATGTTTGTGCATGTGTATTAGTACCACCAAAAAAGTACATTCAACCCGCATTTGCTACCACGTCGAAACTACATGCGCATCGTGCTTGCGTCTGGTGCAGAGGCATAATCAATGCTGGCCGCGCATGAGGAGCGTTTAGCAGTGCAACATTCACTACCGTCTCCGAATAATTCGCGGCCACGCGTGTTGCTCAGTTAACTTTTGTTTTGGGCTCCCATTCTGTGGATGAGTGCACCCCGCACAAGAGGAAATGCTTCAAAAAAAAAAGTTGGTCTCCTGTGGACTGGTAAAGGCCGAAGGTCTCATTCTAGTAGCTTGTGTACATCATTGCACAGCAAAGAATAAACTCTTCGTAAAAACACATGACTTGATGTGAATAAATATAGTTCTAGAAAATATACCGCTAGAGAATAGATGGGAGAACAGCCTTTTCTAGATGGTTATATCACACTGAAAGTTTTTTTTTAATTTTTCAGAAGAGGATAACCTCTTTCTCATCGCAATAATTTTTTTAAGCACTGGCTATTGTCATTAGTGCAGTAATGCATTAGTGTCATGTTTCAAAATTTGCGGCCTATCATTTTTGAAAATCGTTTGAATGGGTTTGATGTCAATGTGAGCACAACCTTAAATCTGGTTCACGATGCTTCCCTAAGACATCGAGGCCGTTATTAAGGCCTAATTAGGTGCATGTTGTGAAGGAAAAAAATTGTTGCCATGATATTGATGCTACCAGTTGAAAACATGCACCGACACATCATGTCGGCTTCAAGCACTGCGTGGGAAGGAAAATTGAACCTGGTTTAAGCTGCAATCACCTAGAAGAGACTTCAGAAACAAAAAAATTGCTTCACTTGTAATTTTGTTCAGGAGTTCATCACATAGCCTTTCCAGCCTCCTTCAGCATAATTGTTAGGCTGTGTCTAGCGTTCCATTCAGATGGAATGGCAACTGTCACTAAAGTTCCGTCCAGAGGAAACACAGCTCACGTTGAGAGCAGCCTCTCTTGATTTTTACCCAACCGGCCAAACCACTACTGCTCATTGATAATTATTAATCATTATTAATAATTACACATGATCGGACTAACTCTAGCTCAATCCGGACGGATCTCCAAGCCGTCACCCGACGCCCACTTCAGAATATTTCAGCGAGAGCAGTCGGTCTTAATTTTTACCTAACCGGCCAAACCGCTTCCGCTCACTGACTCGCCAGAGTCACTGTTAATTATTAATCACTGGTAATAATTAGAGGAGATCGGGCGTAACTGCGATGGCTACGTCGGCCTTGGCTCCAGCGAGCGGGAGCGGTTCGGTCGCTTGAGTAAAAAAACCCGATACCGACTGCTCTCATCGCGTGAATTGTAAAGCGGGCGTGAAGTTTTGCTATTACAAAACGCTAACCACGGCCACACACACAAACAAAAATGGTGCGAGAATCGAACCAGGGACTACAACGTCCGTAGTCAGCCGCGGAACCACTACACCAAATCCCAGAACTAGAAATGGCGGCTAATCGGCTGGTTTTGATTTGGCGTTCAGTCTGGACGGAACGCTAGACACTCCCCAATTGTTAAGGCAACGTTATCATCATTTCCGAAAATGCAGCGATGGCGTAGAGGTAGAGCATTCGCCTCGCGTGCAGAAGGACCGTGGCTCAAATCCCGGTGCCGGACAATTCCCACCGGATAAAAAAAAAATCCGCGTATTGATGGAATTGCACAAAGGGTCGCCGGGGTCAGGCCGCACCCCAAGCCAATTGCCGGCAATGCACTCCCTCACCACAGCAGGATTGGCCACCCTGGTGTAGTAACGGCCACAACCTCCCATGAATACGCCAATTAACCCACGGCCCTCAGTCCCCAGCGGCTGCGAAGCAACTGGCCACGGTGGCGGTCAGACCTGTGACGCAGCAGAGGGTGCTAAGAATCCTTGGATCCGGACAGGCCGCCAATGGAATCTGAACCTGGCAACGCCTAACGCGCGAACCCTATCTAGCGAAGCGAGTCTAGAGGAACTAGAGGGCATTTAATGGGATCCAATAAGGCTTAGCGAGGCTAGGAGAGCAGGCGAAGCCCTTACGGTGCTGAAAAAAGGACACGTCTTATGTTACCGGGGCCTAGAGGACTGAAGAGAAGAGGGGTGTGGGTCTTCTGGTGAATAAAAGCATAGCATAGAAGAACACTATAGCATTAACGAAAGGGCAGCAGGTCTTGTAATTAGGCTCAATAAGAGGTACAAGCTCAAGGAAGTGCAGGGCTACGCACCCACATCCAGCTACAACGACCAAGTAGTGGAACGCCTCTACGAAGATGTGGAATTGGCAATGGCTAAAGTAAAAACACAGTATACCGTAGTTATGGGGGACCTCAATGCTAAAGTAGGCAAGAATCAGGCTGGAGAGAAGGCAGTTGGGAACTATGGTCTGCGCTGTAGAAATAGCACGGGGGACCTACTAGTTGAGCTTGCAGAACGGAATAACCTACGCATAATGAATACCTTCTTCTGTAAACGGGAGAGTCGGAAGTGGACCTGGAGGACCCCGAATGGGGAGCATAAAAATGAAGTAGACCTCATATTATGCGATAACCCTGGCGTCGTGCAGGATGTGGAAACACTCTGAAGGGTAAGGTGCAGTGACCACCGTATGGAAAGATCTCAAATTAGGCTAAGTTTGAGGAGGGACCGAAACAAGCTAGTACGAAAGAAGCCGATAAATGAGCTAACAGTAAGACGTAAAGTAGAAGAATTCGGGATAGCGCTGCAGAACCGATATTCAGCTCTTAACGAGGAAGCCGAGCTTACGACACAGGAAGCCAGCGACAACCTTACACGTATTATCACGGAGTGTGCAGTAGAAGTCGGGGGCACTCTGGCTAGACAGGATACTGGCAAACCTTCACAGGAGACGAAAGATCTAATTAGGAAACGGCAAACCATGACACTCTCCACCGCAGCTGACAGAATAGAACTAGCGGAGCCTTCGAAGTTAATCAATAAGCGTAAGACAGCTGACATACGGAAGTATAATATGGAGAGGATCGAATACGCTGTAAAGAACGGAGGTAGCCTGAAAGCTGTGAAGAGGCGTCTTGGCGTGGGGGAAAAATCACATGTATGCACCTAAAGATAAGCAAAGCAATGTCATCACAAATAGGGATAAAATAGTCACAGTGGGCGAAGAGCTCTACAGGGATCTGCACAGTAGCCGGGACATCCAGGATAATGCCGAACGAGACAGTAGCTCAGAGGAGATAGACATCCCACCAGTAACGACCGAAGAAGTGAGGAAGGCTTTGAAAGAAATGAAAGGGGGCAAAGCACCTGGTGAGGATCAGATAACAGCAGACCTCCTGAAGGAGGGAGGAGAAATTGTACTTGAAAAACTGGCAAACCGGTATACGCAATGCCTAATGACCGCAATGTACCGGAATCTTGGAAGAACGCGAACATCATCCTAATCCATAAGAAAGGTGACATGAAGCACATGAAAAATTAGAGGCCGATCAGCTTACTGTCAGTCGTCTACAAGTTACTTACAAAGGTAATCGCTAACAGAATTTCTGCAACCTTAGATTTCAGTCAACCTAAAGAACAAGCAGGGTTCCGTAAAGGTTATTCAACAATAGACGATATTCACACCATCAATCAGGCGGTGAGTATACTGAACCCCTATATATAGCCCTCATAGATTATGAGAAAGAATTTGACTCCGTTGAAACCCTAGCACTCATTCAGGCATTACGGAACCAGGGAACAAATGAGCATTATGTAAGAATACTAGAGGATATCTACAATGGGTCTACAGCTACCATCATCCACCATAAGGAGAGCAGTAAAATACCTATAAGGAAGGGTGTCTGGCAAGGATACACAATCTCTCCAATGTTATTCACAGCATGTTTACAAGAAGTATTCAGAACGTTGGATTGGGAACAGGTGGGAGTAAGGGTTAATGGAGAATACCTCAGTAACCTCAGATTTGCTGATGACATTGCCTTACTAAGTAACTCGGGGGACGAATTGCAAAGCATGCTTTCCGCACTGGACGAACAGAGTAGAACCGTGGGCCTGAAAATTAATATGCAGAAAACTAAAGTAATGATCAATAACCTCGGGACAGCACAGCGGTTTGAGATAGGTGGCGAGTCAGTGGAAGTGGTAAGCGAATATATCCACTTAGGCCAAGTTGTGACCCCAGATCCCAACCATGAGGCAGAGATAATTAGAAGGATTAGAATAGGGTGGGGTGCATATGGCAGGCATTCTCAGATAATGAATAGCAGCCTACCATTGTCGCCGAAGAAGAAAGTGTATGACAGCTGCATCCTACCGGTACTCACCTACGGGGAAGAAACTTGGAGGCTCACTAAGAGGGTTCAACTTAAATTGAGAACGACTCAGCGGGCAATGGAGCGTAAAATGATAGGTGTAACATTAAGGGGCCAGAACAGAGCGGAGTATGTCAGGGAACAAACACGTGTCTAGACATATTAGTAGAGATTAAGAAGAAGAAATGGACGTGGGCAGGGCATGTAATGCGAAGGCAAGATAACCGCTGGTTATTAAGGATAACAGAGTGGGTCCCTAGAGAAGGGAAGCGCTGCAGGGGCGGCAGAAAGTTAGATGGGCAGATGAAGTTTGCGGGGATAAATTGGTCACAGTTGGCACAGGACCGAGGTAATTGGAGAATAATGGGAGAGGCCTTTGCCCTGCAGTGGGCTTAGATAGGCTGATGATGATGATGATGATATCATTTAAGTCTGCGCTTTGTCACAGAATCGTGGAGGCAATTTGCCGTAGTAGCAATGACAGAGCTCATCTTGGCACCTTTTTACGCATACATGAACTGGTCATAATGAACGGCATCTACTTGCAAAGAGAGAATTGAGTTAGAAACTTGATCGTTGATATTGTCACTATGCTGTGATAGTCACTTCGGCGTTCTCATTTTAACGTTCTCATATTCTCACTTGGTGTGTAAAGAACACCTTGCTCGACAACTTAATATTGCATTTAGAACTTTGAAGGATTAAGGCTAATGCAACTTGCTTGCTGTTTGCCACTCACTGCCGTCTTGCAGGCTGCTGACTGTTACAGCTTGCTGTGGAGATCAGCTGGCATGCCCTACTTTGATTATCTGGATGGACCTCTAATCAGATGTCACTGGCTGTTTTTCAGGTTGGTTATAATAGGTGAGCACCTAGTTATATACAATTATAGTGCAATGCTGTGACGTGCACTGGGAAATTCTGTTAAGGCCAATCCACACGGCAGACTAAAACGATTATTTGGACCGCGGTCTGCGCATCACGTGATAGAGCGTCACCAGTTCGTGCGGACCGACGTTGGACCACACAGGACCGCAGCCTTCGCGGTACAAATATTCGCCGAGGCTTTTCGGTCCGCAGTCTCGACGGCGTACCGCGACATCAGTCAGCGTGTTCTGACAGCGGCCGCGTCGCGTGGGCGGAGCCGGGTCCAGTTGCGCCAATAGAGAACGTCGCGGGAGCGCGGCTGTTTCGAAGCGCTCGAAGGAGCCTGTCAATCACCCCCGGTTGGATAGGCAGCGGGCTAGGCTTACAATCGCGGCGCATACTTAATGCGCGCTTTCACTAGATACCCCTATGTCTCTTACCAGTGCGATGCTAGCCATCATCGTCACATTGCTTCCCGCATGTGGACCTCAATATAAGGGAAGAATTTGGTTCCAGCGAGCGGTGACGAGCCGTATGCAACCCGGGTTGCCCCGCCGTCGCCGGTCGTCGTGTCGCCTTCATGCAAACGACGCCGGCGGCTGCGTGAGCGCGCCCTCCCGCATGCATGTGGCCGGCTGTTATTGTGGGGATGAAATGGTTCGTGCAGGCTTGTGCGTTACATGTTATTGCGGCCCAACGGCGCCAGTGTTAAACCTTCTAGCTTGCGAGTTCAGACGGTCGGCTATTCGTGGTCCGCTCAGCCCGCCATGTGGAATCGCCTTGCTGTAGGTCGGACCGCAGCGGACCTTGACGTCGCGTCACGTGACCGATTGGACCGTGGACTTGGTCCGTCTTGTGGATCGGTCTTTACCAGAACTTGCCAAATTTGACCGAGAGTGAGGTGCTTTGGTCTTCCAATAGCACTGTATATATATGCATGTCGGCTTCTTCATTTCAGCAATTCATTGCTCTCCGAGTTTGGAATCAGTGAATTTGGATGTATTGTATTTAACGTCTTTATGTAATGTTTAACCTGAACCTTTGCTGCCATTGTTCATTGGACTGGTGAAACAAAATCACGATCGGTGGGAGTTGTTCGTCAAAACTCTTACCTCCCCTCGCGGGAACCCCTGTGTTGATGCGACGCATAGGCGGAGCGGCGAAGTGACCGCGTTTTATAGCGCGCATAACGTTGAGGGGACTGCGTAAGCCAGCCCCAGTCGATGACGACGTTGGCGTACTTGTAAAGCGGCGTTGACTCTAGGTGTTTGAGCCAAGCGTGGATGTTGCTTCGCCGGAGA
Organism: Haemaphysalis longicornis; assembly: GCF_048455015.1. Lineage (NCBI taxonomy): Eukaryota > Metazoa > Arthropoda > Arachnida > Ixodida > Ixodidae > Haemaphysalis > Haemaphysalis longicornis. The sequence continues at coordinate 92,183,350 of NW_027526203.1, forward strand.
ACGGCACAGCGGTTATATGCGCAGCGCGCCCAAAGGAGAGGAAACCGCGGAAGAGAGAGTACTGCACATGCGCCGGCCCCAGCGCGTCTGCCGCGGCTATGACGCAACGTGCCGCGCCTATGACGCAACACAATCCAACACAATCATCTTCAATCCAATCAAATCCAACCCAAGCCAATCCAATCCAATGCCCCTCGCGAGAGAGTGTTCGCTATAGGAGAGGAGAGGGGGTGAGCGGCGGAGAGCACAGCTGGCGCGGCGAGGAGAATGGGGGAGGGGGGGACAACGCCGACGACGACGACGCCGGAGGGACAAGGCGAGTGAATCAGATGCTCTGCATCTAAAAAAGAGAGAACTAGTATGCTCAAGATGTGACATTTAGAAGTGACACAGTTCAAACAAAGTTAAAAAAAAACGTGGCGCAAACTAGACGGGACAAGAGAGACAAGAAACAGATACAGGCGCCAACTCAGACTTCAGGACCCGGCAAATCCTTCGTGCATGGCCCCATGATGGTTCTTGTACCCCGAAGAGCAGTTGAACTTCCAGGGGCACCACCTTCCGTTTGATGCAGTAGGTGAGTAGCCTCGACCGGCAATTGGAAACAGCTATAAGGTTAACACAAGTAGTAATTTGACTTTGCGTGGTCTGTCGACATAGAAAAGAGCTCAGTGTAGAAGAAATACGACTTAACAAAACTTGTTGCTGAGCTAGTTGGTACATAGTTAAAACAAAGTTAAAAAACGTGGCGCAAACTAGACGGGACAAGAGAGACAAGAAACACAGATACAGGCGCCAACTCAGATTTCAGGACCCGGCAAATCCTTCGTGCATGGCCCCATGATGGTTCTTGTACCCCGAAGAGCAGTTGAACTTCCAGGGGCACCACCTTCCGTTTGATGCAGTAGGTGAGTAGCCTCGACCGGCAATTGGAAACAGCTATAAGGTTAACACAAGTAGTAATTTAACTTTGCGTGGACTGTCGACATAGAAAAGAGCTCAGTGTAGAAGAAATACGACTTAACAAAACTTGTTGCTGAGCTAGTTGGTACATAGTTCAAACAAAGTTGTACCAACTAGCTCAGCAACAAGTTTTGTTAAGTCGTATTTCTTCTACACTGAGCTCTTTTCTATGTCGACAGTCCACGCAAAGTCAAATTACTACTTGTGTTAACCTTATAGCTGTTTCCAATTGCCGGTCGAGGCTACTCACCTACTGCATCAAACGGAAGGTGGTGCCCCTGGAAGTTCAACTGCTCTTCGGGGTACAAGAACCATCATGGGGCCATGCACGAAGGATTTGCCGGGTCCTGAAGTCTGAGTTGGCGCCTGTATCTGTGTTTCTTGTCTCTCTTGTCCCGTCTAGTTTGCGCCACGTTTTTTAACTTTGTTTGAACTATGTACCAACTAGCTCAGCAACAAGTTTTGTTAAGTCGTATTTCTTCTACACTGAGCTCTTTTCTATGTCGACAGACCACGCAAAGTCAAATTACTACTTGTGTTAACCTTATAGCTGTTTCCAATTGCCGGTCGAGGCTACTCACCTACTGCATCAAACGGAAGGTGGTGCCCCTGGAAGTTCAACTGCTCTTCGAGGTACAAGAACCATCATGGGGCCATGCACGAAGGATTTGCCGGGTCCTGAAGTCTGAGTTGGCGCCTGTATCTGTGTTTCTTGTCTCTCTTGTCCCGTCTAGTTTGCGCCACGTTTTTTAACTTTGTTTGAACTATGTACCAACTAGCTCAGCAACAAGTTTTGTTAAGAAGTGACACGGCCGCTTGATGTCCCTCTTTTGGTGCAGCCCGCCGAATGGTCCTCTCCACCTATGAGAACGATAGTTCTCTTTCCCTCTACCGCGTCGCCTGTGGCGCACGCTATCAGTGATGCGGCGGCGTCAATTCGTAAAGTGGTCACAAAATCAGCCATCCGTGCTAGCAGGTCTTGGTTAGGCAGTATTACTGCGCTTTGCCATGCGTCACTTGAGACCCCTTGCTGAACAGGCTGCAGTCACATATTTACGTGGAGTAGATAATATGGGATTATGATAATATCAGTAGATAATAGGTCCTTAATATGGGATTGCACTATTCAGCTTATTTTACTGGAATTTTCTATTCTGAAGCCTGTTAGTGAGCTTTGGGCTTTTTCTGAAGGAACTTCGGGCTGCTGATGACAACAGGCCGAAATATCAATGTGGCGTGGGACAGCTTCATTTTTTCCGCGTTCGGCTCAATGTGCGATCAGCTTAAGAGTCGAACTGGTTTCACAGTTCACAACTTTTGTTGGATCTTAAAGAGGGCCTTGAGAACAAAACATTCCCTAACTTTCTGCATTCCATTAAACATCCCTCTCTCTCTCTAGAAGATTTGTTCTGAGGTTTTTAATGAGATGGTTTGGTCAAATAACAGGAACGATGGGTCGTTTTCCCGCACTGGATGTAGCACAACATGCTGTAGTGTGTTGTCAACCCACATGCCTAGAAACATGGCGTTGTTTGTCTGGTGGCTGTCTGTGGCAATACGGATAATGAGGAACCCCGCCTCTTCCACGTAGCTGAGCACACTAAAATTGAGATTACGGAGCCGGTTATGCTTCAGTTTCCCGGTAAAAAAATAGCCTAAGGGAATAACGTCAGCCGTGGAAAGCTCCCGCAGGACAAACCAAAGGAGCCTGCAGGCTATTTCAGTGGCACTGCCGGTTTGACGTTGAAGGCCGAAAATTTTGTCGCCTTGACAGTCATAAATTACTTTTTGCTGCATTGACATTTCGTCAGTAATCAGGCTGCAGTATGGCTCTTTTAGCGACCGCAAGCTTTGTCCCTCCACTGAAGCCGTTCCTTTATTAGGTTTGTTACTCGAGTCTCCTGCAGAAGGTCCGACGAGATTTTTAGTGTGCTTTGACACGGCAGCTCCAGCAGTTTTCTGCCCCTCACATGCTCGTAACCTTTACAAGAAGTCGCCTTCCACAACACGTTCCCGCAACGCGGGTTCCTGCCTAGTCAGCGCGCCTTATCACTATTGAAAATCTGTTCCGTGACAAATTTGGCACACCAGTCTCCGTCTTGTGCGGCTTCCGAAAGGGTCTTTAGTGCTTGCGCAGCTCGGTTGTCCTCATAGTGTTGAACTTTCTCTAAATTCATCACAAGTTTGCTGAAGTTTTTGCAAGCGTTCGTTTAGTCTGCACTTTCATCTCAATACGGTGTGCGTTTCTTTTCGTCGCTTCAATGCATCCAACCAGGTTAAATGTCATCTGCCATTCTTCACCTTTTTCAATTTACCGTGTTCCTAACCGTCAACACACATGCCTGAAGCAACGTTTTCTTGCGTCTGGTATTCACTGGCTGCGCTTGGAGCGTTGAATTCTTCTAGACGAGAGTGTTTTGCTTTTTTCCCTTCCTGCTGCTAACGCATGTTCCCTTGAAATTCTTGCTTGCATGCATGTGCGCTTGCGTCTTACTAAAATCCTTTCTTGGGAAAGGCATTGCCACCATGCGATGCCTTTTAGAGCAGTGCACGTCATGAGCAGCGTTCCATGACCTGAAGGGAGTCTTAGCAGGATGGTTTCCACTTAATTTGGTGAAAATGTTATTTTTCTGCTGATTTTCGATTTTTAGGGCGAAGAGGAATGGCAGAAGCAAGGGACCACATCGGAGTGACCATCTCAGAATGTTTACGGAGGCATGTGAAATGTGTGTATACATTTGTTTGGAGTCGATCTGGATTGTGTAAGCTTTAGTGTGTAACTCAGTTTTTTTTTCTTTTCAGCTGCCCACCTGTTCGAAGATAGTCACCATATTTGATATTTAATGATAATATTTTCAACGTTAAAACCAAGTTCGTTTTGTGTAGTATTTTTAAGCACCCCAGCACACACCTCTAAGCTCTCATAAAATGCTTGATAAGTTTCCAGAGCGTTGTAGCAGGATAGCATAAAAATGATCACGACATGAATGGACAGAGCAAAACGCAAGTCATGCAAGCTTAGTTATTTGCTGCAAATCTTATTTTATAAATTTATTTGCAAGAAGTGAAACCAGTTTTTAATTAGCATTGCATAGCACCTTTCCTTTTCATGTCGTCATCATTTTTGTGCAATTTCGCTTATCTGCCGTCATACCGTCACCCAACCTGCCAGCATCGACGCTACCATTGCCGTCAGCTACCAGCATGCCGTCAGCTACCGACGTCTACCAGCATGCCGGCATCCATCACCCTGCCGGCATGGAGTCATCTGCCGTCATGCCATCATTAATGCCATTGCCGTAATCCACCGTGTTGATGTTTGAAGGATTCATTAAACTCCACATTTTCAAATGGGTTGCAATTTCTCTCAATTCACGAGCGGCAATTTTGATTTCTGAACGCATGATGGCAGGTACTCCGGGGGAATGCGCAGAAAGTGCTCGGCTGTGCTTTGATGGTCAAAGACATCTCAGTCAGCATTGTACCTTTACATCCTGTGGGGACCAGGGTTTTTAGACCTAGCTCGCACTCGAGACTCAGCCTCAAGGCTAGCTCCACTGAACTCCGCCACGGGCCCTCAACTGGCGCAGCCCAGCGAACAGCAGGGAACACACCGCCAACACCAATTTTTATGGTTACCACAATCATTTTTATTACAATCAATTTTTATGGTTACCACGCCGGGCGCGTCGCTCCTGCACCGACAGGACCCCGTGGTCAGGACGGGAGGAGGAAGGCCCAGCGGAGCAACACGTACACGCGTCCGCTTGCGTTGGTGGCTGTTCCCAGAGAGCCCTTCCTCGTCGCCCACCCCCGGACAGTCCGGCCGCGCGATGAGGGGGTCGCGGTCGTCCTCCCGCAGCGGAGGAGCGCACGGCTGCAAGGAGGGAGATCTCGCCCTCGCGGCGGGCCGAGTTGCAGGGCCTCCGGAATTCCCGTAATGCTCCCGTGATGTATGACCAGTCAATGCAGGCAATAGTACGTGAAATTTGGAAGTAAATAATTCATGTCTTGGTCGCCTGATGACTTGTTTTTCTGTTTTATTTCCCTCATTACCGTCCCGCTTACAGGGTTTTTAGCCGGCAGCAAGAGCCCTACCTTCAGTGAGAGAGTTCTCTTGACGCCTCGGGGTAAGGCTTGAACGCATTACATGTGGTGCTTGCAACGATTCCCAAACAGTTCCCGGGTATAAATTGCGTGTAACGGCATTCCGACGCACAACTGAGCATGGTTCTGCTTTTCACCCTTCTAAAAGCTGCATCCGCCGCGCAGTTCAACCGGTGGATTCGGGAGCCATCCGCTGTGCCGAGTGGGGTTCTTGCGGCCTCGCCTGCCCGCATTGCTGCTACCGGCGCGAAGAAGACGGCTGCATAGTGTGCAACTGTTTTGCGTCCCACATTGGTGAGTGAGCGTGCTGAGCGTGTCGCTACACCTTCTAGCATAATGCTTTTGCGGCTGATGCGCACCGTCTCTTGCGACAAGTACAACGCGGTGGTACCGCGGAAGTAGGAAGTCGAATATTTGGAGCCGTCGCGAAATGTTCGGAAGCACGTAAGACACTATATTTGTGTATTTGAAGAATGGAATGGCAGTCAAGAACCAGTTTAGAACATCGCGGGCAGAATTCATTTCTAATGATCAACATTTCCGCTCAATTGCACACTTACCAGGAGAGCATTACTTACTGCAAAACTCGCAGGAATCGGCATGTAATGATGCTGGTAATCTTACAGGAAAGCATTGGGACGACGTAGCGGACATGCTTCCTTTCAGTTGCAGCCACTTCTTGAAAAAATTGCCACAAAAGGAAAGCACCAACAGACTTTTGCAGCGAGGAAATCACGCAGTGCCGATAACAATCACAATGCTTCCAGGCTTCAAGGAGCGAGTGAAAGCGTTCGTCGCAAGCGCGGACAGCACTCTGGACTGCGTGATTTGCTCGTCGCAGGAGACCGGCCTTCCGTTTCTCCCTCCTTTCGGGGCTGTTTTTTTAGAGCGGCTGCCGAAATCGTTTATGTGTGCACCTGAAAGGCAATAGCTCCTGCACGGCTGCAATGGCACAATTTGCGCGCTTGAAGAACGCCATGATCTGGAAAGAGAAAATTTTTAAGCAAGTGTCTAGCTTAGCTGATGGCCATAGAGCAGTAATTTTTGGCTGAGGTACTTTGTTACACCCTGTTCTAAGAACTGGAGGTGTTTGTTGACTAAATGCTGAAAACATTTAGGATTCAGGAAGAGTTAAGAAAACTGTTGCAGGGCCCCTTTAAAGCACGGGGTCTTCGCAAACAATGCGGGGTGCCAGCGCAATTTCAGCGCGAGAATGACACCGAGATCACGAGAATGTTAAACTGCCTTTCCATTTCTTCGTCGCTAGGCCCCTTCACGTAGCTTTATTCTGCTGGACGTTGGACAGTAAAAAGTATCGAAATGCTGACTCGCCTCCGAATTCCGGAAACATTTTTAACTGCCTTCCCCTAATTAGCTTCCGTCCATTCGCATTGCCGGTCCATGGGTTAAAACGCTTGAGCCGGCTACTGGTGTTCCCTCGTGTTTGGGAGAGACGTTTTCTAGGCCAGAAACTTTCCATGTCGTCCGTGAAGCGTTTCAGTGGCCCTTAAAATTTTCCACTGCTGACGAGGTGTTCTTTCAGCGCCGAGCAGGATTATGTCTCCTCCTTCGAAGCTCTTCTGGGGCGCTGTGATGCGAGGTACCCGCAGCGCAGCTTTAGACATTCCTGCTTCCGTCGCCTGCAGAACTAACCCATTATGCCGCTACCGTGCTGCCATTGCCGGGTGATGGCAGGTTTCGCAGAAGCGATGGCGTCATTATTGCCGCGGGTAGGAAGGCTCATTATGTCAGACCAACTAGCCCGTCAGGATACTTTAATGTAGGAAGGATCCTTAGAGGTACGTCAGCTTTGTGAGCTTTAGCGCTGAAAAGTCATTCAAACAGTTGTTCATGCTGTTGTCGATCGCCTTTACAGGGGCAGGAAGGGGTCCACTGTAACACAGGTTCTTTGCGCAAGACTCAGGGATTCAGTCGGCCGGGCATCAAACACAGGCGCAATAGCTTCCCTCGATTTTTAAATAAAGGTTCCACAAGGTAAAACAAGGTTAAATCTTCCATTAAATCCGTTTAAATACAGCTCTGTGTCAGTGTGTGTGTGTGTTTGTGTGTGCGTGCGTGCGTGCGTGTGTGTGTGCGCGTGCGTGCGTGCGTGTTTGTGTGCGTGCGTGTGTGTGTGTGTGTGTGTGTGTGTGTGTTGTAAACAAAAGATAATGTTCAGCCAGTACACGACCGGGGCGAATAAACATTTTTAAACAGTAAAACTGCCATCTTGTTAAAACTGGCAAACACAGCGCAGCCGCCACATTTTACGCCCACATCTTAAGCCACAAAAGCGTAAATGGCTTCTGCCTTCCCTGACCCGGAGTGATTTAAAAATCGTTGCTGCTCCTCTAGGTCTCGTTGCTGAACTGCAGTTCCTTGAAAGCAGACATGGTAAAGGCATAACTCCAATCCAAAACGGTCCGTCAACGTCGACGTAAAGCTATCGCGTCATAAATTCTAAGACGTAAACGTAGTTGTAACCTGAGCGTTTTTATTGCGGAGGTATTCTTTACGAAAGGAGTAAAAACTAGCTATGGACATTTCTGAGCCAGTGCTGGTACAATACCTCACCGCACTTTGTTAAAAGTTATTTTTTATACCTCCACGTTCGTGTTACGTGATATGACAGACGGAATAAGTGAATAAAATGCTCCATAGAGATTGCGCATTTTAATACAGATGTTCTTCAGAGCTTGAAAACAGGCCGCCGGTACACCTTAGGGGAGCCTATGGCGGAAAGTTGTCATAAGCAAAAGCTGCAACTTTACACACTGTAAATGAAGAAAAGTAGATTCAACCCCGACTTTTTCTGCAGTTTGCTTGGTTCCTCTCGACGTGCGCAGATAACCTATTCAAGGAGGCCAATTGCCTAGCGGCTACAGAGCTCTGCCCGGCAGACTGCCAGAGCCGGGAGGCGTCCGAGTCGTGCTTCGCCTGCGAATGTCCAGCTGGAGATGGCAGCATGCAACCTGCTCTCGGTGAGACACATGCAAGCAGAGAACGCAACTTGGAAAAAACAGCGCCAAAAAACGATACGACAGGGAGTAAAGACGAACACAGTGACAAGCTCAGACAAAATCAGAGTAAAGACAAACTCAGCGCAGTGTTTGTCTTTACTCCCTGTCGTATCGTTTTGTGGCGCTGTTTTTTCTAGGTGGCATCATGCACCAACTAGCCCGTCTCAGTTCACTTGTGCAGAGAACGCAGTTAGAATAGAATAGAATAGGACTTAATTTCACATCAGTTGCATGATGTAGGAGACCTGCGGAAAAAGCTGAAAGAAGTCAGCTTGACAAGGCCGCAGGCCCCCTCATTGGCATGACACATAAAATTCGCGATCACATGATATATAAAATTGGCATACATGGGCATGATACAAAAAAAAAAGGCATGATAGACAAACAGAGAAATAAAACAGACTTTTTTCGGAATGAAAGAAAATGAAACCACGAGAGATCACTATCATTAGTGTTAGGCACGCTGCCTAACACCAAATGATAACTACGACATTTCTTTTATTACATATCTGCGCCTGATAGCGCGCGCACACAAATTAGCATATTGACACATATCAAACAAATTAACACAACGTACAAACTAACACCACTATAGCCAAAGGTGACGAATTAGCCGAATAACAAATTTGAGACAGGCAACAAAAGGCATGTACTACATTTTGAAATTCTCTCGCAATGCCTTAAAACTGATGTTCTGAAGCTTGACGTTTCTAGCATCCAAACTGTTTAATAGCCGAGGTAGTCTGTTTAACATTTGTAGACCGCATGTAGTTCTAGTATTCGTGATTTTCCATGGTTCAAAATGACGCGTCTTATATGTTTCTACATTTTTTTCCAGTTTAGCTATTTTCTGAATGGAACCATCACCGCGTTTACTTTCTTGTTTAAATACCTTGGAAAGTCGATAGTCGTAACATTTCGTGGCTGGGACAATATTGTATTTTGTGAATAAGTCGCCTGTATGATGGTGCATCGGTACATTTTCAACAGCTCGTAAAAACTTTTTTTGTAGAATGAGTAGTCTGTCTACATTATATTTAGTTGTTGACGCCCATACCAAGTGACAGTAGTTGAGTCTAGAAGAGAAAATGCTATTGTAAATCAACATCAGAATATGGCGAGGGAATACATGGCGGTTGCGAGAGACTATGCCTAATAACTGCGATAGCTTTTTTGAAATGAAGTCGATGTGGGCATCCCACGACATGGTTTCTTGAAAAATAACGCCGAGAATCTTAAAGCTAGGTACAAATTCAACAGGAGTCGACCGCAGTAAAATTTGGGTTTGTGCAACTATGTTTTTGTTTTTAGTACGAAATATGACTGCTTTCGTTTTCTGAACGTTTATTCTTAAGCTATTTTTCTGGGTCCATTCGTCAAGTTTAATTAGTGCTACATTTGCTGCAGCTATTAACTCATCACTTGATTGCCCGGAAAAGAAAATACTGGTATCATCCGCATAATTTATAAATAGAGCCGACGGGGCATTAGTGTAAACATCGTTCACGTACATATTAAAGAGAAAAGGGCCTACGATGCTACCTTGTGGCACGCCATGTGAAACCTGAAGTGGATCGGAGAGACAGTCATTTAGGGCTACAATTTGAGTACGATGTTTTAGGTAGTATTCCATAAGAGCGCCGGCTTTTCCCCGAATACCATATTGTTCTAGCTTCCTAATCAGCAGCTCATGGTTGATAGTGTCGAAAGCCTTCGAGAAATCAATATATAGGCCCAAGACTAACTTTTCATCTTCCAGTTGGCTTAAGATATGTTCTTTTTGTGTTAAAAGCGCAAGTTCAGTACTGAACCCCTTGCGAAAACCGAACTGGGAGTCAGACAGCAACTTATGTTTTCCTTCAAAGACGGACATTTTCTGTAAAATAGCTTTTTCCAAGGCTTTCGAAAAGACCGGGAGGATTGATATGGGACGGTAATTTCCCATGTCATTTTTGTCACCTTTTTTATGCAGAATGCTTACTCGAACGACCTGCATTTTAGTAGGAAATACAGCCTGCTCCAAACATAGATTAAATATATGCACTAAACAAGGAGCAAGCAGGGGCGCAACATGCTTGATTGGTTTTATTTGAATACCATCGATATTTTTGGCGCTACTGTTCCTTAAATTTAAAATTATATTTATGATCTCTGTTTCACTTACTGGAGTCAGGAACATCGAGTTACTGTTTCGTGGAAAGTCTGCTAGGTCGTTAGTAGTGGTGGTGTAGCCAACTGTAGTGAAATATTCATTGAAAGCATCCGCAAGGGGTTTTCCCGTTAGCTCTATATTGTTTATCTTTATTCTAGAGACTTTTTCAGGCGATATCTTGTCGTTCAACATCGTGTTTAGTTTGCGCCAAACTACATCCGTCCGTCCTGCTGTAACACTAAATACATTATCTAAATAATCACGTCGCGCTTTCTTTACATCTTTATCTAGACGATTACGATGGGCTTGGTATTGTAGTAGTATTTTCCTATCTTTTGTTTTGATGAACTTCTGGAACAAGTTATTTTTTTCTCGAATTCTCGCGGCAAGCTCCGCACTTACCCACGGTTTTCGAATTTTTTTACTCTGCTTAACTTCTACTAGCGGAAAACTCTCCTGATAAAGTGGTTTTAGAATTTTCATAAACTTGTCGTAAGCAAGGTTTGCATCTACGCTTAAAAGAACTTGATCCCACGATGATTTGGCAATTTTATCATAAAATCCGGAAAGGCTGCGTTGCGTCATGTGTTGAACAAAATATGTACGCCGTGACTTCCGTTTGCTTAACTGACCTTTGGTGCATAGAAATATAGGAAAATGGTCACTGACATCTGAGATCAGCACACCTGATTTAATTTTACTTGCATCAATATTGGTAAGGAAGACGTCAATCAATGAGGATGAACCTTCTGTCACTCTCGTCGGTGTGTCAATTGTGTTTCTGACACCATAAGTATTCATTAGAACACATAGGTTGTTTGTTTGCAAAGAAGAATTCATCATATCAATGTTAATGTCCCCACCTAGTATAATATTATAATGATTCAAATTTACGAACGAGAAAAGCGTTTCTAGGTAGTCCAGAAAAGGTGCTATCTTTCCGTTTGGAGGCCGATAACACACAACCAACAAGTAGCTTTGCATGCGAACAGTTAAAATTTCGAAGTCTTGGTTTAGAATCGAAAAATCTTGGAGTAATTCACAATCGTACATATGTTTGATCAAAATACTTACTCCGCCACCCCGATTTAAGAGTACGTTTTATACCCAGCAAGCTGATACACATCTGTGCTGTCTCTTGACCATGTTTCGGTAAGAAGCACAGATTCTAGTGGCTCGTTCATTTCCTCGAGGCCTCGTTTCTTGTTGCGGACTGATCTTATGTCTTAAAAGACTGAAAGAACGATTGGCCTATACGATTCTGAAAGTTTTGTGGCAGGACGTAGGTCATCATTGCCTTCGGTTTTCCGGGTTTTTTTTCTGTTTTGTGTACTGTTTTACGCGAGCTTGTCCAAGTCGTCAGCACTTCTGACAACTTGCTTGTTCAGACCGTCAGCCTTTCGCACCAGAACTCGGTTATTGCTGTGCCAGACGTATTTGTAATTTTTGACTTTTGCCCAGGTTTTAGCTTCGAACAGCAGCGCTCGAGTTCTTTTTGTTAGGTTTTCAAGAATGAAGATTGTGCCGTCTGTCTCTTGCAGTTTCTTTTGATTTAGCCACCATGCATCCCTATCAGCCTGCCGAGCGAACCGGCAAATGATGCCTGCCGTTTTATCTTTTTTGGCTGGCAAACGGTGAACTGTCACTACATCACTTTCTGTCAGCGCTGGAAGTTTGTTTTTGGCTGTCAGTGCATTTACCTTATCCAGTAGGTTTTCGTTCACAGTCTCTGGGATGCCATGAAATTCAAAGTTGAGGCGACGCTTCCTCCATTCGAGGTTGTCAACGTCATCTATTAATTGGGCTACTTCACTGTCTCGTGCCTCAACCCTTTCCACCCTGTTTTTTAGTTCCTTTACCTCGCGTTCGTTCTGCTCTGTGCGTGAGATCACGTTGTCATATAGGTCGATTAACACCTGCAGTGCATCCTCAATACGGTCAATTGTTTTCTTGAGTGGCAGTAGCTGGTCGAGCTTATCGTTAATCGCCTTCATCCAGACTTTCATGTCCATACTCTCATCCCCCGCGGGATTTCCGCTTTGTGCTTGCTGCAAAGTCTGCGAGCGGGTCTTCGAGCGTCTGCAAGTGCTGCAGCGCCAGGCCTTTCGATAATCATCTCCCTTTGCCCTAAGCCTGGCATCAGAAATTCCAGCGCATTTCCCGGTGTGATATTTGGAACCACACTCACTACAGTCAATAGTACAGCCTGGCTCACTACAATCTGTGCAACACGAAGAACATTTCAAAGTTGGAAGCATTGTCACAGTCGTTCACACACCGGCGGCGGCAGCAGCAGCAGTAGAAAAGTTACACATAGAGCACAGCCATGCGGATCCGACTTCACTAACCTGCAATAACAGTGAATGCGGCTTGAGATGCTGCTCCTTCGTCGCTGCCGCTGCCGCCAATGTCTTCGAGCCCGACGTTAACGGGGACCACCTCTGCAGGCTTTAAAGAAGTATTCCATGTATGGTGTCCAGGCGTCGCGGCGGGGCGCCGGGCATGCGAATTCGTAAATAAATGGCTCAGGTTTAACTCTTCTAAACTTATCATCACTGGCTAAACACTGGCTAAAGACTACAAACAGAATGTTTCATGAAATTTCCCTTTAATTGAAATTTCGCAGCCTGCCGTCTAGCTATATGAGATTAAATACTGGTCAGCCTAAATTTAACTGGGGACGCAGACAATGACGAGAGACGAAGCACAATCGCTGACCTGTGCTTCGTCAGTCAGCGCTTGTGCTTCGTCTCTCGTCATTGTCTGCGTCCCCTGTTAAATTTCGGCTGACCAGTATTTAATCAGTATGATCCAACTAGCTCAGATTCTGCCTACTGGATGATTGGATTATTCTTTTCGCTGAAGGTCACGCACCTACAGAGAGCTGTCGTGCCGCACGTGGCCTAGGGACCAAGCGCCGGCGAAAAAGTCGTTAAAGCCTCGCCTAGTCACGTGGTTGCTTGCGCTGTAGCCCCCGCAACAGACGACCGAGCCGGTGATGAGCGATCAAGCGATAGAAACGATAAGACGCAGTTTGGGCGCGGGACGATAATTGCCATTTGCGACAGGATGAATGACCTTGAAAGATGTATTGTAGTTCAGCTTGAGGTCCAAAAACGAGATCCCGCAGCTTTCTGTGCGCTGTCGAGGCGAGACGTGGTTTTTATGCTTCCGGCGCCACAAGGAGCTCCTGTTTAGGCCCGCCACGGCTTTGTACTTGTAGGTTACTATATTGTTAATTGCATTGGTACGTCCTTTCAGTAGTAGTTAGGCCAAACAGCAGTATTCCGTGAGATTGCGTAAAAAGAAATGTATTCAGAGCCTCAGCCGTCTCAGCAGTGCAAAGCAGTGACTGAACAGCTTATGAAAAATTAGTGACCCGGGCAGCCTTCATTTGTTTCGTCTTCAGGTCGGTTTCGTAAACCTTCTAAAAAGCTGTACCGCAGTTTTGATGAGGACTACAGAAAATAACTGAGTGCATTCGGCGAATATTCAGTGGAGAGCGCCACTAGCATTGACTGGCTTGTTCCTTCGTGCGCGGTGTTTTTCTTTTTGCAGAATACGTCAACGTGCAGCCGACGTCTTCTTGCCCGGCCGCATGCGTGAAGCGAGTGTCGAGCAGCGGTGTCTTCAGGTGTCACTGCCCGTCCCACGGTCAGTTATTCCGCTGAACAAGGCTAGCAGGGCGGCATGATAGCTTTTAAGAGGAAACAATTCCACCTTATATGTCCCTATCTTCAACGGAACATAAGCTCATGCTAAATGACTACTCCTACGCAGCAGTAGCCACTTAGCGGCATACCATGGGTGGCCCCCGAAGTTGAAAAACAGAGTGCAGTAACGAGTAACAAAGGCCTATCAAGTGAGTTTAATGGTGGAATAAAGGAATAATTGACATACATGAGCTTGTTCAACACGTGCAAGAATATTTTGCGGGCAGGCCTTCTCTGCCTCAAAAGCTGGCAAGTGTCACTCCCGCCGAACTACTTCCGAAGGGACTGGACTGCAGAGCCCGTAAAAAATCATCGTGGAACCCGCACGGAAATAATGTGTTTGGCGGTCGTGTCTTGGAAGGTGGGGAAACTTGCAAGGTTGTGTGATTTGTATGTGGATATGGCGTTTGGCACTGGTGATGAGGCCGCGATTTTACAGCTTCTGTGGGTGAATCGTTTCTTATAATGGTCTGCGAATGTTCGCTAGAGTTCAGTGCGGAAGAAAGTTTGGGAGCGGGATGAAATAATCTCAAGAAATCCCTTTGTTTATAAGAAATTTCCGAAATTTCCGTTCGGTAATGTCAACCACCCGTTATATTGCCGGGAGCGCACGCTCCTATGCTCATGGTTCATAATGCTCCTGCCCCAATCTTGGCGATAGATGTCATGGTACTTTTGGGAGGTGGCACAGTGAACATAGACGCAGAGCAAAATACGTAAATCAATAAATAAACAAACAAACAAATAAATAAATAAATAAATAAATAAATAAATAAATAAAGTATCGCTAGAACAAGCACAATTGCAGAGAGTAATGAGCATTATTCCAACCCATAAGGAGAAATGGAAACTTTATGGGGAGGACTGCAGTGCGGAAGAAGTTGGTCGTGCCCTGGTTCAGTCTCCTGTGCTGACTTTTGCTTCCCCGAGGCGGGGATTGTTCCCGCGCCCTAGCGTGGTGCCCGCGATTGGCATCGAGAAGCCGAGAGCGTGCCTAAAGATGAAGTACAGCTTTGGTTCATTAGAAGAATTTTTATCGCAAACTGAACACAAGTAATGGAGGTATTAAAGAAAACATGAGAAGCAGTGGCGGCATTCTAGACACTTCCCGTCTACTTGTCCACGCCGTCGCAGAACCTTGTTTGTGCGAGTTACGGCAGCCGTACTAACCCATCGCTTATACACATGACACGATGATTTTACTGGGGCCGCTGCTTACGTTTGATCGCAGCACTTGAATGCCAAGGTGCAGATAACACACTCATAATAACGCGTTCAGCGGTGGCCCAATGACGTCACTCGGGACCAAAACACGTCACTGTAGGGCGAAGTTTGCAGGTTTTTTCAATATTTCCTTATTTTTTCTGTTAAGAGAACGTATTTTGTCACTGGAATGAAGCTGAGGGATGCACTGAAACCCAGTGCCTTGAAATTAAACAAAGCTGTATTTGTCCCCGTGACCCCTTGAAGGTGCGTAAGTGACCAACTTTTAGGCTTAGGCCCGCACGGGGAAGAAGCCAACTGAACTAGGCCGCTGTTCTGCTAACCTGGGGCCAATGCCGAACCACGGTACCGCAAACATTGCTCGCCAAGTTTTGTTGAATACACACTGTGGAAACACACGTTAGCATGTAATCATTCCATAATTTTATGTAATTCTAATCTTGGACATCGTCCAATCACGCAGCACCTTTTACTGATGTCACTGCTGCCACTTGGTGCGGCCGCCGTAAACCACGCATGGTAGTTTTTATTTTTTCTTGCTTTGTAAAATAACTGCCGCCTTATCGCCCACATACACGATGAATAGTGTGTTTATTTGAGCCAATCTATGCAGTGAAAGTAAAAACAGGAGCTGGACAAATTTACTTTAATGTCCCTTTAATGTTGCTCTGTGTGCTTTCTCGAAATTGTCTGTGTATACTTTCATTCAAACGCAAGCATCACCATCAAAATGCCAGTGGGTCTTTTCCACGACAGCTCACCTCTATGGCCAAACACTGGGATCAGGAGCTCTAGATTGGTCGCAGGCAAACTCCAGCATACAATTTGTCTTTAAAAATCTGCATAAATTAAGAGAATCGTCTACAAATGCGTAGCATTCTTACTTCTCCTGCCTAGAGTGGGAGTTCCTTGCAGCTATTGTTTTTGGTTTTTCCGAATTCTCTTCGACCACATACTTCTATGTACGCTATTATAACGATTATAGGTTGAACTGCCGCTGAATCTGCATTTTTGTGGCAATGCAGGGCGTTGCACGGTTCGCCACATCTCGCTATTTTTTCTAGTTTTTTTATTTTGTTTGGTTTTCAAGATTTTGTTCGACTAATTATCTTCATTTACGCTATTATAACGATTACAGGTTCGACTTGCCCCAAATCTGCATTTTTGTGTGAATGCAAGGCGTCGCACCGTTCGCCACTTGTAGCGATTTTATTTATATTTTATTTATTTTTGTTCTTCAAAATTGTGTTTTCAGAATTACCTCCATTTACGCTGTTATAACAATTACGGGTGGAACTCCCGGCAAATCCGCATTTCCGTGGGAATGCAGGGCGTTGCACGGTCGGGGCTCTGAGGGTACTCAGCAAAGAATGCTACGTAGCAAAATACCGTTTGTTCTGGGAAATTGCGCAATGAAACAATGACGGTTTTCATTGCGGGCTATCAAAGCACAGACACTTGTTTCTAGCTAATGGTATGTCTGCCCCTGCTCCCTGCCGAATCATTTTGGACACAGAGTTTGGGTATTCATGCTAACTACGTAAAGGGAGACTAGCGTAAATATTTCTGTGTGTGTGTCAGTAGTGGCATTATTCACGTGATTGCGGCCCTGTTGGCCCGCCCGTTCTCGCTTAGTAAAGTGCGGTGCAACGGTAATTGCTTCTTTGCCGGTTTAGAAAACGGTGTCGGGAAAGCACGGCAAAACGTGATTTTGTGTGCATGCGCGTCGTCGCATGTTCGTATGCGGAACGTATTTTCAGTAGCATAGGCTGGTTCTCCTGTGCCACGTTTCCGGCGTCTAATTCAATTCCCGGCAACCGCGTTTTTGAGGAACAACTGCAGCGACCACGAGATCAGTAGGTTGGAAAAATCGATATTCCTTCCAAATCGTGCCACAAAAACACGTCAAGTACGTTGCGCCTCTTCCAGACTTGGTTACGAGGAGCACAGTTATGGAGGGCTTACAACGGGAACCACCTATCGGTCTGTACTGCACCAACGCAGGCGTTTTTGCACCACGTGAAGATAGCGTCCCGGTTGGAGCTCAGCTCCACAACGCCTCATCAACTAGTGCTTGGGCCATCTGAGGCTTAGCATCAGTGCATGATGCAGCTGAGGGGAACATGGCTATAGGTGCCGGGTGCGTTGGATCTTTTGCAGCTATGCGATAAATAGATTTCGGGAAATATTCGCGGTTTACCGTTCAATGAGGAGGCTGCTCTCAAGAGTTGCCCTAGAACTGCCCTAGAAGAAGAGCACGCTGCAAAAATGAAAACATTGGCGTTCGCCGGCTGTATTCCGATATGACCGTACATGAAGAGCGTCTTGCAGAAGATGCCCGCCGACCTTATCATTCTTCGGAAGTGATCTGTATTTGAATTAACACACTACCGATGCCTCGGGGCGAATGCACTTCGCGCAAGTGTTACGAGTGTTGATTCTTTTTGCAATAACTAATAAAGGAGTCTGCTCTAATTTTCGTATGGAGCTCATTCAAGCAGTGCAAGGAGATCAATACTTTTCCCTCAATATTTGGCTGGTGAAGTGACGCAAGGCAAGCAGCAGGAAAAACTGACCTCAGATCCACTTACGACATGGCCGGAGAACACTCATTCATGTCGGGTAATTGGCTCTGACGATAATTGGCCAATGAGCGGCTTGCGAGCGTCACGTTTTGCATCCTGGAGCTCCCACAGAGAAGAACTTCCTAAGAGTTAATATCTCGCAGTTTAAACCTATAATGGATTTTCTTTGGCGGGAAAGAGCACGATTACGGGAGACCCATCCGCTGCCGCAATCGCCCCAGGTGCTCATTCGGTCGCGGACTATGACACCTTCGGATGCCATCTTGCAACTTATTGTGACTGCATCCATTGCTAGGTTTACAGTTTCAAGTACGCAGTGTATACCCTCCAGCAAACATACCAACCGCTTGTTTTTTTTCTATAATTTACCTAATTATACTGAACGCACCCTCACAAAAATGGATTACGAATCTCTGAAGAGTTTTCATGGAGATCTTATGGAGTCACAAGAAACACGGTAGAAACATATCATGAACTCTAAGCTTATGAAGTTGCCACTATAAAAAATCTACAAAATTTTTATAGCTACTTCTTCACATAAATTCATTAAGAGCTAACTCTTCAACACCTCTATAAATGTTCTGTAAAATTTCTACAGTCACTTTTCCATAGAAAAGTGACTGTACTGTCTGTGAACTTAAACAACTCAAGGCCTCTATAAAGACTCTGTGCAATTTTTGTTGCGACTTCACCATAAAAGTTCATTAAGAACAAACTCATCAACATCTCTATGAATATTCTGTAGAACTTCTACCGTCACTTCTCCATAGAAGCTCGGTGAACTTAAGTAACTCAAGGCCTCTATAAAGACTCTGTAGAATTTTTGTTGTGACTTACCATAAAAGTTCATTAAAAGCGAACTCTTCAACATCTCTCTGAATATTCTGTAGAATTTCTACCGTCACTTCTCCATAGAAGCTCTGTGAACTTAAAGAACTCAAGGCCTCTATGAAGAGTATAATTTTTGTTGTGGCTTCACCATAAAAGCCTCCAAAAAGACTATTGAATTTCTACAGTTAGTTCTCCAAAGAAACTCGGTGAACTTTAACTCAATTATAAGCCAGCTCCCCAGAACTTGTATTGTTTGCCATCATAACTCGTGTGTACCAGTGGCCGCCCTTCCACCTAGGCAATACGATACACGCGTGCACACACACATACACGCGATTCACGCGTCGCGCGTGCGTCGGCGTTGATCGGCGGTGCCGCACCATCACGCAGGAGAGCTGCGAGAAGCCGCAACCACATGCAAACGCATGGAACCGGCGAAGTCACACGTCAAGCTGTGCGTCGACGAACGTTGCTGGGCATGTTTCAGTGAAATCGATCTGCACCATTTTTAAGTTATTTTTGATCGTTTATGGGCAATTATTTTCGATTGTTTAAGTGCAGTAATTAGCACTCTAGATTTGCCATACAAAAATGCACTTGTCTTACTCTACTCGTTGCTAAGAATGCTTTCGGGCCATTTCGGAAATGTTGCAAAATGTATTTCAAGTTGTCACAGTCAAATCTGAACAAAACAACACAGCCTCATGAACAAAAAGCACTTCAAACAACTTCGTTCCTTACAACTTGATGTCCTACCTAGAAATAATGTCGCACTGCTTCATGAATTCAAAGCGCGAGCAAAAGAAATTTTCAGCGCTGCCTTGCTACTGAGGTTAGAGTCAGACTTCATTTGTAGATTAAAAGGCGAGTTGTCCTGGTACCCTTTGTTTCGCCGGTAAAAAAAGGTTATCTAAATATCACAAAGAAATAACAGGGAGTTTGTGTGAAGATTCGAACCTTTGACCTTCAAAACAGTAGCCGAATACAGAACCTCACAGAAGGACGCAGGGACTTACTGCAGAACTTCGTATACAAACGACGTTGCCAACGAGCATTGTAAGGTTTTGTTTTTTTTTTCGGGGGGGGGGGGGGGGGGCCGCGCGGCGGGGCGAGGTGTCATTGCCGTCAAATCTGAACAAAATGAGATAGGATGATAAACGAAGACGCAATTAGCGCAACTTTACTTGCTATTTGATTTAACCTTGATGTTATGTACCGGCTGCAGCTTCATGAATTCAAAGTGTGAGCAAAGCAAATTTCAGGCTGCCTTGATATTGAGGTTACCGTCGAACGTCAGGGCAAAGTACTCTGCCTTTTTTTGGCCTTGAAAAAAAAAAGCCGATGACACCCTCATTGCAAAAAAAAAAACAGTGAGGTTTTGCCAAGATTGGAACCATGGACTTTTAAGACAAAGCGCAAACACCCAGGCTCTCAACCACTCGACCACGCCAGATGACAAGGCGTGGACCCAGAGATTCGGTACCCTAACAAAGGCTGCGAACGAATATTGTCGAGTGATTCCTTTTCGTCGTATTTGACAAATTGTGGCAGTGATAAGGCTTGTTTCTTCCGCACCGCTCTTGGAGGCGAGGCCAATTATGCTAATACTGCAAGTGATGTAACCAAAGCTCCCTTATTTGAGCGAAGAAAAGCAATCGCGCTTCATCGTTCCCCCTATGCAAGCTACGGTAGCCGCGAATGAAATTGAATGCGCTGCTAGATTTCTGGCATTAATCAACTTTGTTCGTTACGCACCAATCTTGCAGCCAAACCCATCATGCTAACACTACAAGCAATGAAGCCAAAGTTCCCGTATTTAACTCACAAAAAGCTATCCGAAACCCCCGATCTCCACGATGGAAGCCAAGCTAGCCACGAAGGAATGCGCACTTCGGAACAGAAATAGCTTGTAATTTGCCTCAAGGCACCCGATTACCGCAGGTTAAAAAGAAATTGCTTGTTTTTACGAAGGTAATGACCCCAAACCAGGAGATGGACATGGAATCCGGACGATGTCGTCTGCTTTCGGATGCTTTCTGGCGCTGCGTCGACGCTGACATCTGCCGAGCATATACATCAGCGTAGCTCCCGCGTCAGCTCACGTCGCCGTGCATTTGCCGACACGGTCAACGCGGGGCGATGTCGACGCGCGAAAGTGCGGAAAATGCGCTGCAAGTGCTTGCGGCCTCAGAACAAACCGTAAAATTACGGCGCCCGCAACCCCACACCAGCTGTATTTCCACCGTAGACCCTGAAATTGCCTTAAATGCCGTAATCTAGATTGTCGGTACAATTACTCTTTCCTTTAAAAAAACCCTACGCTGAAGCTTTTCTTGTATATAATTGGCAACTAATATCTGTATTTACCAATAACTTGGGCATCTATTTCGCAACGCGTTTTTATCAAGGTGGGTGTGATTTCAGGAACTAGTTTTTAGATGCGACGCTGAGAGGAGCATCTCTTGCCGGCGGCCCTGTCCTGCGTCCGTCGTCGTCGGCGTCCGCGTCCGCACAGCTGCGTCTCTCCTCCGCTCACCCCCTCTCCTCTCTCCGATAGCGAACACTCTCGCCCAACATCTGCGGGCGCCTGGCGCAGCGCACTCTCACTCCGCCGGTGGGCGGCGCGGCGCAAGCGCGCTGTGCGCATATGCAGCGCCCTCTCTCTCCGTGGTCTCCTCTTCTTCGGGCGCGCTACGCGTATAAGCGGAGTGCCGCGCTCCGGCCGGTCTCTCAGTCGACGGTCGTCCGCGCTACGCGTGCTCTCTCTCTCTCTCTCTCTCTCTCTCTCTCTCTCTCTCTCTCTCTCTCTCTCTCTCTCTCTCTCTCTCTCTCTCTCTCTCGCATTACCCGACGATTGATCACGCAATTCGAGTAATCGACCCAACGGAAACGCACAATGGAACCCCCTTCAGCGTCGCATCACACCAGGGTCCGAGAGGGGAGGTGGGCATAATTTTGTTCCCTCGGACGAACATGATACAGGAAAGTCGCTAGGCTGCGAGTCCGACCGTCCGACAGTTGTATCAGTTGTATTAACTGCACTCCGTATTGATGCGCGTGCTACTGGCCGGTGATGGCACGGGCAGAGTCCTTCAATGCTTTTCTGGTCACGAAACTCCGGCTCCCGTTTCATACAGGGACAAAAGTTGCCGCTAGGGTCGCCGCTGTCAGCGCGGGGACATTTCATGCCCGCGCCTCCCGCGCGCAAGCATTCTGCCGAAGCTGGTACCCGTTCGAGGCAGTTGTTGATAGCTCATAAAATATTCTGCTATCGTTCATATTTAGCTTGACGTACAGTGCGCAACGCCCCTGTCTATAACACGGAGTTCAACTTCAACTGGTTACCTCTCAAAACTGCGGACTCAAACTCTTCGCAAAAAACGTTGAGGTCAGAATACATGGTCAAGACTTCAGAATGACATGATAGTTTTCTTCAAATGCTTTTCGACCGAGGCGAGATCAGGCTAGGCTAGAAGTACGAAACCTGCGTTATAGACAAGGGTGTTGCCCTCTGTACAATGTGGTTGCTGCACTCGCGTGTGAAAAGGTTTTCTTCGCTTGCCTTTGCATGATATGAACGCTTTGATGGAGCCAGTCGTGCCGCAGCAGTTATGAATGTACCTGTTGTTGCGGTAGTTCTTTCATCTCGTGCAGGGCAGCGTAAAACTGTGCTTTGTTTAAGCGAAGGTTATCTCGTTGGTTTTGCGACTCTGGCGAAGCCTCAGATTGAGAAATTCGCAAATATGATACGCGCAGTGAGCCCCCGCGGTGACGCCGATCGCGCTATGCAATCCGACCGTCTACGCCGCCGATGATCGCCGCGGCTGCGGCACCGAAGCTAAAGCTATAAATTTCGTGTGTTTAGTTTTTTACAGATGACCTCATTCCTGTGCGCTCATTACATAGAGCTTCAGCAAAGCTTCAAACTGCGAGCGATGGAGCTTTCTTCGCATTAATGCATGCCCATCTCTAGGATTCTAGCCAAGTTTAAGTTCGAGTTCGCAGCTACCGTGTGTTCGTTTTCATGGAACTTCAACAGGGTAATAAAACTTGCTGTTGGGCTAGTTGGTTCATTCAACAGAGTAACGTTACATAGGCACAGAACGTGGAAAAGTGCGTCTCGCGCAATATTGTGCAGCCACTGAAGGTCATTCGGGAAGCTCCAATTCCCGAATGAGCTGCTTTCCCAGAAATGTCCCACCCTCCGAGCCAGAAATGTCCCACCCTCCATCGACTATACTCGCAAGGCATAGCTATGAAGATACTTGACCGGGAATGCTTGACCTACTGAAATGAAGCAGTGTTTCAAAGTCTCTAAAAAAAACACACCTGTTTATGAGCATGATGCTGCTGCTCCACCACTGATTTATTCAGCTGACTACTTCACATTGGTCAAAATACACTACATGTTGTCAAGCTAACGAGTCAATAATGCCACGAAGGGAATATTTCAATACATATCGTCATGTCCTCAATGATGATGGAGTGTTCCTAAAACAATACGGTTTATAGCAGAAAACATTTTCACACATAAGCTATAAAAGCATAAACAACAGACAGCGCAGCGATGTGACGTACTCAAGGGCAACTTAAAGTTCTGAAAGGAAGGAGCGAACTTGTGTTCCGCAATAAGCTAGAAAGCATAAGCGTCGAAGAAACAGTCAGCAAAGTGACTTGCACAGACGAGTGTTAGCGAATTGAATGCCTCAAAGTATGCTATGCATTCTTTACTGTGGAAATGCTTTTCTTTCGAGAAACATTTGTACAGACCGAGCACATTGCTAATGAGATAGAAAGTCTGGGTTAGTGACGACAAGGTTACATCTTTTACTTATTAAACAAAACTGCCGAGCGTTGCTTACGACAGACAAAGTAAATTAGCGCTCAGCTCGTAACACAAGATCAGACAACAGGGTGCATTCATGCACTAGTAACAAAACAAACAAATCCAAGGCACGCATCGCGGCAAATGTTCGCGAACATGGCACCATTGCACAACAAACCTAATGGAATCGCGGCTTCGGCTTGCTCAAATACGCCGGCAGCCCGTCGAATAGCCTTGGAACGGCGTGGGGCCGCAGCTTGGGTTTCTCACGTCGCAAAGAGACGACGTCTCCTTTCACCAAAAAAGTGTCGTTCCAAACAACGTCCGCAGTGTCAAAATGTTTTTCGCAGAAACGGACATGCTGCGAGTCAAAAGAAAAGCCGCCGGCTTCCTGTCGCGGTATTGCACGTTTCCACTGCTCGCGCTTATCGGCGTCACTTGGCAAGCAAAACAACGAGACCTTTTCGCTCGTACCTCTGTAGCCAGGGCGGCATCCCGGTACGCAACAAGTCTTGGGCATTTCCGCCCAGTGTCCTCGCACAATATCACTAAAGGCGTCACATCAACTGCTAACTTAAAACACAGAAAACAACGCGCCGATGCTACCGGATTCCGTGGGAGTGCAGCTACGCCGACGCAGCGCGCACGTTTCGTCTGTCCCCCACTATGCGCTCAACGCCGCCCCGCGGCGGCTTCGGCGACGTAGCAAACTGCTCCCATAGCGTTACAGCGGAGTTTCGTGACCAGAAAAGCATTGAAGGACTCTGGCACGGGTGTGCACGCCTTCAACTTTCGTTGTTTTTGTGAATTGACTACCATGGATTTATCTACCGCACGAAGAAATACTGCCAAATAGTGCAGGTAAGTGAGTACTAGTGAGCCTTATTTTCTTGTTGCTCTCGAACTTCGGTCTGCGTAAGCGGTTAGCCCTAACGTATTCAGTGACTCGCTTTGTGCGTTGCGCAGATTTGTTGGTAGACCTTTGTACTTGGCTGCTGCGAGTGTAAACAGAATCAATTCTCGCGCAATTTCTAGCCCCGTGTTTGGTGAAGTGTTTGTGTCCTGTCCTGTTTTGCTAGCAGAATGTTTTGATATGAAATAAAATAAGGGAAGCTGGAGAGTGCGAATATGAGTGCATGTGCGAATAAAAGTGTGTGAATACATTAAACGCACATCGTGTCCTTTTAGTGTGATATGCACTCTTGGTTTTTGTTTCGTTTCTGCAGATGCCGTTTTTTTTCGTCTTAATAGTTTTCGGTTAAAAAACGTGCCCAATCAATTGAATGATTGCCGTGCGTGTGGCATTACAATAAAAAACTAAATCGAGTGATTTCCGAGCGTGCAGCATTAGATTAAAATGCTATCTGGATGCTTTTTTCGCGTTTCGATTGAATGTTCAATCTTTTCTAACGCTCAGTTTGGTCGTGAAATGTTGGAATGAACAACGTGTATGGAACCTGAATTTATTTGTAACGTCAGAACTACCCGCATGTCGTAACTGTTACAGTAGTATGAACAGGGTTGGTTGCGCTTCGTACTCTTACTCATCGCGAACGTAAATTAACCATTCAGAACCTAGTAAAAATATTCAAAAATGGCTGTTAAATTTCTGTCACTTATGGAAGTTCCAGCCTAATGACTTTTAGTGTGCAACACATCTTGGTGATCAGAGTAACGCAGCGTTTGGGATTTCGCAGGTTTAAGGCAGGGTATGATTCGGGTGTCTGGCCTGTCGTTTGCTAATACTTTACATGTTGCAGGCTGCTGACTGGTGCAACTTGCATTAAAAATGACTTATTGGTGCGGCCTACTTCACGGATCGAGGCTGTTTCCTAATCGGGCATCACCGACTGCTTGTCAGTCTATGCAAAAGTGGGTGAACACGTTTGTTTTACGGTTTTTATGGACCTTGTCTTGCTGTTACATGCACAACGGAATTTCAGTAATCTGAACTCGTCATTTTTTGGCTAGAGACTCTTTAGAAGATGTTTAAGCAGTGTTACACCAGTGCCGTTTTTGGTGACTATTTGTGCAGATTAGATCTTTCCCGACACAACGTAGCACTGCGAATGCTTGATGTAGATTTACAATCTAAACAGCACAAGGTACGAGCTGACTCTCATTTGTTTATTGCACACTAAATGTATGTATATACTGAACTTTTGTGGAGACGCAGATGTCCTGCTGAACCTCGAATGATGCCTACCATTCCGAGAGGTTCTTTCAGCCACGGCAGCCAATTTTGGAATGAAAGAAAAGAAACAAAGTGCTGGTACTTCACTACTGCACCCCTCAGACCAGATATAGCTTCAGTGTGTAGAACCCCCAAGTTGAATTTATAAAGGCAGATCATCACTCACATCAACCGAAGCAGTGCGCGTAATGATAAAAAAACTCAAATATGCATGAAAAAACTTCTGACACATTCAACTAAACAGTAGTGCCCTGCTGAGCATCCCTTCATAAAAGCTTTAATGACCTTCTGGGCTGATTGGTATATGCTTTGCTCTAAAATCCTAGCCCCACTGAATTGCTGGTCATGATAGCACGCCCAACAAAGAGGAAATGGGGGGCAAGTGGGCCAAATTCAAATTTTGCCTGTCGCAAGTGGTGAATGCCCATTTCTTTGGCTATATCATTAATGCATTGTGTGACGCAGAGAGACAAAAATAAACCTTGGTTCAACACCTTACACACAATTTTTTCTTCTTTCGGATGCACATAGGGATGTCGGTAAAAGAGGCATTGCCTGTTCGAAATGCCTGGCATTATTTAAGCATTTGGGCACCAGTGCGATATTCCGGTGCATATATACATTCTTTGTGTTGATGAACATCTGAGAATTAGCACTTATTATTTTCCTGTGTATTTGCAATTGTGAGCTTAGGTCAAATTTTCGTGCTGTTTTCTTTTCATCTTTTACAAGCGGCAATTTGCCTCGTAACATGTTCTTTTGCTAGAAAACTTTTTCAAGCAAGTTATGGCTTTTCGCAAAATTTATTTCAAGGATTTATTGCTCTGTTTATTAGCGTTAATGGGATTTGTCTATTGTATTTAATGTAAATTGTGAACACTTTCTACTCAATATTTAATGCCAGTGTACTGCTCCAATAAGAGCATGTACTGCTCCAATAAGAGCTGAACACTAAAGATAAGGAAAAATTTCACATACATATTTCTGGCTGATGACTATTATGTGGGCGTGCAAAGTTTGGTTGGTTGTAATTGTCAGGTGACGACTTATCCGTAGCTGTGCACGTTGATTTGAAACTTGAAAAATTACTCAAAAAAATTTTGTTGTCTTTTTTGCTGCTATTAAAGCTATAAATATGACAACATGCATTATCCGTATCTGTTGCTGATCAAACTTCCTTGAGAGATCTCTTCATACACAGTAAGCTGTTAGTATAGCTCCAGCTTTGAAATATTTGGTTTAATGGTTATTTAAAAATTTTTGGACAGAACTCCTTGTTAGGGACTTTCACGTAGTGTGTAGCACATTGCGTTTCTTGCAATTGTGCATGTCTACATCCTCAGCAAATACCCACAGGACAGAGGGAAAAGCAAACATAGGACAAGCTCTGAATGTCAACTAAAATAAACTTATTGGAGTTACAAAAAAATGTATACCCAGCATGTATACAAAAAATGAGAGAAACTTAACCCAATAATGCCCGAGGCTTTCATCGGGTTAAATTTTGTTTTTTGTGCATCTATTGGCGGCATATTTGTGTGTAACTTCCGAGCCTGTCCTGTGTTTTCTTGTCCCTTTGGGCTGTATGTTTGGCACTGTTTAATATTATGCTGTATGTTTTGCTGTATGTTTTGCACTGTTTTGTATTATGCTGTATGTTTTGCTGATTATTTACCAACATTACTACAGCTGTACATTTTGGTCTGTTGGCGCTGCTCATGACAAAATAGTTCTCCCCATCGCCTATTTTTGCTCTGCTTTGGCTCACGTCTCCCCACACGGACACCATCCTTTGTTTTATTTTTGTTGTATTTGGCACCCTTTAAGCAGCACAAGGCAGGTATTTTTCTGTGCCGCTTAGTGTCTCCTCCTTTCAACAGTTTTTTAACCTGCATTATTTTTTTGGTTGAAAGGAACCGAACATATTTAAGGAAGCTCTGTAACTTTTCTTTGTGCATTTGTGTTTTTTCTTATGTCTGCCCAAGGCCGCCTTGCCAGCATACTAAGCAGTTTTGACATGAACCACGCAACCAATCGTATTAGGTTGGAAGAGTTGTGCTTATAGGTATTTCGTCTTCGGCCTAACTATTAGGGAATGTCCATCATGGCATTAGTGGTTTTTTGCAGAGGAAAAAGCTGCTGTGGTAAAAAACCACGAAAGAAAATTTGTTCGAAGCCGTACAACACAACGTGTTGCTAGCCATAGAATACTATGCGTTCAAAATAGCTGACATCTGAGCATAAATTGTCCATCTAATTACGGACACTTGTTTCCTGCACATTGTTCAGAACATTGGTTTTTAATGTGGATAGTATTTTGGATTTTTCTCGTCTATCAAAGGAATAAGTGGATGATCCGCATGTTCCCCCGCTTAAGCGGGGGATCAAACTTTCCTTCGCACGTCTGAAGAATGAATGAATTCGAAAGCTAAAAAAACTTCAAGGCATTGAAAAGGCATTGCCAAATAGCTGATGATAATTGATAGAGAGCAGACATCGAAGCTGCGGAATAAAATAATAATCAACAACAAAATAATAAACAACAAAATAATAATCAGTACTTTTTACAGTTAGTGAGCCTCCCTTGTACAGCAGGGGTCCTGTGCACATCTATATTGCCTAAAACATATTGTTGGGCTTCTCATGTGTGCCAGCTACTCACAACTGCACGAGACATGACAACGGACATAGGCAGAGAATGGGAATGACAACCGCATAGGTGTCCTGTGTATACAGGCACACAAGCTATTTAGGTGTCCAAACAATATTCATAAGTGAACCCAAGTTATTGGTGCTTTTATTGCATAGCTTTTTTTTGGCTGGTAACCTGTCATTCTGGGGATTCAGATGAAACTTTATCAGCCTTCCGTAATTTTTGCTGGTGCCGAACATCTAGTGACATGAGGTGGCTTTTTATACTGAGAGATCGTGTATATGTGAGCAAAATGTTTTGAATTTACCACTGCTGGTACGGTTCATGTAATAAAAATAATTTAGCACACATGCACCCTTAAAAAATTCAAGCAATGACACAAGTATTCAAATGAGAATTAGTGTATTCTTGCTAAGAATTTGTCATCAAATTAGCATTTAAAGAAACTAAAAATGGGCTAAATATCAGCATCCAAGAGAGTCAAACCAAAAACAGAACTTTAGCAAAAAAATGATATTTAAAAAAAAATGTTACTTTTGATATGTTGTATTCGGATATCAGCTTGCTTTTTCTTTCTTTCCAGCCTGCACAAGTGCCAAGTTTGCTGTGCGACAGCAGCTAGTGAAGGCGACCCTCTTGTCCATAGTGTCACGGGAAACCAAGGGTGTCAGTCAGTCAGCCGCATAGTTCTGTCTCAAAATTAAATCGATCGTGAGTCCCTGAGTTTTGTCTCTGCTTATATATTTCAGCAGCTTTGACTGGCTGGCCTTTCAGCTAGCTGTCTCTGTCTGACTAAATTTACGTGTGACTATTACTGCTGCCGATTTACATCTGGTGACACTGCCAAAAATGCCCTTATTTTGCCAAATAACACTTACTTGCAGCAAAGCGTAAAATGTGTAATTATGTATCAATTTGCTAACCCAAAATAGTCATATAGTTCAAGAAACGCATTACAAAAATGGCAAGAACACGTCAGGAAGTACGCAGAAATAAATGAAAAAGCTCTGTAAGAATACGTCATGAAGTACATAAGATGTCATCATAAAAGCCATAGAAGTGGATCAAGAAGTACACATAAATCTACTTAAATAGGCTGCAAAAATACATCAGAAGTTCTACAGAAAATCACTCGTCAAACTCTCTACAGAAACTTCATGAGAAGTGCATCAAGAAGTACGCATAAATCTACATAAAAAGGCTGCAAAAATACATCGTAAGTTCTACAGAAAATCACTCGTCAAAGTCTCTACAGAAACTCCGTGGCCAAATACTTGTTGAAACACGTCAATAGCGCGTAAAAAAATTCTTCACAAACTCTACAAAATCTTTATGCAAGAGGAAGACAAAACCAGAGAAATACATCGAAAATACAACAGGTTTTTATTTATTTATTTATTTATTTATTTATGATACCTTACAAGCTCAATAAGAGCATTGAGTAAGGGGGGTACAAACTTCAAAGAGTTATAGGGTGGTCATCAATAACATGGAATACACAGAAAGTAACACAACATCGTGACAAAGCATGTCTAGTCACTGACACTCAAACAAATGAATAACGCGAAGGTTTGCCGATATGCAAAAAGCTTGGATAACAAGAAATTCAGGGTACATAAAAGAAACACAGTAAAAACATTCGGAAGGCCAAGGTATAGAATTCAAGTGAGCAGCAACGGCAGTGCGAGTGAGCGACAAAAACTGGGAGAACAATAACTTAGATACATCAGAGGTAAGCACAGTAAAAAAATCGTAAGGCCCAGGTGTACAACATACCCACGCATTTTCCAAACTACTAAACTACTATACTACCAGCCGTACGAAGTTCTTTACCAACATAAATTGCTAGACAACGGTGAGTACAGCAAAGACTAAAGAGAACCAAAGAGAAGTGTGAAACTAGGCAAGTGGCACAGCTGCAGCTGCAAACATCATTGAAGTTGAAGCGATATTAGTGCGATGAAAAATGGTTACACACATGTTCGCGAAATGAATCTGGATCGGTGATAGAGGCGATGCAATCGGGAAGATCGTTCCACAATGATATGGTCTTAGGAAGCGCTGATAAGTTGAATGCCTTCGTTTTGCCGTAGATGCGAGTGAAACTAAAGTGATTGTCCAGGCGTCTGGACATGCGCAATGGTGCTGTTAGGGGTAGCGTAGAACGTCTTGTGCTGTGAATATATTTATGTAGCAAACATAACAGTGCTACAGAGCGACAAACGTGCAATGGCGAAATAGAATGTTCTTGTTTTAATGTTGTTACGCTGCAATGAGTGCTATAATTGCGAGATATAAACCGGGCTGCTCTGTTTTGTATGAACTCTATCATTTTGGTTAGGTATCCTGGAAAGGGGACCAGACTGAAGATGCAAATTCCAGCTGGGGGCGTACATAAGTGAAATAGGCCAGTTTACGGATGCTTGTTGAAGAATTTCGCAGATTACGGCGGAGATAACCTAATGTTTTTGAGGCTTTCGCGCAAATAACACTAATGTGTGCCGACCATGAAAAATTGGGTGTTACATTGACGCTTAAGTATTTGTAAGAAGAGCAATGCAATATTGTATAATTTTTAATAGAGTAGGAATAATTAGAGTGATTGTGTTTACGACTGAAGGTCATAGCACGACACTTGGAATAGTTAAGAGATATCTGCCACACGTCACACCAGTCACTAATTATGTTAAGGTCTGTTTAAAGGGTAAGGTGGTCGCCATCATTGTTAATAGCTCGATATATTATGCAATCGTCAGCGAATAGTCTTATATTGGAAGATATATTATCTGGCAAATCATTTATGTAGATGAGAAATAGTAGAGGTCCGAGAACGCTACCCTGTGGAACACCCGAGATGACATCAGAGGGAGTAGAGACGTAGTTATTAACCGTAGTGAATTGTTTTCGAAAGGAAATAAAATTGCGGATCCACGAAAGGGTTAAGGTATCGAGTCTAAGTGCAGATAATTTGGATATTAAGCGGCAATGGGCAACGGGGTCAAAGGCCTTTGAAAAATCGATGAATACGCAGTCAGTTTGTTTATTTTCATTCATATTGAAATGGAGATCGGTTGTTAATTCAAACAATTGGGTGTCACACGAGAAGCCCTTCCGAAAACCATGCTGGTGAGGAAAAAAGAAATTATTTGACTCGAGGTGACGGCGAACATGGGAAGCGATAATATGCTCCAACAATTTGCAGCAGATTGACGTGAGCGAGATGGGTCTATAAGTATCAGGTGAGTGTTTACTTCCACTTTTATAAACGGGAACCACTTTACCCACGTGCCAATCATCTGGAAGTTGACCAGACATCAAGGACTGTTGAAAGATATGAAGTAAGAATTTGCTGGATATGTTTTTTATGTTCTTTAGCATTTTTGTGTTAATGTTGTCGGTTCCCGATGAAGTAGATAGTTTAAGTTGGTCAATGAGGGAAGCAATACCTTCGACTGTAAGAGCTATTGGTTCCATAAACGCCCAGTCGTAATCTGCGATGAATGGTATGTTGGAATGGTCTTCTCTTGTGTATACTGAAGAAAAGAACCTGTTAAAGGGACACTGAAGTGAATTTGTCAAGCTCCCGTTTTTGCTTGCACTGCGTAGACTGGCTCAAATTAGCACACTTTTCATCGTTTAATCGGTTGACAAATCGGTAATTATTTTACAAAGCGCGAAAGAAGAAAAACTACCATGCGCGGTTTGCGGCGGCCGCACCAACTACAGCTGTGACGTTAGGAGGAGCGGACACCGTGATTGGACGATGCCCAAGGTGAGCAACCAAACAAGTTTCGGTTTCGGTTCTGTAAAACACAACCGTTGGCGTTGTTGGATGGGCATTCTCAATAACTCAGTAATCATCGTACCGCGCTTCTGCCATGTTGTCAGCTGTAAAAATGCATAAAGATAAGCCTCCTAGGACGGATCGGAATCGTAGCATTCACTAGCCGAAACCTACGCAGTGCATGAACGCCCACCGCGTACCCGCAGACGCCCAAATGTCATGCGCTTTTCCCCCATATTTGGAGCTTGCCTCCCTCATGCCTGTGTCGTAAAAAGCGTGTTCGCACCAGGCCAAGGGTCTGTTGATTCTGGCCTGTGCCCACTGCCTACAAGCAGTCGGTGCTTATGGCAACAGCACGACAACGAGAACTCGCTAGCGCGCCAGTGCCAGCCTGCGCGCGTTTTGTGAACTAGTTCGTGGAGCCATGAACGTTGCGGCCCAAAAAACGGTGAACTCAATATAGAAAACATCGGCGGAAAACGAAACAAACAAAAAAAAAACCACGTACCCGCGGGGATTCGAACTCGTGCCTTGCAAAATACTTGCGGTGGCATACCTAGGTAGCAACCCAGACCGCTAGGCCACGGAGCGGGCTCCGCTGGCATTGGTAATATAGGGTATATATTGTACAACCAGTTTACACTTTTATTCAGTTTTGGCATTTCAAGCAGCTTAGGTGACTATTTGTTGTATTGCGCTCGTGCAGTAAGCGTCGCCCGAGTTTCCACAATAGCTCACGTCTAGCAATTGCATTTCGTAGACGGAAAAGCGTTCGCAGATGCGTAGTCGTGCTGCTGACCGCTGTGCTTGTTCACCCAGCGCAAAAAAGTGCTTCCCGCACCCTAGTTTTACGCTGTACGGTAAAAATATCAGTTGATTTTATTTCCTTAGTACCTATATTGACTTCGCTGACTCTTCTCCCGCCTTCAAGAGGCCTTATATTTTCCTACTGGCGTACCAGTCAGGGAAGCGTCGCATGGGCGCTTGCGCAGCGCTTGTGTGAAGCGACCTTGACTTGGAGCTAGATACAGTGTACAAACTAACCAAGTAAAGAAAGGCAAATTCTACCATTCACAAACGTGTCCTGGCTTCGTTTCAACTGAGCGAACGAATTGCGACGACCCGTCGGCGGCCGGCGGACGAAGCGCTGGGCCGACTGACTCTGTCTGAAGGCCGGGGAGCCATGCAGTAGCGCAGCCAATTGCCAGCTTATCCCCTCCTGACGTCACACGAAAACGCCACAGAAAATGGGCGAGCGTAAAGAGAGGAGGACAGCATTTTCGAATTAATTTTTCTACTAAATAAAATCGCGTAAACGCGCCCAGGGTGGTCGAAACATGGCCTGGGGACTCTGGACTACAATTTGCGCAAGTAATCCCGCAATGTTTACATATCACTTCAGTGTCCCTTTAAAGGCGAATGGACAGTCACTATCTGAGAGGGGTTTGTCATCACCATGTAACGAGATATGCTGGCGGTCGGCTCCTGGGGTTAACGACTGCCAAAACTTCCGAGGGTTAGATTTCAAAAGAGAAAGGAGATCATGGGAAAAATATTTGTCTTTCGCATCCTTAATTGCAGAGCAGTAGCTCGCCCCGCACTCGTCGTACTTTTTACATGCAGCTTCAGTTTGCGTATTTTTGGCGTTTTTGTACAACCGCTTTTTTTGTTTCTGAGCCGACGGAGTGACTTTGTGAACCACGGGTTCAACCTGTCATTCGTTATTGTAACTATGGGAACAAACTTATCGACTAGCCCGCAAACCCTGTCCCGGAAGAGACACCAGTTTTCGTTGACGGTGCGAGTATCGAACAAAGGCATCATCCCTTCAACAAGGAATACTACAAGGTCTGAGTTAATTGCTGCGTAATCGGCCTTGTTATAATCTCGTATAATTTTGCTATCTTTACCTGTGTGGCTAAATGGCACTTGTATAGGAAAATGGAGTAACTTGTGGTCACTTAGACCGTCCCGATAAGTGATTGGCCCAATAGTTACAGGCGCATTACTTAAAATTAGATCTTATAAATTAGATCCACGTGTTGGTGCGTCAACAGTTTGGAAAAGGTTAAAATCCAGAGTTAAGTTTATAAATTCTATAGAAGTGCGACTAGGTGAAGAAAGAGACGGCCTATCAACATCGGGAAAGTTAATGTCGCCGAGGAGGTAAACGTTTTCACACTGATACCTTTGCACAGCGGCCGCTATACTCTAAGTTCATCGCCAAAGGAAGGACCTGCATCGGGTGGCCGGTAGCAAGCGCCTATCTATATTTTTGAGGAAGCGGAAAAGCAGGCAGCCCAAACTATTTCGAGTGGTGAGTGAGTATCAATGAGAAACGATGGCAGTGTATTCTTTATCACGATCAAAACACCACCCCCCTTTCGTTCAGAACGGTCACACCGATAAATACTGAAACTAGTCACGCCCGAAAAGAGTTCTGCATCGTGAATATTTGGGTGAAGCCACGTCTCAGTTAAGACAGGAATGTCCGTATTGCTATCGTCCAAGTTCGAAGAGATATTTTCACGTTTCGGCAGCAGGCTACGGATGTTAGTAAACGTCACTGTTAGTGGTCGTACTAAGTGCGAGGAACGTGGCCATTGTTTCTTAGGAAGTTTATTTTTGCCTGCTTTCTTATTTAGCTACCTCTGAGAACGAACAACCGATTTTGTAGAACTGTCATAAACGTATGTCTCGCCATTCATTTCTAACCTGTCTACTCGCAGTTTAAATGCCTGCTTGCTTGGTTTCGCAAACTTGGTCAACTTTTTCCGGGCTTCGCGGGTTGCAACAGAAAAATCCTGACTAATAGAATAGTCTGTATCTTTAAGTTTTGTTGTTGATGCTTGTGCGATTTGTTTGTCTTTAAACAGAACGAATTTAGCAATTATTGGCCGGCACTTATCTGGAGGAAACCGGCCAAGGCAGTGGACGCGTTCAAACTTCTGGCTTGTGAGGGTGATTTGAAGATTTTCTTCGCAAAATTCAATTAGTTGTTTCTCTGAAGCTTCCCAATCTTCATTTACGTCATCTTCGACACCGAAAAACAGAAGATTCGAGCGGCGCATCCTATTTTCTACACTATCACATCGAGATGTAATGTGCTGCAGTTGTTCATTTATACCCTGTAAGCTATTCTCGGGCAGTCTGATTTCACCCGGACTGCGGGATGCAATAGACGCTTCCAAGGATGCAACTCTATCATTCAGTTGTTTGATTTGAGCGTCATTTTCGGCCTGCTTTTCTTTAACTCCTTTGAGCTCAGTCAATATTGTCGCCTGTCCCGCTTCCAGCCCCCGCACGCTTTCCAGAATGTCCGCTAGAATCTTGTCATTGGGTCCCAGGTATAGCTCAACGTCCCCCGAACAGAGTAGTAGCATGTTAATGACACTGTCACAAATTCGCGACGGCACAGACAGGTATCGCTTCACTGTTTCACATAAATCTGGGGGGCACGACACCGCTAGCAGACAGTAATTACTGGTTTTAACACCAGCGCTTCTATTCGGGCAACAAGAGCATCGGTGAACGCCCCATTCTAGATGCGGTGTCGTGCCCAAGTGAAGAGCGCTCCGGTGGGCGTTTATATGGGCTCGCCGGTGCGCAGATGGCAGTTGAAGACGTCGCTCGTTGCCAGATTATGTGCTCTTTTTCTTCCAAACCTGGCGGGCCGAAGCATGTCTGATGAAGGCAAAGCTGGCGTTCCGTGGAAACGGCCGGCCAGAAAAAGAAAGGACAGGAACTGAAGGCAAGCTGTAGCGTCACCTGTAACAAGAGCATCGGTGAACGCCCCATTCTTGATGCGATGTCGTGCCCAAGTAAAGAGCGGTCCGGTGGGCGTTTATATGGGCTCGCCGGTGCGCAGATTGCAGTTGAAGACGTCGCTCGTTGCCAGATTATGTGCTCTTTTTCTTCCAAACCTGGCGGGCCGAAGCATGTCTGATGAAGGCAAAGCTGGCGTTCTGTGGAAACGGCCGGCCAGGAAACGAAAGGACAGGAACTGAAGGCAAGCTGTAGCGTCACCTGTAACAAGAGCATCGGTGAACGCCCCATTCTTGATGCGATGTCGTGTTGTGAGGGCAAGCAAATTGAAGAGGGTCTCTGCTACATTGGTCCGCCAAACGCCGAATCTGCAGTAGTCTGACGCTCCGTATGTATATAAATTTGCTGAAGTTTGATCTAAATGTTGTTTTGGCATAGTTTGGTTGTTTGTTGCAAAGAATAACAGCATTGATGTCCGTAACCATCCGTGTGAGGAAAGTCGCTTTTCCGGGGCACATAGCCAGACCACCAACGTATTTTAGACGGCACGCAAGTGAAATATACAGTTGTTCACTCTATAACGGTGAAGCCTATACCCGAGATGCGTTGATTTTTTATCGGTTTGCGATAGGAAGAGACCTGCTCGCTTAGCAACTATTTCGTGATGGACCAAGTCGCGGGCGTATGCAACGGCAAGCCGATTGTCACCCAATACCGGTTCGACCACCGTGAATGCTCACCACCAATCTATGGACGCTTTTTCTGTTAGCAATCGCTGAGCGTGCTCAACTGACTAAACAACGTAAACAGGAGTATTTATTCCTGGAAACAATTGATTTATACCTCGGTCAAACTCTGCGTGACCTGCACAATCTCTGGTTCTTTCTGTTTGTTTTTACGTACTGTAAAAAATGGCCGAAGTTTAAAGCTGCTCGTAAGATGTTGCCGGACACATTTCCGTAATTTAGAAAACGGAGAGAATTTTAAGAATGGATATTCTGTAGTACAGAAAGACCGTAATAAAATTGGCAGTCCGTAATTTTTGGAACTACACGTCCGTTATTTCACGGAGTGCCCGTATTGTGACTGCCCGTGTTGTTTTTACGTTGTTGTGTCAATTAACAAGAGTAAGGTCCACAATACCACCGTATTGCTTTCACACCTTTCCGTAAATGAAATAGATTATGCTCCGTAATTGACCAATCTTAGTGTATTGTTACTTTATCTTTATGTATGTGCTTCAGATAACGCAAAGCCTCGAATACAAAAGGGAAAAAAGGGCAGTGCCATAGATTAAACGATATAAGCTCTCGAATACTAAAACAGAACAGGGTTCATGTGATTTCATGTTGTATTTGTTTTAACATCCGTATCTATAGGCTTGAACACTAATGAACGCAGCTGGTTGACAATGAAAATTATTTTTTTATACTAAGCGCTCCTTTCCTGTCCAGTTTATCCTCGAGATTCCAGGTGCGTCTACATGGCAGTGCCAAGAAAAAATCACCAAAAAATCAGCCAGTCTTGCAATATTTGAGTCGTCAGTAGGTAATTGAAACTGCATGCTGTACTGCGAAAATTTTCAGGACAACATATCCGTCACCATGCAACAAAAGTTTCGGTTCACGAAGAAACAAACCACTTCGCAAAAATATAGAAAGGCTGCAAAATTAAAAATAGTGTTCGAAAACGAGTCAAAGTGAGGAAGGCACACACGCCTGCATTTCCAAGGACGAGATAAAAGCCACGTGCAATTACTTGTTAGTGGCGTATGTGCAGAAAAAGTTTTTTTCGTAAGGGCCACTGTCATGGTGGCAAAATCTCTTCAGGCGATGAAAGTTTGACACCCCCTGAATGCAGACATATGGCTACAAAGGAGAGCTATACAGCTTTTTTGAAAACTTCGCAGTTAAAGAAAAATTCGTTGTTGTTCAGAACTAGTTTTTCTTCAATTGCAAAGTTTTCGAGAAAGCTTTCTTTTGTGGGCGTACGTCTCCAATCAGATAGATGTCAAACTTTCCTTTGCAGAAACGTACTCCACGTTAGGGCTTTTCCCGAAATCTCCCCGATAAAAGCATCGTCACAACTCGTTTTACAACTTTGACAACTCGCTTCCCGTTGGATGATCTCATGGGTAATGTGGTTTTTGCTTCGCGATACAATCAGCTTGAGTATATAACATGCATGTAGCTCTCTACGCCCATGCATGCCACAGAGGCCAACTTGGTATGCACTGTACAAGTCTGTGCAAGCACGTGTGCGCATGTGTGTGTGAAATACGGGCATGGATACCCACTGTAGTGTCCACATGCCTATGCATGTTTTCGGGGCATCAGAGTACTGCCTAAATCACTGTCATAAGTCTATGTGAGACTCCAAATTCACAGTGTTTCTGCTAGTGAGTAGATCCTTTGAACATGAATGTCCTTTGCTGCCAACTGCGTATTTACTAACTCAAGACTAACATCGTAAAGTAATTAGGTACTAAATAATGCGAAAGGAAATTGCCCTCTGTAGAAACACCGTGTTCTTAGGTTAAAAAAAAACAGTTTTCAAATTCATGAGATTTAAAAACTACCAGATGGGCTTATTGCTTGGCATCACCGTAAATCACCGACTAGCAAACTATATAGCGACAACTTTAGCTTGTTAGTGACCTGGGCGCTACATTTAGGTCAGTTTTGGGTTAACGGGTCAAGCTCAATCCAAAGGCAAATTTATTCCAAACTTCAAGGGATGCACACTCATATGCACGATTTCATTTCGGAGAGGAAATAAAAGTGAAGCAAGTTAAAAAGAAAAGGGAGAATGCGTACCTGATTCGAGAAAAAATACTGTTGTGGTTTGGCTATGGTTTACCCTAGTGTATAGCGAAAGCTTCAGTGCCCTGGCTAAGCCCACTGTCGGGGTGTGGTTTCGCATTTATATACAAACAGGTTTGCAATGAATACACTGTTTGTTCATCTTTTTTCGCCTTACGGCTTTGTTTAAGCCTCGCCGCTGGGCGAGCCACTACAGCTGGATGTTCGTCTTCCTCCATCGCACACGGCTCTGCGGCGCATGTTGCCTCCTGGCTTTCCTCCGTGTCGCGCGCTTATCGCTGCAGTGGCGGCCTCGTCGCCCTCCTCCGCCAGGTGGCGACCTAGGTCGTTTGAACTTAGAGAAGCTCAGAGTAAAATATGCTTTGAGGTGAGGTTCAGGGCAATGGATCAACGAAGGTGGGCAGCTAAGGTTTTTAGGTACCTATACTTGAAAAGCGTGGGCACGCAGCCCTGTACCAGAAGGCTAACGATGAAATACGAAAGAACAGTGGAGAATCCAAAACAGCCAAGGTAACCAAAAAAGTCGCAAGGCAGATTGAAACGAATAGATGGAGGGAAAAAATGGAATAAAACGTCGCTTTAGATGTACAGGGCTGAGAAATTGAACATCAGAAAAGAAAATTTCTACTATAATTCCCAGGGCAGTGCTTTGCTTTTTGAGGCTAGAGCAGGTTGCCTGCGAACTAAGAGTTTTGTGGGGAAGTATTCACAAAATGATGGGTTATGCGTGGTCTGCGGAAAAGAAACAAACTATGCGGCACACAGTGTTAGAATGTGAGGGTATCCATCCAAATCTACATGAAGGGAATATTGGGCTTCCAGAAGCCCCGGGATTTAAGGGTATCAGAGGGGAAGTTAACTTCAAGGCTGTCGAGGGGACGAAAAAAAGATTAGAATGCTGGTGGACGAAAAGCAGAGGGGAATATTGCACAGGACAGTTACCACCTGTAACAGGAAAAAAAAAGTATTTCGTGCCTAATAAGCTTTAGTGCCTGCCCTAAGCAGCGCTAATATTAAACCAAGAGTGTAAAATATGGTTATATTAGTCCTTTTTGGTAAGAAGACATGTCATCACCCCACTTCAAAGGGGAAACCAATAGCCATCATCATCATCATCACGTCTCCATTTTCTCCTCTCCTATCTCCCTACGTCAGCGGGCCGCTGCTCCATGCCGGCGCCCCGCGAGGTGGCGACAGGAGCACCGTGCATGTCTCTGTTTCCACATCGCCTATGTCTCCCCTGCCGCCAATCTCTCCCCGCCATCAGGCCGCTGCTTTGTGCCGGACGCTTGCGGGAGGGGGCGTGGTTTGACCTCTATATTTAAAGGACCAAACTTGTCACTCCGCGAAGACTGCCCGAGGTAGCGTAGTGTAGCTTTCGCTACAAATGAACACTTCAAGATGCTGAG
The DNA here is from genome assembly GCF_048455015.1 of Haemaphysalis longicornis. NCBI lineage: Eukaryota > Metazoa > Arthropoda > Arachnida > Ixodida > Ixodidae > Haemaphysalis > Haemaphysalis longicornis. The sequence continues at coordinate 92,223,397 of NW_027526203.1, forward strand.
GCAATACTCTACATGACTTTCCTACTGTTTTCTTAATTTTATTTTAACTTAGGGGAAATTCAAAATGGCTGATTATCTTGATGCAAGCAGACACTGAACCTATTAAAGCTCAGCGCATATAATATAACAAAAAATATGATTACCGAGGCTTGTTATTTAATGACAGGTAGATTGAATGGCCTGTTCAGTTTTACAGGGGCAATGCTCGACAACTCTGTCATCAATGTGACGTGTCTGGCGTTGGTAATTGCGTTCTTCACAACAAAGCCAAGCAGCCCCTCACCAGTTTCTACTCCATGTGCACCTTTTTTGAGCTTCTTTCGTGTTCAGTGCGGTCTGCATGCTCGGCTGAAAGAACACATATTTAGTATACTTTCTCCGTTTGCCGTAACTTCTAAATTATGGTTGTTGAAATTTTTAATCGGTTCGCCAATATCGGTTAGCCAGCCCTTCTTCTATCGGTTTTATTAACTGGCGTGGCACGTGTGGGCAACCATACGCGTGCGGCGCCTAGATTTTGGCCAAGCCTCTGTGTTGCTAAGTCGAAGCTGCGCTGGTTCACCACGCTGTGGCTGCGGCTGTTAGTGCTCGCACTCGTGAAAGCACGCCACATTGCAGCAGAGGGCTATGTGAAGTTTCAAACAATGCCCCACCGAGCTCGCAGCACTACCTCGTTTCCGAATACAGTTACACGCAGCTGCCTACGATTTACGTATCGCCAGGTACGGTTGAGATCGTCACACGACTAAGTAGAACAGTTAAATATTCGGACACTGCGTATGCGTGCAACTATTTTGAGATGGACCAAGTCGCGTGCGCATGCAACGGCAAGCCGACTGTCAACCAAGATCGCTTCAAGGACAACCACAGAAATATTACTGCAGAAAATGTTGCCACGGGAGGCAAACTTACATGATCTGTTCAAAAGCCGCTTGCGGTTCGCCAGCGCTTGTGCTGGCTAGGCAGATCGAGCGCGGTGCGGCTCGGGAGACGGCCTCGCATGCAACAGCTGCTACGCTGCCATCGTATCTTATCGGTGCACGCGGGAAACATGCGTTCAAAGCCGTTTTAAAGCAAAGCTTTTTACCCCTACCCCCCAAGGGTTCTTTCGCGACCGTTGGTGTCACCAGAAAACTGCAGCGAACAAATAAAAGAATTTACTGTCACCGCCGGGAACCGATCCAGTAACTAATAGACTAACAAAGCGAGAGCCCGTTTCCTTACCGATTTAGCTACGAGCGCACGCGAAGACTGGGAAGACAGGTGGTGTACTCACCAAGCACATCTACGGGTTTACCCCCTGCGATTTCGCTGAATGCCACGTGAAAGCGTCACGCGACCACTCACGCCCGTCTAGCGGCCCTGTGCGCACCTTCTCATGTGCTAAGAGTTACAAAAATTAAAGGAAGCTCAGACCAATGCATGTATCTCACGTCTTGTACGCCAATGTGCTAAAGCCCGTGACCTCCAGTGTTCACGTAAACAATCACATCTCCTCGTCGTCCGCCCTCACGCCAAACGAAGGAATACATTCAAATGCTCCTTCCTGGCCAGGCCATCCCTCCAAGCCCCAGCATCAAGGTCCTGGCCCTACATCTCGAGGCTAACACCAAGAGTGACGTCTCCTTGCAGCGCCTCAAAAACAGCATTAATCAAACCATACACATGATCGGGCGAGTTGCCACCAAAAAGCGTAGCCCAAAGGAATCCGGTACCTTTCGAATAACTAAAGCTTTCGTCCTCTCAAAAGTTACTTACGTCAACCCCCTGTCTTCTTCTCGACAAGGAAGACATAGAGATGCTTTATATAATGACTAGAAAGGCGGTCGAGCGGGCCATTGGTCTTCTCATGAGTGCGTCCACACAGACGCTGCTTAGCACGGGGCTCCACAACACGGTGGACGAGCTGATAGAAGGCCATCTTTCTAACCAGAAGGTCCGACTCAGAACTGCGACGGGTAACCGCATGCTTCACCAGATTGGATGGGTAGCCCAGAAAGTCACTCCGCTTGACGTACTCGGAGACTCTTGGTGACTAAAACTAAAGATGCTCCCTTTGATTAGAAATATGAACCCCTCATATGACGAGGGTCACCGAAAAGCACGGGCTCAAGCGCTAAACACCACCCTCGGTGGGGATCATCCAGTTATCTACACAGACGCCTCCAAACATCGAGGGCAGACATACGCCATAATCGTGGCTACCTCCAGAACGAACCTCCTTGCGTGTACCTCGCGTAGGACCCAAGACATGACGGGAGCAGAAGAGGCAGCCATCACCTTGGGTCTCGCTCAACCAGGGGTTCGGAGGGTAGTCATCGATTCCCATCAAGCCTACTAGAATTACCAGTTTTTTTATTTATTTCTTTCATAGTACCTCACAGGTTCCGAAGAGCATTGCGTGAGGGGGGAACAAAATAAAACAAAAATACACAGCGCAATACATTGGAATTACATTGGGGTAAAGAATGAAACAACAATGAAGCATCATGAGTTTTGGAATACGGGGTATTATGAACATCTTGGTATCAGGCGGGGTAAAAAATTAAAACAGAAGCAATGTGAAATGGCATAAAACATTAATATGGGGCAATATCATTATACAATTTTGAGCAAGGTTTATTACACAATGTAGACTACAATATAAATTTTAAACAAAGGAAAGAAAAAAAAATTGGGCCCATCTCCCCGCGAGAGGGACTCGAGTAAATGCGTCGCATAGGGGGTGGGTGTATTGCGTTAACGTTTAGTGTTTGGGGAGTTGGTGGTAGTGAATGCGTTGTATCAGCAGCTTCTTGACGTAGTTTCAAAGAGTCAAGGAAACTTCGTCATTCTTGCGTGTTTCGCTTTGTTTACAAAGCAAGAAACGCAAATGCTTGCGGAGTTGTTAACTAACTGACTAACTAACTAGCTGACTGACTGACTGACTGACTGACTGACTGACTGACTGACTGACTGACTGACTGACTGCAACGGCTTACTTGCACGAATGCTTTGCTCTGTGGACAGCCCATGCACTCGCCATTTGTACAAGTTCGGCACGCACACACACAGCTGGCTGGCGCCGCATCTTTTCAAAGTGCTACGAGTTGTGCCGCGCCTCCGCCAGATGGCGCCACGGGTCCCGCGACCGAGAGAAGACGCAGTGAAACATCCCCCTCGCGAGGGGCACGATCAAATGCAGAGCATTTCCGGGGGCGCACAACGTTAAGTAGTTTGCGTTTTGTTAATGTTGTTGCACTTGTGGCAACTGCTGACGAGAGAGCGCTCGTCAGCAGTAATTTGAATGAGTCAACGATATAAGGCGCGTTCGTAGCGTCCCATTCTGTGTCGGCTTTGTGGCGCAGTGGGTAGAGCACCATGTACATTGCGTTCCGCCCACAGGGTCGAGGGTTCGAAACCGGGCGCCGGATAGTATTTTTTTTTTATATAGTAGGGACAACGACGGTGCGGACTACGGACGTCAAAGCGGGTGACATCGTGAGTTACTGAAATGCTCTGCATTTAAAAGAAGGTTTGACAATATGACAACAATTTTAAGATGTGCAAATGAGCTTCAAAAAAATGGCTGGTAAGTCGCTCATGAAATGCATCACTGTTTGATAAGGAGGCGATGGCGTTTGGAAGATCATTCCACAATGAAATGGCACGTGGAAGCGCAGATAAGTTGAATGAACGTGTCTTACCAAATATTCGCTTGAAGCTGAATTGATTATGAAGATCATTCCACAATGAAATGGCACGTGGAAGCGCAGGTAAGTTGAATGAACGTGTCTTACCAAATATTCGCTTGAAGCTGAATTGATTATGAAGTCGTGCTGACATGCGGACAGGTGCTTCCAGATGCAGTGGGGATGGCGTAGCTGAATTTATGTATTTGTGAAAAAGACAGAGAAGAGCGATTGATCGGCGAGTTTCTAACAGCTGAAGTGGTATATCTATTTTAATTTGAGTAATACTGGCGTGGCGGTCGGAATTCCGAGACATGAAGCGCGCAGCTCTATTCTGAATTGATTCTAGTGTTTGCATTAAATAAGCTTGATTAGGTGACCATACAGATGAAGCAAACTCTGATTGTGGACGAACGAAAGTGAAATAGGCTAATTTACGGATGTCAGTAGGTGCGTTGCGCAAGTTTCGGCGTAGGTAGCCTAATGATTTAGATGCTTTGGCACAGACTGTGGTTATATGAGACGACCATGACAAGTTAGGTTATAAGTGTACTCCTAGGTATTTGTAGGACGTTGCCCTTGTTAAGTCAGTGGTATTGATAGAATATGTGTGGTTAGAATTATTTCGCTTGCGAGAGAAAGAAATTATTTTACACTTGGATAAGTTAAGGGTCATCTGCCAGGTGTTACACCAATTATAAATTCTGTTTAGATCATTTTGAAGGGCAATGTGATCATGAGGAGTGCTTATGGGACGATATATAATGCAGTCATCTGCAAAAAGCCGCATTGAAGACGAGATATTAGTAGGTAAGTCATTAATGTAAATTAGAAAGCGTAAAGGGCCAAGAACACTACCTTGAGGGACACCCGATGTGACGTCAGTGAAGGGGGAGCTGAAACTATTGACTATTGTAAATTGCTGGCGTAACGATAAGAAGTTACGGAGCCAGGATAGGGTAAGGGAATCTAATTGAAGGGACGATAATTTAGAAATTAGGCGGCATTGGGCAATGCGGTCAAAAGCCTTAGAGTAGTCCTCAAAAAATGCAGTCGGTTTGTAGATTGTTATCCATGTTTGAGTGTAAGTCAGTCGTGAATTCCAAATGTTGAGTGTCACATGAGAAGCCTTTTCTAAACCCGTGTTGATTAGTGAAAAAGAAATTATTAGACTCGAGGTGATTGTAAATGTGGGAGGCGATGATATGCTCCAGAAGCTTGCAACAAATGCAAGTCAGTGAAATGGGGCGATAGTTATCGGGGGAAGTTTTATCGCCACTATTAAAGACCGGAACCACTTTTCCAATTTTCCAGTCGTTGGGTAGCTGTCCGGATGATAAAGATTGTCGAAAGATGTGAAAAAGAATCTGACTTGAGATGGATGTAGTATTTTTTAACAACTTAGACTTAATACCATCTATGCCAGCGGAAGTTTAAGGTTGTGAGGTTAGTAATCAGTGGTGGGATTCTCTGAACTGTGATGTCGATGGGTTCCATGAATGAGCAGTCAAAATCTTGAAGAATGGGGATGTTGGAATGATCTTCCCGCGTAAAAACAGATGCGAAATACGTGTTAAATGCTGACGAACACTCATCAATTCTAAGAGGCAGTTGATGCACCCTAGTAAAGAAATGTTGTTATCTGCTTTGCGAGGTGAAATTGTGTCCCAACACTTCCTCGGATTAGATTTGAGAAGTGAAGGCTAGTCGCAATGAAAATATTTGTGCTTAGCAGCGGTAATAGCAGACGTGTAGTTTTTTAGACACTCTTTGTATTTCGCCCAAGAGCTTGGGCTAGAAGCACGCTTTGCGTTCACATACAAGCGTTTCTTTTTGTCCTCAAACGTTTAATATGCTTATTAAACCACGGGTTAGTTTTATCATTACTTATTGAGATTAGAGGCACATATTTATCAATGAGCGCTGACATTTTATTCCTGAACAGCATCCAGTTTTCATCTACACACCGGCTAGAGAACAACGGTAAAAAAGTTTCGTTAAAAAACATATTTAGTTCACTGTTCATATTCAAATAGTTAGCCTTATTGTATTCTCGATTTTTTTTTGTTGTGGAACCATGAAAGTTGATGGGACATAAATGGGTAGTTGGAGTACTTTGTGGTCGCTAAAGCCGTTAATGAACAATTTGTTTCCAATGTTTTCTGGGGAGCTTGGTTAAAGAAGGTCTAAAGTATTAGATCCCCTAGTAGGTTCAGAGATAACTTGGAGCAAATTAAAATCTAATGTAAGGCTGACAAAATCAAGTGAGCTACGGCAAGACGACGATAGATTAGGCCAGTCAATACGGGGGTAATTAATGTCACCTAAAAGGTAAATATTAGAAAACTTACACCGCTGGGTAGCAACAGTGATACTGTTTAGAAGTTGTTCTACGAACGAATTGGAAAAGTCCGGTAGACGGTAGCACACACCTATTAATATTTGACCAGGGGGTGTTAAGCATGCAGCCCAGGTGATTTCGAGTCCACTGTTAGTATCGATACTGAATGAAAGTATTGTTTTCCTAATCGCCAATAGCACTCCGCCCCCTCTTTTGTCTGCGCGGTCGTGTCGATAGACATTGTAACTGTCAGTATCAAAAATTTCACTGGTATTTATTTCTGGTTGTAACCATGTTTCCGTTAGCGCAATAACATCTGTGTCACTATCATCTATTAGCGAGAGAATTTGGTCGCGTTTCGGCATTAGGCTTCGAATGTTAGTGTAGGATGGCGTTAGTGATGGTGCTACGTTGGGTCTCTGCGACTGGTTTCGAACACGTGGGGAAGCAGATTTCTTTAGCTATATTGACGATTGCACCACGGCGTTGGAAGCAGGGTCAAATACAAAGGTTTTCTTATCCATACGCAGCTTATCAACTGCCAACGTGAAAGGCTTTTTTTGTGATTTCGCGAACTCGACCAGCCTTTTCCTTGCTTGCCGCGTAGCTAAAGAAAAGTCTTCACCAATGGCAAATGTTGATCCTTTCAACTGGTGCGCCGAACCGAGAATACGTTGTTTATCTTGAAGCAGGTTAGCTTAGCTATTATGGGCCCCGGTTTACCAGGAGAAAATTTACCGAGCCTGTGAACCATTCGAATTGAGCAGGAGTGGTTTCAATGTTTAGTTTATTTGAGCAGAACTGAATAATTTTTTCCTCAGAGCTGTTCTAGTCCTCTTTGGCTTCATCTTCAATACCAAAAAACAACAGATTAGATCGTCGTAGCCTATTCTCAGCATCTTCGCACCTGGATTGTATCGTATGAATTTGGTTTGTTATGGCAGAAAAAGCATTGTCAGAAGGGCTGGATGCGGTAGGATTCAATGAGGCGAGGCCTGATTCAAGGGTAGCTACCCTATCAGTTAGTTGTTTTATTTGGGTATCGGTTTCCTTTTGCTTTTGGTTAACACCTTTTAGTTCTATCAATATTGTTTCTTGCCCTGCTTCGATTCGGCGAACTGTGTTTAAAAGAGAATGAAGCGTGTCAGTACCTATGACTGTTTCAGAATTAAGCGAGTCAGTACCTACGGCCATATCAGGCCCCGGGTTAGTCTCAACATCCCCTGAGAGCACAAGCAGTAGATCTAGTAAGACAGCACATACACGTCGTCGGAAGAGAAACACTCGATTCACTGCATCACACACTTCTGTTGGGCACGACACCGCAATCAAACAGTAATTGTTACTCTTACAACAACAGGCTTGACTCAAGTAACTAACCTGCATGAAGGCAAATGGGGAGCGCGCCATTGTCGTAGCGGTGCCGTGCCCTGAAGGGTGGAGCAGCAGCCTGGCACTTATATCCCGCGCTGAATCCGCTTGGGTGCGTTGAAGTGGCTGACCAGTGTGGCCCGCCGAGATCCTCGTTGACGTCCAGTTTTGGCCAGTTTTCTTCGTTGATTTGTCCAGTGGTGCCGTTTTGGCCAGAGTGGTTGATCCCGATGTCAGGACCCCAAGAAGGTAAGGCACATAGCAGGATGACCTGCATGAAGGCAAATGGTGAGCGCGCCATTGTCGTAGCGGTGCCGTGCCCCTAGGGTTGGGTTGGGTGAACTGACCTGCACTGCGCGTGCTAAAAAACCACTCCCCAAATGGTTCCATTCAGCTTATCTGGACACCCCCTTACGCTTCAATGGAGGGCAACAAATACGCCCACCCAACAAGCCTGCGCTTTTACCTCCCGTGCTATGGAGCTGCACGAGGACAGTCACCCACTTGTCACGTTCTGGGAGATAACCCAGCATTATCGCCTTCTGAGACAGACCGTACCTTCAGCTTACCCTGACCTTTCCAGAGAACAACAAACTACCCTACGGCTCATACAATCCGGGCTCCTTCCCACAGCCTACGCGTCTTCACTTCATGTATCCGAATCGCTACGACGCTGAATGTAAATTTTGCTCAGAAGTAGGAACACTCCGCCCCGTAATCGGGGTGTGCGACTTTAGCCCTCAGCACCCTCCTCTGTTTCCGTCAATTGACCCAACAAGAGCAATGGGAGATGCTGCTGTCCAGGCCCTCTCTACCTACCCAGCTTCAGCGGGTAGGTAGAGAGGGCTGCACTCCCCAGGGCTGCACTCTGGCCCTTCAGAAATCTGAACAAAAGTATTTCTTCCTCCCCCTCCTTCTCTGCCGCAAATCTCGTCGCCTCCGTCCGCGGCACAGAGGCGAAGAAGACAGATCGTCAAACACTGGCTTGGAGCTTACTTTAATTTTATAAAAAAGTTTCCACTCTTGTGCTACACCAATACAACTCAACCAAACACAGTTCATACTTCATGCATTGATTTAACCTTAACAAGAATATCTCTTTGAAGTAGGTGTGGTTAAGTGCATTTCCCTTCTCTCTGGTTTTGCTATTTGTAGAGCGATGTAAGTGGATTTAATTGACGTCGCATGGGTAGTCTTTATGATGCCGTTTACAGCTTTGCTTTGAAACCACATTCATGAGGTGGATTGGGAAGATTTTTTTTTCAGTTTTCGTACGTACACACGTCAGAGGCGGGCACTTGTGGCAACACGAATGGTCGCAGGCAACTGCAGCGCCGGCCTCTCGGGTGCCGTGTTGCTTTCGTTTCCAGCAGCGGTTTTATTCTCCGGGGATGCGAAGTGCTCGAGGGCAAGTAGAGCTCCACCGCATAATAGATCTGTTGACGCTACCGCCGAGAATCAGGTTAAAACGCGGCAGATGATACCCGAATTCCAAAAAAATAAAACAAGTTGCAATTGCTATTTGCGGTAACAATTATTTGCTACTTGTAATTAACTTTTTAATTATTGCACGTAAGTATGTTGTTGCAATAAGCAAAGTGTAGAGGATGATCAGTCAATGCAATATCCAGCGTTAATTTTCAAAAATGCAATTGCCCGTCGAACTACGGGCTGAGTACTGCAGCCCTTCGAACGTGCGCTTCAGGCGATCGGAGGCTGCAAAGCGCCGCAAAACCTTGCCCCCCGTGTTGTGCGTCACACGGGAAGCATACGTATACAGGTACTCTACAGAACACGGTAGGGCTGTTTTATGTTGGCCGATATGCATGTAAAAAAAGGAATTTGACAGTACAAATAACAAGATATTTTTATTTTATTTTTATTTTTTGTTTACCGATAGTGCAGGTTCAAACCTTGACCCAAGCAGGAGGGGCTATACAAAGTACAGTAATGAGAGGAGTGCGAAAGAGAACATTGGCAATAAATATATAACAGTCCATTCATTGTACCCTGAATCTTACTCGTAGATTTCACAAGACCAACACGACAGAACGCATTAACGAGAAGAAACATAACACTGCAATGCTTCTGCAAAAGCTTTGGCTTTTAAAACATCGAGGTAAAACATTCCAGTCTGCAACAGTCCTCGGAAAAAAACTGTTCTTGAAGTCATCTGTTCGAGCGAAAATAGGTGTCAATAACGATTAATGTGTGTGTCTGGTAGGCTTAGTTATGCGGGGTTTAACGTAGCCAGCTGAAGAGAGCTATTTTTATTTGGCCTGATCAGCAATCATGAAAAAATATCAGCCGAATGAACCGTTTGCGATCGTGTAACGTTTGAATATTAGTTTCATCTGAAGAGATGATGAGTCATGGCTACTACTATTTCCCGTAAATAAATCGGACGGCTTTTCTCTGCACTTTCTCTAGCTTCGAAATGGACCCTAAACGGACCCCAAACCATTGAAGCATATTCTAATTTCGCTCGAACACATGCATTGTATGCCATCAGTTTAGTGTTTACAGGAGCATTTTTGAGCTTACGCTTTAGAAACCAGAGCTTACGAAGATACGACATACAGATATCGGATACATGCTCGGACCAACTGAGTTTAGAACATAGGGTAACCCAGAGGTACTTGCACTTTACAACTGCGATTACATTGTTTCGAAGAGTATAAAAAAGGGCACTTATATGCATCTTTAGGGTTACTCGCAGGAGTGCTGGTTTTTCTTGTTGAGCAACATGCGCCATCGATCATGCCAATCATGAATTGCCAAAAGATTATTTTCTAGTACGATGTGATCTTCCTTGGACGATATTTCTTTCAGCCAGCAAATAATTTGAGTGATACATCACTGACATCTGCTAAATCATTTGCCTAAATCAGAAATAGAAGGTCACGTAACACACTACCTTGAAGTTACAGGAAGCTTATCAGAGGCGCAATTATTAATTTCCACGAACTGTTTTCTGTTTTTAAGGCATGAATTAGGTAACTAGGTAACCCTAGTTTTATCTTGTGCAACAATTTTCCGTGAGGAACTTTATCAAAAGCCTTGCATAGGTCCAGAAAGAGCATATCTACCTGCGCTGGCCGATCCAGAATTTCGGAAACCTCATGTACTTAACAGTACATGAGGTTACAAATACAACTGGGTAGTGGTGGACATGCCTCTCCGGAATCCGTGCTGACAGTGTGACAAAACATTTCTTTTCAATAAAAATGTTTCAGTTTAATTCGGGACAACATGCTCTGGCTTTTTACCACACCTGCTTATAATAGAAACTGGGCGGTAGTTGCTGTAATCTAATCTCTCTTCTGTTTTGAACAACGGGTCTGCCGGTGCCATACGCCAGTCATCAGGTAATTTACCCGTCCGTATTGATAAATTAAACAAATGTGTCAAAAACTCTGCAATTAGTTCCGCATGTCGTCGCAAAAAGGCACTTGGAATGGCATCCAGACCTGTAGACGTTTTTACATCCAGTTTGAGAAAGATTGCAACATTTCATTGGCACCAACCGTACCCGGCGATGCGTGATATTGTTAGACTCGTGGGGGGCTTTGGAAGCTGTAAGATGGCTTTCCAACCACCGCAGCCAGCTTGTGTGCCAGCCAGTGGTTGTGCGCACGGGACTTAACATTGTGCTTCAATGGCTGCCTGGTCATTCTGGAATAGAAGGAAATACTACATCTGATGCATCCGCCACCGATGCCCACTCTGTATGCTATACGACACAGCTTCCATTATATCGCGAGTATGGCTATGCACATATTTATCGAGCTGGGTGGAGTGAGCGAATGATGACTTGACAGGAACCACGCAGCGGATATCCACCTGTGCATGGCATTGCCCCACTCTGTAAATTCCGCTTTCAACCAGACAGAACCAAAGCGTCTGAAGGTGTACTGCATTGCCCACGTCTCAACTAGAGCTACACTCGAAGTTTCAAGTTTAAAATAGGATGAGAGCATTTACCACTGTGTCACATGTGCGCTGCGCGCGAGACTACCGAGCACTTGTTCTGTATCTGCACGTGATTGGCCTCTGCGCGAGCAACAGCGGCTAGCTGCGTGTCTCGTGTACAGCGCGTAGCAAGGCCACTTGTGTCACCTGCTTGGAACATAGGCCAACAACAATGACTCATCTATAGGGACAAACATTTTGCTGCGTTTTCTGAGGTATTCTGTACTAGAGAACGTTTTGTAATTCTTGAATTTTCATACAAAAATGCCTTATGGGCGTCTATTGAAAAATGTATGGTTAGCTATGGCCGCCTATGGGTCTCTATGGTCACCCATAAAAAGTCAGAAATTAGGCTATAGCCAGCTATTGAAGTTTTTATAGATCCTGCACTTAAGACTGTAAACTATACATTTCTCTTTAGACGATTATAGAACATCCTAGTGTGTCTATAGAGTCAGCTATTCAGGTTACTGTAGCCAGCTAAAGAAATATGTATGGCTTTAGTTCTATAGACCAGCCGCGAAAAAGCTCTTTTGGCTGGCTATAGGCCATTGTTTAGCTTGAAGTCTACCGACTTGAAACCATTCAGCTGTCTTTTGCCAGCTATTGGAAAAAATATGTCCTCACGTTAAAGAGAGGCAGCCACAAAAGCTCTTTTGGCTGGCTATGGGCTGTTGTTTAGCTGTAAGTCTACAGACTTCAAACCATTCAGCTGTCTTTTGCCAGCTATTGAAAAGAGTTCGTCCTAAAGCTATAGAGAGAAAGCCATAAAAGCTCATTTGGCTGGCTATGGGCCGTTGTTTAGCTCTAAGTCTACAAACTTGAACCATACGGCTGTCTTCTGCCAGCTATTGGAGAGAATTTGCTTTAAAGCTAAAGAGAGGCAGCCATTAAAGCTTCTGCGGCTGGGTACAGTACAATATATAACTGTAAACCTTTAGACATGTGATAATTAAGCAACATTTTGCAGGCATTAAGAAAGCGTTTGGCCCAGAACTTACAAGCCTGCATCCATGAAGGATTCTTTAGCTAACTACATAGTAGCATAATGCTCCAAGTCTCCACCCGCTAATGAAAAAGTGTTAGCCTATAAAGGTATAATTCCAGCAACCATTAAATCCTATTCTGCTGGTTTCAATATGAAATTCATATACTTATGATTTACCTAGCTACATCTACAACACAGATTAGGTAACGATGATGAGGTTGATCGGCCGGTTATATGAACGTATTTGTTCGATAAGGTTAGCTACTTATTATACCAACAATACGGGAAAAGTACAATTAAAGGAAGGTACTGATTAATGCTCAAATTGAGGTTGCAACTTTGGATACTGCGCGTCGGCAAAGCTTGCAAATGAACCTTGACCGAAAGACGTATAATTTCGGAGAATTCTTCCTCTGCTGCCATTCGCTGCCGCGGTCAAGTGAAAAAGCGGGCTTCTCTGAAAACGGCCCTCACAGCGTCGAAACAGATTGGAAATAACTTTCGCGGCCAACGGTGCGCTCTCTCAAAAATATGGTGGAAGCTGCGAACAACCGCATTCTTTCTCCGGCGGATGCCACTTTCAGATTAGTCATTGAGAAAGGGGGAGAGCGACCCACGTCGGACAGGAGGAGGCGCGGTGAAGAAATTCTGGGAAGCGATGAAAAGGTAGAGGGGACACCCCTGCTTCCTGTTTTATTTTCTGTTGTTTGTTTGGCATACTGGTTTTGGCGATGGGTACCCAAGGACACGGCCGTGCGGCCCGCGCTGTGTTAGTATTCCTGCGCGCAGCAATGCTAGTGATAGACAATTTTCCCTGAGTGCTGAGAACAGATACAACTTTTTCGGATGAAGAAAACAAAACGTTAAGAGACCTTGTATTTATAAAATAAAATAATTACCAGCGAACAAGTTAGCAAAAGATCGAAAGATGGGCACGTATCTCCGCACTATTTGCTATCGCGATGGACCTGCTTATACCTGGATGTACTCAGTCAGCCACATTTCGTCTCCTTGCTCATGTGCGCGGGCATGGCACGTGTTGCCTGGTGCTGGAATTTACGACTCGACGGCAATGTGCTCGTGTAGATGGTGTGACGCCAAGCAAATGTGTCGCTTTTCGGTGTCGTAAATTTCTGTGTTTATGGTGACAGTGTTACGATTAATTGAACATTAACTTCAAGCCTTGCGAAAATGGATACCTGCGATACTGTGACAGGAATTTCATCGTACGCAAAAATCCAGGGTGAGTGATCTTACGAACTGAAGAGACTCTATAGTGCGAGAAATGCAGGACTTTTTTGGTGTTCACGAATACTTTTCTAAACTACCCTGCACCACATGGGCATTGCAACGTACACAGAAGTGAAGATTTGGCCGCAGTGATGTGACAAAAATAATTATTTTTTCGCGAACTGGGAAAACTTACAAGGAACTAATTGAGTGAACTTGGAAAAACGTTTTTTTATCATTGCATTGTGTGCGACCGTCTTCATTGTTTTATTGAGAGTGCATTTCCATTTTAGCCAACGTACTTGCGGCTGTGTGCGTTGAATACTGAGTGTAATGAACGACTTCTGAGTGCTCTCTTTTCTGTGAACTACCCAGCACCTGTAGGTATTTGTGTCTCGGCGGGCGTTCGCGGGGAATGTGCCGCGTAGTGTGGCTGTCGAGCGAATAACGAAAGCGGGAGCCAAAGTGTTGCAATGCGTGTGCTGTGTGTTTCGATTGGCGAATGTGAACAACTGTTTACGGGCGGCGAAATAGCGTAGACAGTAGCCCTTTATGTAATGAATCGAATGAATAAACCCCTTGATTTTGCTTTCCTTTAATGCCTGTGCTTAAGCCTTTTGTGAATGAAAACTGGCGAAGTGTTTGCAATCGCAACCTCGCACTCATATATCGCTGAACTGTTCACGGAGCATATATTTCAGAATGCATCTAGGCACACAACATTAGGGCCACAGGAGAAATTCTAGAGATCTGCAAGGCTCTATGCCGGCATGGCAGCGTGCTAATAATTTATCAGCGGCTGCTGCTGTCGATGTCTTTGAAGTACTGGTGATTCTCTTCTGGCTGCAGCCCATGCAAAAATATTGTATGGTCGGCTATTGAAAAACCTTCTTATGGTTGTGTTTAGCTATTTGGCCCTAGTATCTTTAGACATTTCTATGGCTATCTTTAGCCATTCCTATCGACATTCATATGGGTGTCTTTAGATTCTTCTATAGCCATAGCGATATCGAAAGAAGAGCTAAAGACAGCCATAGAACGGGCTGTAGAAGAAGCTAAAGACGCCCATAGGGATTTCAATACGAATAGCTAAAGACAACCTTAGGTACCGGCTATTGAAGAACCTAAGAACACCCATAGGAATGTCGGTACGAATATCTAAAGGCAACCACAGAACCGTCTATAGAAGACGCTAAAGACACCCATAGGAATGTCGATACGAATAGCTAAAGACAGCCGTAAAACCGGTTATAGAAGAAGCTAAAGACACCCATAGGGATGGCGATAAGAATCGCTAAAGACAGCCATAGAAAAGTCTAAAGATTATTGGGCCAAATAGCTAAAGACGACCATAAAAAGGATTTTCTATAGCCGACCATACAATATTTTTATATGGGTTGTGCGCATGGCTGCATCTGTACGCATTTGTGTCTTCGTGTACGTTTTTTCTCCTTTCTGTTGTTAGGCGCTTCGTGCTTCCTCGCCGCCATTCGCTCAACTTTTTTACTAAACTTTTTTTGGAGCTTCTTTCTTGCATTTCATTGCGTGTCATTTTTATTTCTTTTATCTCTAATTGTTGGCTTCCCAATCTCTCACATTCACCTCACTGCATTGTAATCACCACCGTCTGGAGTAGCAATCACTGCCGTGGGCAGAGCTGACCTCTCTCGATCTCTCTCTTCCAACAACTCCCTCGTAAATTACCAGTAGGCCCTGAAATGAGCCAGAGCAGCACTCCGAAAATTCGCACAGATCCCTATCAGAGAAGACCGCATAAAAATACGCATTGAACTGTGTAGTTCACTAGTACGGATTCTTGGGCAAGTTGGTGTGGCGATCTTGACGAATTCATACGCAAAAAGAACGAGGACAGAGAGAGAACACACAACACAGCGCTAACTTCCAACTAATTTTATTTCACACAAACGTACATATATGTATCCCCAGCCTACCCGCAATCACTTCCCACTGTCACCGCCAATGCTGACGTGTTGCAGTCATGCGCAGAAACGTTGCCTCCTCATCTGACAAATTCGGTGACGGCACGCTCACACAGGACAACCCCGCTTTACTAATCAAATCTGCCTCTACTATTTCTCTTACTTTTTGTGCCTTGTGTTTCGACCGTATCACACATTGCTCAAACCGTGGCACGCAGCCGCAGTCGTGGCAGTGCACAGGCAAATGGTCATCCCTGTATTTGCTGACATTCCGTCTGTGCTCGCCTAACCTGTTAAGACATCGGCCGGTCTGGCCTACATAACGCTTCCCACACGAAAGGGGAACATTATACACCACACCGACTGCGCTCTTAACACATGGTTTCGTATGTCCTTTTACACACCCAACCGGTGCTTTATGGAAGGGGTTAGTCAACTTACAAATTTTGTTCAATTTGTTAGGTGCAGAGAAGACAACCTTTACGTTAATCCGATTGGCAATCTTTTTGAGACAGTGAGACGTATTGTGCAGATATGGAATTCCTGCTACTTTTTTCTTTTCACCCTCCTGTGACCTGTCCTTCCCCTGTTCTAAATTCTTGAGGTTACTCTCGAGAATGGATACGAGAATGGCCGCCGGATACCCAGCAGCGAGCAAGCGCTCCGTTTGCTCATTGAAGCTACTCCCCATGGAATGGTGGCACAATTTTTCAAGACAATTCATAAAACACAGATTAATTATTCCTCTTTTTGTGAGCTTGGAGTGAGCCGAATGAAAAGGTAACAGGCCCTTGTCTGCCCTCGGGTGATATGCCCAACATACATGTCGTTCAGAGAGCGTCAGTTCAATATCAAGGAACTGTAGCACGTTGTTGTCCGGAAGCTCATGAGTCAACACCAAAGGACTAAAACACTCCCTAAATAAGGCTAAAAGCTTACAAACAGCCATCGGAAAATTGGCAACACTGTTGTCAAAGATTACTAAAAAATCATGAACGTATCTGCAAATTTTCACAACATGAACATCATCTAAACGGTCTGCAAGACACCTGTCCAAGTGGGCTAAAAACAGGTTGCTTAAAACAGGAGCCAAACAGGAACTAATACACACTCCCTGCTTTTGAATATAGTATTTCCCATCCCATTCAGCAACAGTTGACCTCAAATAAAACTTTAGTAACTCAAGGAACCCGTCAACTGCGACCAAAGCCGCATTTTGGAAACGCACCGAGCCAAACTGATCAATGCTTTCTTCAACGCTTTTAAGTAGCTCATTATGTAGCAGCGAATAATATAAATCCTTGATGTCTATTGAGCAGGCCAGAAAACCCTTGTAACTATTTAGCTTAAAAAAATCAACAATGTTGACAGAATTCTTCACCATGAACGGGTCGTCAATAGGTAAAAGGTTCAGTTTTTCTTGCAGGAACAGTGCCACTGTTTTTTTCCATGTGCCGTTTTCCGAAATTATAACTCGGAACGGGCAATCCACTTTGTGGCTTTTAGCAGTAAACATAACTTCCAGGGAGCCCGACCTCACCTTTTCTATGCTTTTTGCTACACGAATCAGACTTAATCTGTTGCATAATTTGAGGCCCTCTAATCTGAGTTTACTAATGGACACCTTCTTGCGCCGCCGCAAAACTGAATTGATAGCATCGAGGGCTTTTTCACCAAAATGCCCTTTCTTTAACATGACAAACCCACCTTCTTTATCTGCGCGAAGAACTGCGAGGTCCCTGTCACGCAGGGCCGCCGCCACCTTCCGTATGGGTACACGGGCAACAACACTTTTGGTCCTCATTAGCACGTCCACACCTTCTGAAATCCATCTGTCGGCCTCAGCTTCCGGAGCGATTGCTCGCTGCTGGGTGTCCGGCGGCCATTCTCGTATCGGTAGCTGAGAGTAACCTCAAGAATTTAGAACAGGGGAAGGACAGGTCACAGGAGGGTGAAAAGAAAAAAGTAGCAGTAATTCCATATCTGCACAATACGTCTCACCGTCTCAAAAAGATTGCCAATCGGATAAACGTAAAGGTTGTTTTCTCTGCTCATAACAAATCGAACAAAATTTGAAAGTTGACTAACCCCTTCCGTAAAGCACCGGTTGGGTGTGTAAAAGGACATACGAAACCATGTGTTAAGTGCGCAGTCGGTGTGGTGTATGATGTTCCCCTTTCGTGTGGGAAGCGTTATATAGGTCAGACCGGCCGATGTCCTAACGACAGGTTAGGCGAGCACAGACGGAATGTCAGCAAATACAGGGATGACCATTTGCCTGTGCACTGCCACGACTGCGGCTGGGTGCCACGGTTTGAGCAATGTGTGATACGGTCGAAACACAAGGAACAAAAAGTAAGAGAAATAGTAGAGGCAGATTTGATTAGTAAGGCGGGGTTGTCCTGTGTGAGCGTGCCGTCACTGAATTTGTCAGATAAGGAGGCAACGTTTCTGCGCATGACTGCAACACGTCAGCATTGGCGGTGACAGTGGGAAGTGATTGCGGGTAGGCTGGGGATACATATATGTACGTTTTTGTGAAATAAAATTAGTTGGAAGTTAGCGCTGTGTTGTGTGTTATCTCTCTGTCCTCGTTCTTTTTGCGCTATGAATTCGTCAAGATGAACTATGTAGCTATTTGTTTGTGATCGGTGATAATTTTTTCATTTACCTTTATCTTTTTAATCTCCTCCTTAACCGGACTCAGATACCACCAAAACTCTTGGGGGTCGACATTAATAAATTCTGCTGGTGTGGTACTGAAATGCTTGACCATTTTTTAATTCGCCATAATGTGGAGATGCAGTCTTCTTCCCAGTCTAAACCACAACAGGAATACCGCAAAAACCTAACAAGAATTCCTGTCGTACGACAAAAAACTTTATTGTGACAACACAAGTCCTGTTATTACGACAAAGCCATCTTTTGTTACGACAGAGATTGCTGTCGTAACGACAAAGTCAATTTTTTTAACGCAAATATTCCTGTCGTCACAACAGAACTGCCATTTATGCTACCCTTCACAATGGGCAATAACATTCGAACCGTGCGCAACTTCTTAGGGGACATTAGAATCATGACAAGACAGGGATTCGGCACGACGAAACATCAACATGAGGACAGGAATACGACACGCGACAGAACATTAGAATCCCGACATGACAAGAATACGACAAGACGACGGTGCGACATGCGAAAATACGACAAAACTACAGAAATTTTTCTTGTCATTTTGGACTGGGTTTTTCCTTCGGAGGCAATTGATTTTTCGCCTTCAGTGTATTATTTCTCCGCTAATCCAGGGATGCTGACGATGTATTTGTCATATTTTAAAAGGCACAAAATTGTAATTCGGAATTCTTGAGCAGCACGAAACTGTCGCCAAAAAAGCTCAGGGTCATTTTTCGTCTGTCCAAGATGTATTTCTAAATAGTCTATTACAGCAATGTGACTTGTATTCGAAAAATCTTTAATTTCTTTATTACAACTGCTATTCTGGAGATCCCCTATCCCGTCTGAACAATTGGTACCCAAAGGGTACGATTTCCTCATCGTTAATTTAACTATGTACCCAAGTTTCTGTAATGAAGGCAAGGTGGGGGTCATGTATCAGCAAGGTGTTTTCTAACGGTTCTATGTCATTAACAATGCTTCTTGTATTGAATATAAGTAGCCGAAGTTGTCGGTCCTTTAATGGCTAGCTCTGGAACGTTGTGCTGGTAGGGTTCGGAAGAGGATGATTTTCTTGAGTCAAGAATAAATTTGTTTCAAGAGTTGATGGCGGTAGCTTTTCCCTCATATACGTTGCCTTTCGGCTGTTCGTAGCATCGTCCCAAACGAAAAAGGTACCATCAATACTGATGTTATCGTCGATGAGCGTCACCTTTCTTCTTGCGTCTTTATCACTTTTTAAGCTTGCCATATGCAGCTTTTTTTTCCGTAGTGTGTCCTTGCTATAGTCATTCTCCCGGAAGATTTTCAACCCCTTTAACTTTTTCACATTTTTGAAGAGCGCCTTGTAGCCTTGAAAGTACAAAATTACTTGCCGTTTGGAGGCTTTTCCGATTCTATGAATCCTAGCGACAGAACAGCAATTGACACCCATTTTTTCCTCTAAAAGCTCTTTGATAACGTTTTCCCGCAGTACCTAATCCGATGTACGTGAATGAAGAACAAAAATTTAAAAAAACAAATTCAGGGAAGCTTGCTCGCACACACAAGACTTAGATGGCGAAGCTGTTGTAGGTGATCATTGACGAACGCAAAGTTGAGTTTTTGTATCGTTGTGGTGTCGTGGCTGACGTCGGCGGCTGAGCATTTCATTGATTGATTGAAGGGTTTAACGCGCCGACGCAACGCAGGTGATTTGGCACGCCGTAGTGGAGGGCTCCGGAATAATGTTGACCACCTGGGGATCTTAACGTGCGCCGAAATCTCGTACCCACGGGCGTTTTTGCTTTTCGCCTCCTTTAGAAAAGCGGCCACCGCGGCAGGGAATCGAACCCGCGTCCTCGTGCTCAGCAGCACAACGCCTTAGTCACTGAGCCATCGTGGAGGGTATCATGGAGTTTAAGTGACCTTATCTTGAGAAATGCCAGAGTGAGCTCGTCGCTTTGGTCAACGTTTTCGTACGCTGTGCGAACTATCTGTGCGAACTCGGCTGTGCGAACTATCCGCGGCTGGGCCATGCGGAGTCAATGATCACCTACAGCAGCTTCAACATTCACGTCGCGGCTCTTCTGCGGTACAGAGTGCATGCGCACGGCGACACGAGGGCGAACGAACGAGGGGCGTACGCTATTACATGTCTTTCTCGTTCCCAGCAAGTGTTGCTATAGCCAATTTTGGCCAATCTCCCAAACTGGGTATGCTTGGCGTGACGAACGTGCGCTTGAGGCACGCGGCCAAAGCTGGAGTTTTTTTTTCCAATACCGGAGAAAAGTGGGTATGTGGGTATACGTAGCTTGAGATACGTGCGCCGGAGGCACGCGTGCAGGAGCGATCGTCATTTTCTTGGTATTTTTTTACTGCCGGGTATGTACACAGACCGTTATCTTAACAGCTTCGTTGTTGAAGCAAAACAAACAAGTCATCTTAACAAGTGAATTACAACGTACTTGTAGGGAACATTTATCGCGTGTATGCCCGACCACAACGAAATATGGAAATTTCCGGGAAATGGATTAGCTATTTTTATTAACTTCGTGTGTTTTTCGATCATTAGCACGGCGCTAAAAGGAGCCACATGAAAGTTAATTCCTAAATTTTGTTGATTAGTGATGTTGAGGGAAATAACATTCTGCCTTCAATGTCCACCTCGCTGTATAAAGCTTCCGGGAAAAACGGTAGCGAAGAGAAAAATGACGGATTTTCATGTTGCCCCTTGACTGGGGCAGGGAGATGAGAGCAGTGGTGACGCGAGCCGGATGAACGGAGAGGTTCAGTTGGCGCATCAAGTAGCATGAGTGGCCCAGTGCCGGCCGCCAAAACACGGCGAGCCACGGCCGGAATTTGTTGTTCGCCGCCACTGCAGACAAGGCAGGCACATGCAGCGCAAGGACCGCCATTTTACACACCGTTGCTCATTCGCACCGTATAGGTAAGGTAAACAGAGGTAACCGCGCACTGCTGTGGCGAACTCGTGGAACGTCACCGACACACTCGACATGAAGCAAAGTAGGCTACGGCAGGTAAAGAGGCTACTGCGGAAGCTGTCGCATGAACCCACCAAACACCCATGCCGAATTTCAATATTAATTGTTCTATTCATCACCAAATGTCCAACTGAGGACTAAGGCCGAGTAGTGTAGAGCTACGGATTAATTTATATCATCTGGAGGTACCTTACGTGCTCCTAAATCTGGTACACATTGGCGCGTGTGCTTTGTAAATTCGTCAAAAATATGCCACACCGAGTAAAATAGAATACTCGGTCACCTATGAAGCAGCACTGTGCTCTAGCTCCGGAGAAACGAAGGGGTATTTCTGACCGCTATCAAGCTCGGAGCTTTTGCGAGCACCTCTTTCTGCGGGCTTCATCGCCACCAAGCGTGAGGACATTGGGCGGCACTCCTCAGCTCTCTTCAGTTCTCGTTGGTGCCTCAGCCAGGCAAGCTAATACCATTGTTGTCTCGTGTCGACAATTTAAAGTTGGCATATACGCTGTAGGAAAATGGACCTAGGCACCAAACTATGCCTGCATTGTCCCCCCCTGCAAATATTCTTACGAGGAGAAATGCTGCGCTAATGCACCTCACAGCAGGCGACCTGTACAGGCCGGCGCTCAGGATGACACTCAGGAAGACGAGTGGCTCTTCTTAGGCAAACTTTTCCAACACTAGTAGGCTGTCATTGTTTTAGGGAGGCCCTGAAATTTCCCTACATAAGTATTTATGCTAGCATTAAAAATAACTAGCAACATAAGGCGCATATACTGAAAAATGCTCTAAAACGGGAGTCCAGTACCCTATTGAAAGGACGGTCTTGCAATGATGGGCACTGTATTTCATAGCGAAAATTCAGCCTCTAAATCAAAGAATATTCTTTTACGTCAGGTTTTCTTCAATGCATGAGGCCCTAGAATAAAGTATAAATCTTCTGAATTGCTCCCAGCGCCCATTGATAAAAACAAATACGTAGACGGCAGTCTATCAGCAACAGCGCTAGCAGGTGTTGCGTAATTTCAAATAAGAGTACCATTTTTTTCCCTTGTTTCCGTCCCGAAAGGTGTGTGCAAGTTGCCACTCAAGCAAGGCAGCTGCAACGGGAAGATCCCCCGCTACTTCTTCAACATAACTTCGGGATTCTGCGATGTCTTCACTTACACGGGCTGCGATGGCAACGAGAACAACTTCGCTTCTCATGAAGACTGCATGGCCGAGTGCGAAGGTCAGCAGCTTGTCTCTTTCCTTGTTTTATTTAAGGATTAAACTTACCACTATTAGCCACTTTGACAAAAACAACGTTCATATGGATTAAGTGCGTTAGGTTGGTGTGCGTTAGATCTAATACATCGAGGAATTGTTTTACAGAGGCAACAGAAAACATACCTGCAATGCTAAGTGACGTATAAAACCGTAAGGTGCTTCCCTGACTCCTTGAAGGAAGTTTTTAAAACAAATGCACCGATACGTTTCAGATGAAAGGGAGCAGATGCATGCAAACGTGTTCGCAAGTATTTTACAGACCCTTGAAATATTAGCCGTTCACAATCCAGCCAATTTATTATTTATTTATTTTAGCAATATTGCTAGCCCCAACGTGGGGCCACAGCAGAGTGGGTGCTATGCCACAAATGTCTTGTCTATGATGAGAATGTGTCCTGGCGAACGGCACATACCCATAGTGGGACATCAGCGGTAGGAATAAAAATACGATTTACCTACAGGGTCCTGTGCAAAGGAAATTCAGAGTGGTTGGAAAGCTTTTTTTTAATGTAAAATTGAAGATATATTACAAGAAAGAAGTGCCAAGAATAATAAAAAACAAATTCCACTAGTTGCCAGCGCAAACGAAGCCAATGATAGCGTAAATAAATCCGAATTTTCTATCAAGCTGATAAGGACAGAGCAAACATAGCCACGTCCAGGTAGTCCCCAATGAAAGGAGATCCGGCCCAGGTAAGGCAATCTCCAGCTGCTGCGATACGGCACCTCCAGGAGCTAGTATCTTATCCTAGAAAAACTTCGCAGGCAAGCAGGTAACTCATCATCATTGCAGTAGCTGCGCAGAGGGGGCTGTGTCCGACGAGGCCTGTGAAGATACCCTCTTAATTGCGGTGCATGACAAAGAATAGCGGCGCAAATAACCCCGAGGTTACCCGAAGGGCCCCATTCTGTTTTCCAGGATAAGTTTAAAGTCGTGAAAACCTGCCCATAATAATCAAACGGATACTTTCTGGCTTTCCTCATTTTATATCCTCAGCGACCAGCTTTTGTCAATGCGATTCCAGATTTGCCTTCCCTAGCTATTATCTTCGAGCGCTTTCAACATCACGCCAATCTAAAACGGTGATTGGGCTTTGGTAAAAAAAAGAGGGGATGGCAGGTTATTTTTTACCGATTATTGTGCGCAACATATACAGCGTTCGGTGTCATCTGATTATAGAATACCAGCACAAGCATCAGTGAAATTTCATGTAGGTGCCGTGTTTTCCTTGTGTGCCGGGAAGAAGGCGTAACCTGTTTTTGGTATGGTCACACTTTGCCAGACCAGAACCCAGAGAGGTTCACTCTTCGGTGCCTGGATCATTACGGGTGTTTGGAAAGTTTGTAAGGATGGTTACTGGTTTAGAGGAATTAACAAGCTAGTTACCGCAATGTCTTCATGCTGCAAGTGTAGGTAACAAGGTGCCTTCCAGCAAAGTGCACTCGTCTACATGCAAGGCCAAAAGATGGATGTGCACGAAAAGGTATGTAGGTTAAAGCATGACCTCAGTCTGCGTTGTAAGCCGACGCGTAGATATAAAGCATCCCAGTGAGCGCATCTCCAGGCCTTCAAGAGGGCGCCACTGGTCTCGCCCGGACTCCCGCGTGCGCTCTGAGCTCCGCGTGTATTGCGTTTTAGTGCGGTTTTCCTGTTGTGTTGGTGCATATCATTACCAGGACGTGTTTCGGACCTCCTCAGCAAGTTTTAGGACTTTCCTGCGAACATTGGTAAAGTTACGGCGTTCTTTGTGGGGACCACGTCGGGAGTACGCCTAGACCGTTAGGCCTAGCGACCACCTCGTCTGCATCCGGACGGCTTCGCCGATCAACACCGCAACGAGTGCCTCACAACCCGGCAAGATGAAGGGATTCCCTTCTGAACAAGACGGCTGGTTCCGCTAAGCTTCAAAAACGAGGGTGAGCGATCCTACATTTCGTAAACTGATACTTCGCTCCTGGGACGTTTTCCCGATTCAGTCCTTCTTACCCCGAGACTTTCGTCACGAACTATGCCTTCGAGCCGAACTCACCGCGAACGAAGCTGCCGAGCTCAAAGTAAGCCTCTTACCCGGCAAAAACATTGCCGTCTTGCTTGCTCAAGAGCCATCCGCAATCTCCAAACTTAAAAACTGTTCCTTCGTCACGCTCAACGCAAAACAACAACGCATCAGTGTCTATGAAGACGCCAACCGGGAATCATGCAAAGGAGTGATCCATGGTGTGGCCGGCAACACGTCTCCGGAATTTCTGCATCAACACCTTAAAGCTTTTGGATACGAAATCCTCGCTGCCCGCATGATGGGCTCTATCCAAACTGCGATCATCACGTCCTCCGGTACATACGTGCTTGTAGAAGTAGACTACGAGGGCGGCCTACATAGGTGTACGCCACACAAACCAGGCGTCCAATACTGCACGAAGTTCCTTAAGCTCGGGCATCGAGCTGACGTCTGCACGCAGGTATCTCACCCTCTTTGCCCTAAATGGAGATCAGCAAAGAAAGGTCAACAATATGAATGCAGCACCAAGTGCTCCCTTCGTAGCGGCCTGCACCCATCCGAAGACAATGAATGCAAGGTCCGACGAGAAGCAGACGCCGTGACAAGGCTTGAAGCCTACCAAAAGGGGCTTGCCATCCGGAATGCGACGGAATCACCGAAAGGATCCATGCCCCAACGAGAACCACCGACCAAGAATTACAAGGCATCGACAGAGCAGGCGTCACAAGAACCCCCACTTACGAATGCCAAAGCACCAACATCGAGCTTCCACCAGCACGGGGCTCATGCAAGTGTCGAAGCCCCCTCAGGAGCAACGAACTGGTCGTAGAGCAACTAACGCTAGGTACGCATCGTTTGCACATACACTGAAAGGCAAGCACACTCAGGACACCACACCAAACAACACGGCAGAAAACATCCCAATAAATCTCGAGGGAGGTACTCAGGAAGACCCTACCTCAGAATCTGCCCACAGGGACGCGGAGAGGGAGAAAAATGCGCACGACACTGAACAAGCGCCTCTCACCAAGAGAAGCAGATCCAAAACCCCAAGCAAGCCATCGTCTACCCGATCACACGAACTCAGCAAAAGAATGGAGGCTCTCGAAAAGCAAATCGCCGAAAATGAAAAACAAGTGGAGCTCCTACTAGAGAACAACACAAAAATGTGCGAACAGGCCAACGCCTTACAAGGCGCCTGCTTGGCTTTGCAGCGAAATTTCGAAGCTCAAGCACAGTCAATCGCTGCACTAACCAACCTGATTACTCAACAAGAACAAACATTTGAGGCCCGTGCACTCAAGGCGTAAGCCCTCTCTTTACCGGGGTAGAACAGATAGCATGCCACCTTCAGCTGCCACCCATCCCCAGCTACGATGAAAACGCACAGCAATAACGATATTAAGATCCTACAGTCGAACTGCCTGGGTTTAAAAGGAAAATAGGCAGCATTCTTCTACTGGATCACATACGTACCCCACTCTCCGGACATCACCGTTTTACAAGAAGCAGGCAAAAACCCGAAAATTCTAGGCTACATGACGTATCAAAGACGTCACAGCATCGCCATTCTGGTGACCAAACGTATACCCTCCAACATTGAACTTGACACGGATGCAAGCCTGACAATATCTGTGTCTACACTTAGCACTGGGAAAACATGGAGGATACTCAGAGCGCTCATCAACCCGAACGCGACGAAAAGCATGACGCAGCGCAAGCTACAGGCACTCATGAAAGAACACGTAAACGATACGGAGAAGCTCATCGAATCCATCAAAGACACATACATCCCAGCACCTAGACAACCACAATACGCTGAGTATACAGACGCCCCAAATAAAAACATCCATGAAAAATTCGACATGACAGAACTGAAACGCGCTCTCAGCCACTGCAAAGGAAACAAGGCACCGGGTCCAGATGCCATAACCTCGGCGCATCTGAGGAACATAGCGGAAGAAGACTTGTCGGCCCTTTTGAGAGAAATTAACAGTATGTGGCTGGAGCAACAACCCCTGGTGACGCCATGGAAAATTGGGAACATGATTTTTATACCCAAGCCAGGGAAGCCAATCTGACTTGAAAACCTACGACCGATTACATTAACCTCAAACGCCGGCAAAATCATGGAACGTATGGCCTTGTACCACGTTCAAGATCATCTTCAAAAGAAAGGAGCTCTGCCATACAACGTGGTGGGTACCGAGCAAACATTTCCACACAGGATACACTACTTCCGATCTACGAAGATATCACTAAGGAACCCAGCCATTCGCAACTCAAAGCGATATTAGCAATAGATCTAAAGAAAGCTTTTGACAATGTGGATCATGATTCAATGTTAGAGGAGCTCGCTAAGACTGACTGTGGGGCTCGTCTCTATAATTGTGTCAGAGACTTTTTACGAGACAGGGTACTCACGGTTGGAATTGGCGAGCACACATCAGAAGAATTTCCACACCCGCAGCGAGAAATCCCACAAGGTTCTGTATTATCTCCGACTTTCCGACTTTATTTAACCTGGCTATGCTGAAGGTTCACGGGGCCTTAGAATCGGTACCAGACATATGTCACACCCTGTAAGCAGACGACGTTACCGTATGGATCAATACAGGTTGTCCTGGGCACATACAAGACCTGCTACAACAAGCTCTCCTCGCCACAGAAGCTGCCGCTGTAAGGATAGGACTACACTGCTCCGTGGAGAAAACACAGCTTCTGGCAGTCCATAGTCATCGATGGAAACCTTCAGAACTTCGCTTGTTATTGAACGGGAACGCTGCCGGTCCGGGAAAGCACATCAAGGTACTAGGACTGCCACTACAAAGTGACGGAGGAGGACACATGGCAGTGAATAACATTATCAGACATTGAGAACAGATTCTGCACATGTTTCGGAGAATCTCTAACAAAAACAGAGGACTCCTAGAAGACGACCTCCTTCATCTGAGAGATGCTCTCATCACGTCCAAAATCACATATCAAATACCGTACGTCAATATCAATAGGACTCAATAGAACAAACTTAACTCGCTTTTGCGGAAGGCCACGAAGATCGCCCTCGGCGTACCTTTGTACGCCAGCACCAACACGCCAGCACCTACTCGATACAGGCACCATCAATACACTCCAAGAAGTATTGGCAGTCCACAGACATAACCAACTGGATTGACTGCGAAAATCCCCGCAAGGCGAGGAAATTCTACGCGCTGCCGGCTGCAACCCCTTGCGAACCCCTACTGGAGAAGTGGCTATATTGCCACGAGAACTGCTGAACCTCATTCAGGCAGCACCCATCCCGAAAAATCTGGACAAGGAAGGCAACCCAGCAAGACGACTCATCCGGGCCAAATTTTAGGCTAAGAAATCCACCAGAGACGCGCTTCAGATCCATATTTACACCGACGCGGCAGTGCAAAGATATAGCTATTGCATAGCATTCACGCGCAGTTCAGGCCAGGAAGGCACAAACCAAAGCAATTACTATTCCGTCGAAGACGCCGAGGCCACTGCAATAGCCTGGGCATCCGCGTGCACTGCGACACAGCACACTTTTACCAACATATAAACTGACTGCAAGAAGGTCTGCACCCTTTTGACACAAATCTTCATTCCAAAAGCGGCTTTGTAAGCGCTTAAGCACCTTAAAGGCACAAAAGGGTACACTGTGTATCGAGACACACAGGTTTGGCAGGAAACAAAACAGCAAATCTGGTGGCCCGCGAAGGGCTTCTCCGGGCACCTGCCAACTGTGGTCAAACCCAAAAGCCCGTGACACCGCTAAAACTGCAGCTTAAAGAATGCGCAGACAGCAAACACAAATTCACTCCTCCGAACAAGAAATTGTCCAGGCAACAGCAAACCACTATAAGGCTGACGCAAACGCAAACGCTACTCATACCCGACAAACTATACATGTACAAAGGCTGTATGAACACTTCCCCGCCAGAGCGCGATGAATTACACCTACCGATCAATCAAGAGCACATGTTATGGCTATGGCCCAAGGTAGACAGAAGCAGTTTCCGCAGGGAGTGGCTGACTCAAATGGCCACGCTAGAGCAGCAGCTATCGTTGGCAAACTTTGTCCAAAAGACCATAGGCAGCCCGCCTTCCCGGCAAGACCCCTGGAAGACCAACTAACGAGGAAATTCTGTGGCCCCCTGGAATGAGGAGGCCTTAGCTTAAAGGGCAAATAATTTCAATATCTCTCTCTCTCTCTCTCTCTCTCTCTCTCTCTCTCTCTCTCTCTCTCTCTCTCTCTCTCTCTCTCTCTCTCTCTCTCTCTCTCTCCAGGCCTTCAAGCGGAGTCATTAATTTAACGGATGTAATGAGCGTTGCAAGTGTGCATGTACGAGCCAGAAAGAACGTCGTCGCTAGCATCAGGAAACAGGAAGCACCGTTCCAGAGGCGCTTTTCACTCCAAAGTAACTGCAGCAACGGAAGACCATGGAAGCTGTTCAAACGCTTAAATGTGAAACGTTGGCCCTAACATTTATTTTTTTTTCCTGTAAACTTGCACACTCAAGCCTAACGCCTTGAGTGAGTATGGGTCGCTGGTCGGCGAATCTCTCCCCGCAGCCTATAGTTTGCCGAGTTCGTTTTGAGTTGGCGGAGATGCGGCTCTGTGATTCTGCACTGCAGGGGATGTTTTTCCCAGAGAGCTGGAAATAGGAGTCGCAGGTATGTGGGAGATTTCGGCATTTTGGGCAAGATTACAACAGGAGAACTTCTGGACATCAAGGGGCAAGAACACCATTTTGAATTACCGTAAAACCCCGTTATAACGAAGTACGAGGGGCTGTCGTAATTACTTTGTTATAACCATTACCTAGTTACCCGCCAATGTACATTTTTACCAGCACTTTACATGAAGAAAAGATGCACTCATCACGAAAAACTCACCGCAGACCGCGAAAAAGGAAGCGAAAAAAAAAATCAGAAAAAAAAAATCGTTGCCTAATTCCACATGCTTGCTTAATTATCCAATTGCACGAATCTATAATTAATTACACGATAGACGAGCCTCGCGGCTCGCCCCGCCGAGAAAAAGTCATTCATAGATTTTTGCTGCATATTCTTCAGGCGAATGGTGGCTTTTTCAACCGCAGCCGCGATTTTGAGCCCGTCCTCAGCGCCATCGTGAGCCCCAAAGAAGCGGTGCAGCAGGTTTGCTGCATCCCGGTAGAGTTGTGGAGGAACATCCAGGCACCCTACCGGCATCCCGGGAGACGCGCACGCTCGCGCGTGTTGCCAGGTGCTGGCAGTCATTTTAGCGTTCTTGAGTTGGCGGCCCCTTAGCTGCCGGGAGTTCTGAATTAATGCATGCGTGATGCGACGTAAACTGTCAGACGCCATAAGATATTGACATGACGGGTACTAAAATAGTAAGTAAATGCTCACTATAGAAAAAACGGTTTGTTATATATACGAAAGAATAAGTTTGCGCAGAAGACGAGGACGAAGAGACGCTCGTCCTGTCCTCTCGTCTCTTCGTCCTGGTCTTCTGCGCAAACTTATTCTTTCGTACATCATGAACCAACTAGCCAGCAATCAAGTCCTACTAGGTTTGTTATAGCTATTGCTAGGAATATTCAGCTTCGTTAAAACGAGGTACTAAATACATCGGCGCCTATGGGAATTTGAAGGGGAATTACGATTGCTTCGTTTCAATAGCTTGTTAATCCCGTTTGTTATATCCCAGATATTAGTCCGGTATATCCTGTTACATTATAACGAGGTTTTGCTGTAAAAAATGTTTCTGCTCAACGAGTGCGGTGTAGCAAGAAGCACACAATTTGTTTTGCCGGGGAAGATTGGCGGGTATAAATTATATCCACCGGCGCCAAAGGAAAGGTTCGTATTATAAAGCGATGGGCTCAAATTCCTATTCACACTCCATGATGTCGTTCAGAAAGGGACTGTACCAGGCGCAAAGCAAGTGTGTTCTAGCGGACGGAATAACGTGTTGTCAACCGCGAACCAGCGCATACATCGAAACTACGCCCCGTAGGATTTCTGTTTCGCTGCATTAAAGAAAATAGAAGGAAAGCTATGTTGTGAGGAAAACAGAGCGTAGCAACAGTCGCGTTGTATTGCATGCGATGAATAATTTCAGAATAACGAGCAGTATTGACAATTTTGTGTTTAAAACTTTCCTTAGAACCAGCCGTTGAGTTGTGCCGGCTCAGGGAGAAAGCATCCAAAAGTATAGTGCAGGCAAGAAAAAAGAAAATGGCGGTCTGGGTTTCCTCGATGAAGTTATCGAGTTCACTAGATTCCGAAATGAAACCTGTGAGTTCATGAGCGAGCACAGGAGCACCTCAGCGTAATTAAGGGTGAAACTCAGCTTCTGCACAACCATTCTTTGCGTGAACCATGCTTTGCGTGAACCCTATTTGCGTTTTCGTGCGCCATATAGTGCGCCATATGCACGCACCGTGGCCTGGCCGAAGTACACTGCACACCTGGGGCGCTTCGGACCGGGGCGCTTCGGACCCCGGAGTCTAGCCATCGCTCGGGTGCGATGTCTAATGGGAGAGCGATCTGGGGAGCGGACTAGACGAGTCGTAAGCAGCGGAAGGACGGACGAAGACAGGGGAGCATCGGGTTCCGGAGTGTATAGCTATCGCTCGAATTGCACGTCTGACCATTCGCCTCTACACTTAGCCAGCCGACATTCAGCCACCGTTCGAGCCCGAGCAGCAGCAGCCTCATCGCGGCGTACGCCACTTCTCCGTCCGAGCCCGAGCTGGAGAACCCTCATCGCTGCGCACGCCACCTATTCCAACGCGCCCGCGCCAAAGCAGCCTCATCGCGGCGGGCCCTTCGTTCGTCCGCGAGTCACAGCGACGAGACTGCGGCGGACTTGAACGTCAGGCCCTTCAACGTCAGCTTGAACGTCAGGCTCTTCCTACGAGCCCGTGCCGCATCACACCGAAGCAGCCCAGCGGCGCCGAACCGTAAGCGACATCAAGCCTGTTGATCCTATTAAATACTATGCAAAAACTTCCATATGTCTGCGCCTCAATCTCCTCGTGCCCAGTGTGGACGAAGGGTCGCGTTGAGAATCCCGACCATCACAGGTGCCCTGGTGTCATGAAAGCCTCTCGCCCAAGCGTTTTAAAAGAAATTCTTTACAACTTCAAGGCTCGGACCAGAACTTCTTTATATGAGCCGCGAAGCCTTTACTGCCGCGCTGTATGCGACTCCGTGCTCTCTATCCGGAAGTGTACTTGTTCCTGCACTAACCCGACGCCCCCAAACTTGTCCGTCACAAACCACAGCATCGCTTTTCTCCGAACTAGCGGAAGAACGATTTTGGTGTCGACTGGATCTGTGAGCCTGGCTCTTGTGATTACCTCCGTGAAATTTGCCTTAGGAGCGTGTTTTTGTACCCCTGCTTTTCATCTGTAGGGCTTGTTTTATATTGTTGCCGCTTGCATGTATTCGAGAAAAACATTGTTTTGACGAGTTGCTGGCAACGCAAGATCGAAAGAGGTGGGACGTGGGTTTAATTCCCAAGACTTGCAAAAGGGAAAAGCACTGTATGTTTTACTTTTATGTAACCGGGGCCACGGACACACACGGCAACATAGAAAATCTGTAGCGGGCATCCCGTGCCGACAACGTTTTGCCGCTCTGTTCGCAGACCCTTGCCGCCTGCCGGTGGATTCGAGCCGCTGCAGCAACACCACCGTGGAGCGGTACTACTTCAACTCGCAGACGGGACTTTGCGAGACTTTTGACTATGGTGGCTGCGAAGGCAACGGGAACAGCTTCCCGGACCTCGACTTGTGCAAAAAACGTTGTGAAGGTTGTGAAACGTTGTGAAAGTCATATCTTACAGTGTCGGTGCCTATTTTCGTGTAATAGCGTACCTAACTCTCCGATAGGCTCCATACTTGCTGAGTCCTCTCGAATCAGAAAGTTGACCTAGTTTTTCATGGCGCCGTTGCAGTTTACCCGCATACTTATACAGTGTAGCCCGGTTATAACGAAGTAAGCGGGAATCTGAAATTTCTTCGCTATTACTGGACTATTATAAGACCGCTATAATTGGGACGGGAAATCAAGATCACTTCGTTATAACCGCTATATCGCTGTAAGTGGGTTCGTTATAAATGGGCTACACTGTATTGTTACTGGTACCATTCTACAGTAAACTACAGTTTACAGCTTTGTGGCGGCGTTGTACTGTTTACTGGCATCCCTACACATCAGGTTTGTTTCCAACCGTATTATACATTTCCAACATCTTGGCGAAAACCTTGATGTTCTCTTAAGGGTTCAGAAGGCGATGATTTGTGAGTTCTTTCATATTTTGTCTCAGCCTTGCAAGGAAGGACCTTGTAGACACTGTAGAAACCATAAGCACGTAAGCGGAACAATAGGGCCTAACACAACGTCACGGCCGTGTTTATACCCGAGGAAAATGTATTTATGTCCCTGTTTTACGAACACGTAGGCACGCCCATACACCACGGACACATGCACATGCACGCCGAATTGCATACAAACACACGAACACACAAAAAAACACACACTGTAGCGGCTGTGGTTCACTGTTTCTGGGGCCATCCACATCACACCAAGATCCTTGGTCCGGGCAACCTACAGACGAAAAACACATTTACAATTTTGATGCGTATATGTATGTACATGAGTCAACGTTATAGCAATAGGCCGGCACGTCTTTATAAGCGTTCCAGGTGCTTCTGCAGGTTGTGTGATTGTGGCTATGTCAGCTAAAGATAGTCGTAGTGAAAGAACCAGAGGTTCCACTTTTGTTCCGTGTCTACGAGGCTGGCAAGGCGCGACGTGGCTTTTGCGGCGTTGCTAGCGCGCGTCTCTTGCCTTCGTGCGAACAAGGTATTGGTGAATGTCAATCGCTCAAAGGGTGAGGAACAGTCCGCTCGCAAGTATAATCGCTTTGTCTTTTCCACCTGTCAGTGAGCCGCCAGTTCAGCACGTGAGGCCCCGTGATTTTGGTGATTTGTTTCAGGCCTTACAGGGCTTACATATGCAGAAGTAAGCAATCCCCCACAAGAAGGCGCAAAGCACCTCTGTACGCACGCGTGCACACTAAAGAGCACGCACACAATTTAGCAGCCCCCGCTTTAAGGGCGTCTTACGACACCGTTAAAGGTGTCTTCCGAGTGAACAAGAATTAACTAGGCAGACCACTAGGCACGAGGCGAGATGATGTGTGGCTCGGTTTTCTATAGCAGCAGCGGAGCTTAATTTATTAGAATGTGAAACGAAAACGATATTGAGATACTACAGGTATTGGTACCTTACAAAACCCGAATACATAAACACGTTCTCGGGGAAATGATAAGGAGCTAAGTTCGAGCTAAGGTGAAATGGGTTCATAACAAAATACCGTGAATACTCAACACAACCACACTCACATCATAAAGTGCCGTGGCCGCTGATGTACCGCTGCCTCGGAGGGCTAGAGCGGCTCCTGCCAAAGGGTAGCTTTCGGAGTGGGGATTGCGTTCCAGCGACAGATTGCGTTCCAGCGACAACGTTGATTCACGGCGAACAGTCCCGGCAGTCGTCGTTGTAGTATTCTCTGGAGCGGGCCTTTGTGGTGCTTTTTAGCGCCCACCCAACGTGTAGACTTAAACATTGGTGCCCCCAGCCTTGGTGCCAGCTGCGACAAGACCTTTAATTGAAAATACATTATGGCCATTAGAACTCTCGAATTGCTACTCAGAGAAGCCTCATCGTTACTGACTCTGAGTGGGCAGGTGATTGTAGGCAGCGTCATGTTGACGTAAAAACCAAACGGCAATCGCCTTCTGGCGGCAGCCGTCTCTGGCCAATCCTGTTGAAGGGGTGTGAGCTGTCCGAAGACCATTCGCAACTTCGTACTGATAAGCTACGAATCCACACAGTGGTGTGTTTATAGGACCAGTAGGTCACACTCGCGATGTTACAGTAATGCATTGCCGGGGCAAGTCATAATTTCCGCACGCAAGTAGACGCAAAAGGGCCTTGAAATATTGGTTGGTATGGCGTGTTACGAATCGGCCAACGCCGCCGTATTTTCCGGCATCAGCCACCACGTGGGAATCGACCACGTGCGCCCGCGTGTCGGTGAATCGTATTTTCGTGTCTCGCCATGCCGGGTCGGTCACCTCGCTTTGCAACGCGCCTCCGGCGGCTGCCAGCGGCACGCCCAGGCATGCGTCACGACGTTCGCCACACCCTTCAGGCACCTGCGCGTCGGTGAGTCCCGTCTTGACATCCCCGGCTCAGACGTTTCGCTATCGGCGCGATCAACATTCGCTAGCGCGACCCCGGCACCTTTCATGGACACTCTCTCCGCCCCCCTCTCGGACTCCACGTGGGGCGAACCCATGAATGACTCACGAACTATGGAAAGAGTGTGTGTGTGTCTGTGATGTTCGTGGCGTGTTACTCTTGGGGGCGTTTTTTGGGTATAAATAGAAGCAGCACAAACGTTGAATTTCATTCCTGTCTGAGCAGCGAATCCATGCGGTCGCTCTGCTCGAGTCCTGTATTGTAATCTCGCCCGTCGGGGCATTGTATGTTTTTTTGGCTTCGGCTCACCTCTCGCTATGAAGTAAACAGTTACGTTATCCTACTGCTCTGGACTTCTTCACGGCTGCAACACCGGCTGGCCGCTCGCACCATACACGCTACCCATCGTATGTTGGAGGCAACGGAGAACGGATCGGGTGCCCCCGCTCGGTCGCAACAACTGGTGTCACCGCTGGGATGACATGGTTGCAACAACTGGTTGGCAGCGGTCGGATGACAACTTCGTGACACCTGAAGCCAGCGGTGCGAGACCCAACACCACGGACGTCAAGGCGGCTTCGGACTTCGCCGAATTCACGGCGGTGAAGGGTGAGTGCGGGACTTTTCTTCACTGAGTTTTACCAGGCTTCTGAGGATCGCTGGTAGGGCGTGTGTTTTTGTCGCGTGGGTTATTCGCGGAAAACATTTTTTGGAGCAGTGGGAAAGCAGTACTCTAGACCGGCCATGAATTTGAAAGCGTTGAAAAAACCGCAGTTGTTGGAGCTTGCAAAAGAGTTGCGCTTGGATGTTACAGACGCGCTGAGAAAGCCAGAGCTGACAGAGGCTATACTCGCTGTTGGGGCTGACGATGACGAGCTGTTTGAGTGCATTGAGCTGATCAATGGCAGGGAGACCGCTAAACGTCAGGCTGCAGAGGCTGAGCGCCAGCGTGAGGAACGCGAGGAGAAAAAGCGAGAACAGGAGCTCGAGAGGCAGAAACAGGAACAACAGGAGGAAAAGAGACGAGAGCATGAGAGACTCCTACTCGAGCAGCAGGAAAGGAAGCGACAGCATGAGCTGGAAATGAAGCGTCTAGACGTCGACGCGTCTCGACCTAGACGTCAGAGTGGCAGCAGCGTGCAGTCTGCGGCGACTGACCGACCTACGTTGCGAATGTGTGACCTAATGCGACCCTACAAGGTAGGAGAAGACATCGGTCTTTTTTTGGTCAACTTCGAGCGTACGTGTGAGAGGGCCCAGTTTAGCCGAGACTCATGGCCGCGAAAGCTGCTTACGCTTTTGCCAGGTGAGGCATCCGACGTGATGGCCCGCTTGCCAAAGGAGGAGGCGGGGGACTACCAGAAAGTCAAGTCTAGCCTCCTGCGTAAGTACAGGCTGTCAGCAGAGGCGTTTCGCCAGAAGTTCCGTGAAGCCGAGAAAGCTAGAGGCGAGTCGTACTCGGAGTTCGCCTACAAGCTGAGGGCAAATATGGAAGAGTGGCTCAAAGAGGCAGAGGCTTTCGGAGAGCACGACAAGGTAGTTGAGTGCTTCGATCTTGAGCAGTTCTACCGCCGTCTACCAGAGAACCTGAGACTCTGGGTGCAAGATAGGCCAGGGGTAAGTACTGTGGATCAGGCAGCTCAGCTAGCCGACGAGTTTGTCGCACGTCGAGGTGCGCAGGGGCCGAAAGACGGCTACAAAGAGTTCAGGCCGAGGCCTGATAAGTCAGGGCCGAAAGGCAGAGCTCCCCAGGTAGACGGTGGAGCAAGGGAAGTTGCTTTCGTGGATAGAGAAACTGGCCACGATTACGAAGAGAGAGCAGCAGACGCTGAGGAGCAGCGCAGAAAGAAAGCTTTCGAAGCGCGCAGACAGGCTGCGTGTTACAACTGCGGCGAGACGGGACATTTGGCTGCCAGTTGTAAGAAAGGAAAACTCGTCTTTCACGTACTAGATCATAGTGAGGACAGCAGGCAGTTTCTAGAGCCGTACGTACGGGAGCTAGTCGTCAATGGTAAACCGTGCCGAGTTTTTCGTGACTCCGCGGCGACGGTAGACATGGTCCACCCCTCGTACGTTGAACCGGATCAGCTAACTGGGCAGTGTGTTTGGGTGAAGCCAGCCGTAGGTGCACAAAACGTGCGTCTGCCGATTGCTAAGGTCAGCATCGGAGGTCCGTTTGGTGAACTTGTGACGCAGGCAGCAGTATCCCCACAACTTCTGCCGGAGTACAGGTACCTATTCTCGAACAGGTCAGATCAGCTGTTAAGCGAAAAGGGGTAAAATTTTGAGAAACTGCCGAGGAAAGAACCAGCTGGGCTCGCTGCGAAGAGCTCGAGTAACGATAGGGTCGCCACCTCTGTGAGGAATGGCGAAACTCAGACAGAAAGCGATGATTGGGTATTTCCAGAGGCTCAAGACGGAGGGCAGCGTAAGTACACTGTGTGTAAGGCCCCTACGATGAGCGGAGATGTTTCATCGCCATGTTCACAGTGCGCTAGTTCACGGGAATCCTTGAAAACGGCTGTCGACCCGAACGCGCGCAGTTCGCGGGCAACTGAGCCGTCTTTTAAGACAGGACAGCCTAGGGGTAATGTGGTTCTGGCAGGAAGGAAGGGGAACGGAAACACGCTTCAGTCTTCGCGTGCCAAGGCTGTCGCTGAAAGCGCGAGTGGCGACGAGGTAGTGACTGTAGGGAACTACAATGTGTCTAAAGAGCTCGTCGTGCCCGTTTCACTCCCAGCTGATGCTCCCGACGATAGGCCAACATCGGCTGAGCTAGTTGAGGTTCAGGTGTCGCCTGTGGCTGAACCGCAGTCGGAAACCGACCAGCCTAGAGGAGAGAACGCAAACGCGTTCCGGCGTTTGCTTGCCGAACGCATTCGTAAAAAGGCGAGCAACGAGGATGTAGCAAAAACTTCAGCGCGTAATTGTGGCGCGGGTTTCAGTGCGAGCAAAGCCGTGAGCTCGCATCGCGCCGAGGGAACGCCGCCTAGAAGCAGTGCGCGCATAACGTATGAACGGGGGAAAATCCCGCTCGCTCCTCCGCGCGCTCGACCTTTGTCGAACAAGACGACCGGTGTCATTTCACACGGTCACAGCAGCGTTGAGAGAACGGCTGCAAGTAAAGTGCGGTACCGAAGGGGAAAAACTCAGGGCATTGACGAGAGCTCAAATCGCAGCTCTCGGCGCGAGAAATGGCCTGTAGACGCCTGACTTTCTCAAGTTAATTGTTTTTCCTGCAGCAGGTTTTCGCCCTTTACGATTACGTTTTTTTTGTATGGACATTTCCAATCATGCGAAATGTCACCTTTCAAGTTTGTGCACTTGTCTAAAGTACTGCTGGGCTAAAAATATAAGTAGTGTAGTTAGTTATTAGCGTATTTTTTCGCAACTAAAAGCCTGGTAGATCTTCATTGCGGATTTGTCTTCGCACTTGCCGGCGATGCGGTTGTCTTTTGCTGTGTTGTTCTGTTGCTTGCCTGACCAAGCCAGAGACGTTCTTGAGGAGCCACTACTCGTCCAGTGATCGGCCCTGTGAAGCTCCAGCACGGTGTCGTACAGCCCCGGCCTGGAGTCGAGCGTCTGCTGAGCACTTCACTGCGAAAGCATCCCTCCGGGCAACGGTTGCAGACCCTCATCCATCGGGATCTAGGACCCCCGGCGGAGAAGCTGTTACGAATCGGCCAACGCCGCCGTATTTTCCGGCATCAGCCACCACGTGGGAATCGACCACGTGCGCCCGCGTGTCGGTGAATCGTATTTTCGTGTCTCGCCATGCCGGGTCGGTCACCTCGCTTTGCAACGCGCCTCCGGCGGCTGCCAGCGGCACGCCCAGGCATGCGTCACGACGTTCGCCACACCCTTCAGGCACCTGCGCGTCGGTGAGTCCCGTCTTGACATCCCCGGCTCAGACGTTTCGCTATCGGCGCGATCAACATTCGCTAGCGCGACCCCGGCACCTTTCATGGACACTCTCTCCGCCCCCCTCTCGGACTCCACGTGGGGCGAACCCATGAATGACTCACGAACTATGGAAAGAGTGTGTGTGTGTCTGTGATGTTCGTGGCGTGTTACTCTTGGGGGCGTTTTTTGGGTATAAATAGAAGCAGCACAAACGTTGAATTTCATTCCTGTCTGAGCAGCGAATCCATGCGGTCGCTCTGCTCGAGTCCTGTATTGTAATCTCGCCCGTCGGGGCATTGTATGTTTTTTTGGCTTCGGCTCACCTCTCGCTATGAAGTAAACAGTTACGTTATCCTACTGCTCTGGACTTCTTCACGGCTGCAACACCGGCTGGCCGCTCGCACCATACACGCTACCCATCGTATGTTGGAGGCAACGGAGAACGGATCGGGTGCCCCCGCTCGGTCGCAACAACTGGTGTCAGCGCTGGGATGACATGGTTGCAACAGGCGTCACTTACCTTGTTAACCCGCGTTCCTAGGCCCAGGTTCGTTGATGTCGCCTTTTTTTCCCTTAAGGAACGAAAAATGTCGGGGCCATGCACTATCCACAACGGCGTGTTCTTCGCCTTACGGGAAAACACTTTCTTCACATTATCCAAGACTACGGTCCCCATGTGCACGCACGACACTTCCATTCTGCAAGGCTGCTACACTGGCTCTCTTGTTCCGCTCGATGTGACCCTGCTGTCTCCGAAATCGTACACAAGTTCCATATCACCATTACGTACTGCAGAAATGAGATGTGTCGGCAAAACAAAATCGCTTAGATATTTCGGACTCTCTTAATTATTAGTGTTCCGAAGAGTGATAAAGGAGGGGAAGAAGGAAAAACCGTTCGCTGTATTGAGGTTTTCCATGCTCTTACTCTAAATTCCCTTTAACATTAAAGGTCCTTATTGCTGTCGAGGCTTTGCCATGTTCAATGTTGCCGCGAACCATGCATTGGTTTGTTTTTTTTGTTTTTGTTTTGCCGCACGGCTGCGCCGGTCTGTGTTATCAGTGTTGTCATTGTGCCAAGGGAGGCGCGTGCTCCGTTCTTTCTGTGCCGCATGTGTTATCTCTTCTGATAGGGAGAGCGTTCCGAACTAACGTGAACAGCCTAGAATAATCTTCGTTGGTCTACAGTGTTCTGGATACAATTCCACGATTCGAGAAACCCTCGCGCCGAGTGATAAATTCCCGCAAAGCAGTTGCCCCGGCATTAGAATTGCCGACGCTCGCTTACGGACGCCACTTTGTTGACTGCTGCTTCGCAGCCTGTCTACTTTTTGAGCCGTTAGGGGAGCACAAGTTCCCTCCAATAAGCTTGTTTTTGCTTGAAGACACCTGCATCGTCTTTGGCTACGTGACATCTGGTGGAGGTGCGCGGTGCGCACTTTTAATGCTCCCAACGACCTGCGGAACCCGCCGAACTAGTCCAACTAGAGCCAGCCGCCGACGGCAAGGTCTCCCACCGGAGTTTGGTCTCCTGCCATACGGACCCGAAAGAAGAACCGCTGCAAACACAACCATGGTGCAAGAAGCAACGTCACCAATCGTTCTGCAGCAGCCTCGGGAACCGCCAGCATTCCGATGACCCCCGCAGAAGCCCCAGAAGAATGATTGGAGGCACTGGAGTGCGTACGGATCTTCAACATGTGGGACGACGAAGAAATGTTCTGGCATATTTTCGTTTGCTTGGAGGATTCAGCTCGAACTTGGTTCGATAAATAACTGGACTCAATTCAAAAGCGAGTTCCTGAAAAGATTCGCCACTGTCGTGCGGAAAAATCTAGCAGCACTTTTGCTGTAAATGCGCACTCAACACCACAACGAAAGGGTGGTGATCTTTGTTGAGGAGATGA
This sequence comes from Haemaphysalis longicornis, assembly GCF_048455015.1. Classification (NCBI taxonomy): domain Eukaryota; kingdom Metazoa; phylum Arthropoda; class Arachnida; order Ixodida; family Ixodidae; genus Haemaphysalis; species Haemaphysalis longicornis. The sequence goes on from NW_027526203.1 coordinate 92,263,923, forward strand.
CGAGATTGTTTCGCCATGTGGACCCGGAAATGACTGAAAAGAAACTGAGGTTTTTGATGCGAGGTGTAATGGAAAGAGCTTTTCGCCTGCTTGTCCGCAACCCCCCCCCCCCCCCCAAGATGGTAACCGAATTCGCGTCTGAAGCCGTCACGATGGATAAGACGCTCGAAATTCGAACGAGGCATTACGATCGCCGTGGCAACGCGCTGTTCTCAGAGACCATCGGTGCCGGAACATTGCTCCGATACATTGCGCGAGACGATCCGAGCAGTGGTCAGAGAGGACCTCCGGAAACGTTTGCTAATGAAGCCGCAACCTCAAGTCGCTTCCCTGACGGACGCCATCCGAGAAGAGGTCCAACAGGCGCTGGGGACTTATACGCAATCCGAAGCACTGCGTGAGCCACAAGCTGTGACCTACTCCGCAGCTGTTCGTCGACCCCGCCCTGCTCCGACCAGTTGTCAAGAGGCCCCACCCTACCGCCGTCCAATGTCGCCCGCCCGACCATCTGTAGTACAAACCCAGACGCCGAGGACGACTGACGTGCGGCGAACGCCCGATAATCGCCTGCTGTTCTACCACTGCGGAGAGGCTGACCACATCTACCGTCGCTGCCCATACAAGAGACTTGGACTGCGTGGTTTCTCCGTCGATGCACCTCGCCCTCTCCCTGGAGAACGACCACGTGAGATCGACGAGTATCTATATGAAACCAGCCGTGACCGAGCCCGTTTCAACCATTCGCCATCGCCCTACCCATACCAGTCGCCCAACCGCCGTAGCATGGTGACTTCGCACGTGGAAGGTCCCCCAGCCCACGCGGGGGACACTAAAGGTAGCAACTTCGGGAGGTAAAGTTGCGCAACGGCGGAAAAAGGAAAAACCTCCAACGACGCAAGGACGCACCGAACGCCGTGATACACATGCCCTCAGCCCCACGACCATCTAACCCGGACGTGACTCCCGAGCACGACAACTACACGGCGCGACGCGTACCCGACATGACCAAGCCTGAAGATAAGAAGACGATGATAACGACGACGCATAATGCCCCACCGCCAACACGCACAAGCCGAGATACGACACCCCGACTTACCCGATACTCGAGGAAAGCGGCGTCCGACGTCCAGTTGTCTATCGACGGCTTTGATGTAGTCGCCCACATAGACACGGGAGCCCACTACTCAGTAATGAGCGGACCATTTGCGTCTAAGCTGAAAAAAGTTATGACCAGATGGGACGGTCCTCACATACGCACAGCAGGAGGCGACCTCGTGACGCCAAGTAGAACGCGCACATCCCGCGTCACCATACACGGCACGACGTACCCTGCCGCGTTCGTTATTTTGCCTTACTGCTCCCGCTACGTAATTGTCGGAATGGACTTTTTGACAGACAACGGCGGAATAATTGATCTGCAGACCAAGTCGATAACTTTTTCCTCCGATCACTCCATGACGCCGGAACCAAACCCCGAACAACGTGCTGCTGTACGGATCGCCGATGATCATGTCACCCTGACACCGTGTGCAAGCTTGATGATCAACGTCTACTGTTAAGGTGCTGCTCCGGACGTCGACGCTATCATGGAGAGTGACCAAATGTTGCTTTTCGACCGCGGTGTGTCTGTCGCAAGAGGCATTGTGCGGTTTAAGCAACGCAAATCCCACGTTTTTGTCACCAATTTCACCGAGGAATAACAGCATTTAAACAAGGGCGCTGCAATTGCGTTCCTCGAAGAAACGCAACAAGGAAGTCACATGATCGCAGTCGCTGACTTTGAACGCGTGCCCGAAGAAACCTTCAAGCTTCCGCATCCCTTCGACGTAAATCCGGCGTTACCACAAGAAGGAAGGAACACGTTATTGGCTTTGCTGCGTCTCTACAGCGAGTGTTTTTCGTCGAACTCAGTTACGTCAGACACCTCTGGCGAAGCACCGGATAATAACCAAAGATGGAGCCAGGCCTACCCGAAAGTCACCGTACAGCGTCTCGTCATACGAGCGCGAAGCCATCCGGACTCAAGTCGACGACATGCTCAGCGACGACATTATACAGCCATTGAAGAGCCCCTGGGCTGCACCGGTCGTACTCGTAAGAAAAAAATTCACGTCAATGCACCCTGTGAATGTGGATGGAAAGCAAAGCTGTAAATGGCACCCACAACGATTACCCATGCCTCGTCCCTTAAATTCACTCACGTCGCTCTACAAATAGTGAAACCAGAGAGAAGTGAAATGCACTTAACAACATTTCTTAATTCAAAGAGATAATCTTAGTGAGGTTAAATCAAAGCATGATGCATGAACGGTGGTTGGTTGAGTTGTATTGGTGTAGCACATGAGTGGAAACTCGTGTTTTATAAAATTAAAGGAAGCTCAAACCCGGTGTTAGACGATCTCACTTCCCCGTCTCTGCCACCGCGGACGGAGGCGACGATATCGGCGGCGGAGACGGAGGAGGAGGATCTGGAAGAGGCGCAAATCCTTCTATTCAGATTATACGCCTAGAGAACGGCCTGTAGGGGCGCCACTGAAATCCCCCAGCGGCCCGTTTCGAAAGCAGCCGCTGGAGTCCGCGCCACGCTCCCCACAGTCGCCGCTGATTTTGCGGCACGTTCATAACCGGGAATAGCCGTTTGCGGGTGTTTGAAATCCATGTTTATGTGGAGCAGTCACTCTGTTCGCAAATGGGGTGTGTTTACGTAAGTGCAATTGTTTCTGACGCGATCTTAGTGTGGTATATGTCTGTATAAGCGCCAGGTGTGGGTCCCAGGCAAGAGTCGCGGAACCGGCGTATGATGGAGCCGATTGTAGTTACAGTGCCCTGAATATACTAGCAGTGTCTCCGTAACCACCGGTTCCTGAGATGTTCATGCTACAGCTATACACTACGATGTAAATCAGTTTTCTGCGTTTACATAATCAGCGGAGCACTCATACCTGTCAGCACGCCAGTTACGTTTGCGAATGTTATATCTCAGATATTGATCACCACCATTTACAAGCCAGAACTGTGTTAGTTTCGGGAATATTCAACAAAAGTACGATGGACAATGCATAATTATACTCTGGGATCAGCAAACGACAGAGTCGTCTTGTCGTGAGGTGAGCGCCCGCAAACATTCATCTGCTACATATATCCTCTGCGAACAGCGCGGAGAAAAAAGACGGAACTTGAGGGTTCTGCATTGATTACTGGAGACTGAACAAAATAACTAAAAAGTACGTGCACCCCCTGCCACGTATCGACGACGCCCTCGACCACCTCGCCACGGGAAGTACTTCTCATCGATGGATCTGAAGACCAGCTACTGGCAAACAGAAGTGGACGAGAGAAACCGAGAGAAGACTGCATTTATAACCCCGCACGGTCTATACGAGTTCACGTTGATGCCGTTTCGGCTGTGCACGGCGCTCGCAACGTTTCAAAGAGTCATGGATACGTACTATACTAGCTGGCCTAAAGTGGCACAACGGCCTCGTATACCTCGACGACGTTGCGGTATTCGCCCAGACTTTCGATGAACACCTTGCAAGGTTCGAGTCTGTACTCGGGGCTATTCGCTTGTCGGGGTTAACGCTGAAGCCTGAGAAGTGCCGCTTCACCACCCCCAAACGAACGGACTAACGGAACGCCTGAACAAGACAATCGCGGATATGCTGTCAATGTACGTCGACGTTGAACATAAGACTTGGGACGAAGTGCTACCGTACGTCACCTTCGCGTACAACACGGCTATCCAGGAAACTACACAGAAGACGCCGTTCGAGGTTGTCTACGGAAGACGGCCGACTGCGATGCTCGACGCCATGCTTCCGCACGTAGAAGACGACGACATCAACGCCGACGTCCAAGGCTACCTTCAGCATGCGGAGGAGGCCCGCCAGCTTGCTCGAGTTCGCACAACGGACCAGCAGCTGGTGGATGCGAGACGCTATAACCTCCGACGCCGAGACGTCGAGTACCGCCCAGGGGATCGTGTGTGGGTTTGGACTCCGATCCGACGGCTTGGACTCAGTGGGTAGCTTCTACGACAGTATTTCTGACCCTACGGGATTCTACAACGTGTTGGCCACTTTACTTGCGAGGGGATCCCCGATGGGGATTCAGGAACATCACGACGACGTACGTGGCCCGAAGTCGCCCACGTGGTTCGCTTAAAACATTTCTACGGACGATGACGGACTTTTATTTTTATTTGTTCGGACTGTCGCTTATGTTATCATCGGGTCTAGGCACTCTTAGAGAGGGGTAATGCCGCGAACCGTGCATTGGTTTTTTTTTGTGTTTTGCTTTTGCCACCCGTTCGCGCCGGTCTGTGTTATCGGTGTTGTCTGTGTGCCAAGGGAGGCGCGTGCTCCGTTCTTTCCCTGCCGCATTTGTTATCTCTTCTGATAGGGAGAGCGTTCCGAACTAACGTGAACAGCCTAGAATAATCTTCGTTGGTCTACAGTGTTCTGGATACAATTCGACGGTTCGACAAACCCTCGCGCCGAGTGATGAATTCCCGCAGAGCAGATGCCGCGGCATTCGAATCGCCGACGCTCGCTTACGCACGTCACTTTGTTGACTGCTGCTTCGCCGCCTGTGTACTTTTTGAGTTGTTAGGGGAGCACAAGTTCGCTCCAATGAACTTGTTTTTTTTTTCGAGACACCTGCGTCGTCTTTGGCTACATGACAATATGCTTCTTCGTTTCTCTGGGCACCAAAATGGAGTGCTTGGCCACCGCGCTGGAGTATATTTAGACACCAGAAAGCGCGGTCGTATTTTTGGGGGGTTTAGTTCTATTCAGAATCGGGCCTAGAGTGTGCATGCCTGTTTTAAATGGTTACGAGTAAGGTGGATGAACCCCTTGAACTGCGCCCGTTCAATATGTATAAACGGGTTTGTGTAGCTCATGCACACATATATACAGACACCGAAACACACAGGCATGCGTCACGATTACGCGTTAAACGGACCGCTGCTACAGCAGCTTGCGCTGTGCCCATCAGCCGTAGGCTCAGTTCGCGAGCCTGAGAGGCGGTGCATGGTCAATGGAGAAACCTGGCGCTTAAAGCCGAACACTCCATTGCGCATCCATGGGAGGGGACGGGTAAAAGTGATCGCTTTCCTAAGCGTTTGAAACTAGTGCCACTAGCCGTACTGTATGCGTCACCATGCTCAAACGCCCCAAATGGTTGCCCTGGATTATCTATCTTTTGGCATCGTTTTACACCGCTGTGCCCCCCCCCCCCCCACCACATGTTTAACTCTTTCAAGTTAGCCTGCATTGAGCCGCCGACGGTGCGTCCTTAAAGTTGTTCCGCCCTCGTTCTGGCCTTCCAATTCGTACATGTCCCGTAACGGGTGTGACAGTATGCTTCTATAGGGTGAAATAGACTTCCTACTACTGCTAATCTTTCACAAAAAACCAAATTGATCATAGCGCATCAATGTATAAGAGCTAACGCAGAGCTATAATGAGTAGGATGCATAGGTGTTTTTCTTTGTGCTGAGGCTTTTTGCCCACCTAGTACTCTTGTATATTGTTTTTGTCTGGATATAGTATCTGTGCTTGTATATAACATCATCATCACCTTCGTGCCATCATTATCAATGCTCGCTTCATACGCGACATGAAGCTGAGATACACTCTGTAATGCTTCCTATTCAGACTGGCAGTTGATCCCAAGAGCCAATCACCCAACTTCGTACAATATTACAGACTCATGTGAATTTGGAAACTCTATATCTTTTCAATTGATTATACGAGTCATAAATTATAATGATTCATTTCTCCCTAGAGATGGTATTTTCCAGGGATAAATTTTCGCGTTGCATGTTTTCGTCAACTGCGTTGCTGTTCGCTGCTGACATCCCCATTTATGATATCGAATCCAACTCATGAAACGCTGCATAGGCTTGAAGGCCAGTTTTAATTATGAGGTTTCACTGAGGCCCTGCCAACTTATTGACATTAACGTCATTTTTTTCGCCTCTATTCCAATGCACAATCTTCGACGCTGGCAACGAAAGGCGTGTGCTCACAGCCGCAAGACCCGGGACCATGTTACGCCTACCTACGGCGCTTCTACTATGACCGCGATCAAGATCGCTGTCTACCCTTCATCTTTGGCGGCTGCCTGGGCAACGGGAACAACTTCTACACAAGCGCCCAGTGCAACCGACACTGCCGGTGTAAGTCGCCGTACAATTGTACTCGATCTTGCATGCCCGATACGCCTACAGCTTACTGATGGTATCAAAAAAGCCAAGCGACATTTTTACGGCGTGTCAATGAAAAACTTCCTTTTGCAATCTCCGGCAAAATTCTGGAAACACTTTGCACCAAGAAAACAAGCGTTCCCTGGTGTGGACATACACTGACATTGAGAGACAAACAAAAGAGTCATCGCGAAATCCTTTAATAATTTTTTTAAAGCAAAGCTTTTTACCCCTACCCCCCAAGGGTTCTTTCGCGACCGTTGGTGTCTCCAGAAAACTCCAGCAAACAAATAAAAGAATTTACTGGCACCTCGAGGAATCGAACCTACAACTAATAGACTAATAAAGCGAGATCCCGTTGTTTTACCGATTTAGCTACGAGCCCACCCGATGACTGGGAGGACAGGTGGTGTACTCACCAAGCACATCTACGGGTTTACCCCCTGCGTTTTGCTGAATGCCACGTGAAAGCGTCACGCGACCACTCACGCGCATCTAGCGGCCCTGTGCGCACCTTGCTCATGTGCTAAGAGTTACAAAAATTAAAGTAACCTCACACCAATGCATGGCATCTCACTTCTAGTACGCCAATGTGCTAAAGCCTGTGGCCTCCAGTGTTCACGTAAACAATCACAGCTCCTTGTCGTCCGCCCTCACGCCAAACCAAGGAATACATTCAAATACTCCTTGATGGCCAGGCCATCACTCCAAGCTCCAGCATCAAGACCCTGGGCCTGCATCTCGAGGCTAACACCAAGAGTGACGTCTCCTTGCAGCACCTAAAAACAGCATTAACCAAATCATACACATGATCAGGCGAGTTGCCACCAAGACGCGAGGCTTAAAGGAATCCGGTACCTTTCGATTAATTGAAGCTTTTGTCCTCTCGAGAGTCACTTACGTCAACCCCCTGTCTTCTCGACAAAGAAGACATAGAGATGCTTTATATAATGATTAGAAAGGCGGTCGAGCAGGTCATTGGTCTTCTCATGAGTGCGTCCACACAGAGGCTGCTTAGCACGGAGCTCCTCAACACGGTGGAAGAGGTGATAGAAGGCCATCTTTCTAACCAGAAGGTCCGACTCAGAATTGCGATGGGTAACCGCGTGCTTCACCAGATTGGCTGGGCAGCCCAGAATGTCACTCCGCTTGACGTACTCCTATACTCTTGGCGACTAAAACTAAAGATGCTCCTTTTGCTTAGAAATATGAACCCCTCACATGACGAGGGTCACCGAAAAGCACGGGCTCAAGCGCTAAACACCACTTTCGGTGGCGATCATGGGTATCCACACAGACGCCTCCAAACATCGAAGGCAGCAATACGCCATCATCGTGGCTACCTCCAGAACCAACCTCCTTGCGTGCACCTCGCTTAGGAGCCAAGAAATGACGGCAGCAGAAGCGGCAGCCATCACCTTGGCTCTCGCTCAACCAGGGGTTCGGAGGATAGTCATCGATTCTCAGCAAGTCTACTGGAATTACCATTGGGGTTGGGTGTCCGGACCTGCACTGCGCGTGCTAAAAACCACTCCCCAAGCGGTTCCATTTAACTCATCTGGACACCCTCTCACGCTTCAATGGAGGGCAACAAATACGCCCACCCAACAAGCCTGAGCTTTTACCTCCCGTGCTATGGAGCTGCACGAGGACAGTCACCCGCTTGTAACGTTCAGGGAGATAACCCAGCATTATCGCCTTCTGAGACAGACCGTACATTCGCCTTACCGTGACCTTTCCAGACAACAAAAAACCACCTTACGGCTCATACTATCCGTGCTCCTTCCCACAGCCTACGCGTCTTCACTTAATGTATCCGAATCGCTATGACGCTGAATGTAAATTTTGCTCAGAAGTAGGAACACTCCTCCCCGTAATCGGGGTGTGAGTCTTTAGCCCTGAGCACCCTCCTCTCTTTCCGTCAACTACCCAACAAGAGCAATGGGAGATGATGCTGTCCAGGCCCTCTCTACCTACCCAGCTTCAGCGGGTGGAGAGAGCACAGGCCGCGCGGACTGCATATGGGCCCCACAGAAGAAGGAATCACTCCCCAGGCCTGCACTCTGGGCCGTTCAGAAATCTGAACAGAATTATTTCTTTCTCTGCCGCAAATCTTGTCGCATCCGTCCGCGGCGCAGAGACGGAGAAGACAGATCGTCTAACAGCGGTTTGGAGCTTACTTTATTATTATAACAAAGGTTTCCACTCTTGTGCTACACCAATACAACTCAACGAAACACCGTTCATGCTTCATGCATTGATTTAACCTTAACAGGAATATCTGTTTGAAGTAATAAATGGTGTGGTTAAGTACATTTCATTTCTTTCTGGTGTTGCTATTTGTAGAGCGATGTGAGTGAATTTAAGTGACGTCGCATGGGTAATCGTTATGGGTGCCGTTTACAGCTTTGCTTTCCAACCACTGGGTGGACTGGCGCGATTTTTTTGTCTCTGTTTTCACCAGTGACAACGGTATTAGACCACAGTTTCATTCTGACGATGTCCCACCGATTTGTAGCGTTTCTGTAGGTCAGGAAGGAGTGCTGGCGCTACTGTTGGACGTTGATACAAAGAAATCGCCAGGAATTGACCATGTACCTAATGTCTTGCTAGTACGATTTGCCGAATTGTGCTCCCATTACTTGACTATTATATACAATAAGTCGCTGTCGCAATTTGAACTTCCTGAAAGACTGAACACCAATCGCATTCCATCTTACTGACCGATTTCGTTATTATACACTAGAGGAAAAATTCTCGAGCACATAATCTTTAAGCGTTTATCACAATTCTTGGAAGAGCACAACATCATTAATTCCTGCCAACACGGTTTCAGGAAAGGGTTATGGACGGAAGGGGTTAACAACGCCGCTTGTCGAAACCATCCATGACTTCAGCGCTGTCCTAGATAAGCGAGGCCAAATCGACGCTATTTTTGTTGACTTCGAGAAAGCTTTTGACCGCGTGTAGCATCCGAAATTACTGTTAAAGCTTCAATCAGTTCTGAAGAACGACGCTGTGCTTGGTTGGATTGAGGCCTATTTTTCTTCCAGGTGCCAAAGCGTCGTTATTTACGGCGAGTATTCAAACCCACATGTAGTTCGTTCTGGTATTCCGCAGGGGTCCATTCTTGGTCCCCTTTTCTTCTTAATTTATATTAATGATATCACGAGCGGCATATCGGTAAAAATGAAATTGTTTGCATATGACTGCGTGCTTTATCAGGAACTAAAAAATTCTGCTGACCAAGCTCTTCTAAATTCGGCACTAGACAAGCTTCAATCATGGTGCGAAACCTGGCAGATGAAGGTTAATGTGAACAAAACCGTATCCATGATGATTACGCGAAAGCGGGAACCTTTAATATTTTCATATTGTATCGGTAGTCACGCTTTATCATCCGTAAATAACTACAAATACTTAGAAGTAATAATTTCCTCAGATATGCGATGGAACGATCATGTTACGTACATAAAAAACAAAGCGATGCGCACCTTCGGGTATCTCATAAGGACATTGAAAACGTCTACAAAAGAAATCAAACTACTAGCCTACAAAACCTATCTCCGACCAATATTAGAGTATGCCTCAGTGGTCTGGGATCCTCACACACAGGTCAATATCGCAAAATTAGAAAGCATACAACGAAAAGTCACCCGATTTGTCAACAACAGTTACAGTTGGCGCATATCACCCAGTGTGCTTTTAGAAAACGCGCAGTTAGATACTTTACAGTGTAGACGGTATTATGACAGGCAAAAACTTCTGTACCTAATTTTCCATGACAAAACAGGCATAAAAAAAATACGTACAAGGAACCAGTGGTTGCCCGTTCTACACGCTCACAACACTCTAAAAAACTAAAAGACTTCTCTTGCAGAATGGATGCCTTTAAAAATTCTTTTTTTCCGAGAACCATTCGTGAGTGGAATCGGCTAAGAGCAGACATTGTGGAATGTGCGTCCCTTGAACCTTTTCTATCAGCGTTAAAAAAATAAGTCTTGATTTACGCCCCCTCGTTCGTTCTTTTCCTGGACTATCATGTGGGGCGCGCACGGCGCCGCAACGCCAACTACTTGTCCTGCGCCGGTCTCTAAAAACGCAATTTCAAAAGCGAATTTAGTGGTCAGTGTGTTATCTTGTCGCTGCAGACCACGACGCATTTATTCTTGCTTATCTCTTGTGTTGTGCAGTCCTGTTGTGAAATTTTGCTTCTCCCTGGCTTGATTTTGTATGAGGTGCTGTATGGTTCGCTGGCCGTACCCCAGTGAACTGCTTTCATATACATGTTCATCTATCTTGTGTCATCTATATACTGTATTGCTCACTCCTGCCAAGGACCTTGCTACAAAGGTCGGCAGTATTACAGAAATAAATAAATAAATAAATAAATAAATAAATAAATAAATAAATAAATAGAGGACTTACTCGCTGGAACTGCCAGTACAGACGACCCTTGGGAAGGGCTTACTGGTACAAGCCTCACGTTATGATATGCACAGCAAATGGTCAGCATTCGCCGTTCGCGTAACACCTTCCATTTGCGGGTGTTTCACGCAACTCCGAATTCGGCACAAGGGCCGTTGAAGATGCATTCTGCTGTGGGGTCTTGACCATTAGAACGTTAGTTCAAAAGCAGCATTACGCTGTGTTTTATAGCAGAGTTCAATACGGCGCTGCGGTAAGATTATATCATTGTAGATAGGCGTTGCCTACGCTGACCCAGCCTGAAAATAGCACGGCCTGACATTGCCCGCCGTAAGCACATGTACTGGGTCCGCGCCCTAACGGACTTCGCCCGTGTGGTGGCAGATATTCGCCTCCATGGCCTTAGATTCCCAACAACGGGATCTTCATCTATCCTGTCGTCCCACCTTTTTCAAGCGACAAGGGTCAAGTGTTTCTTATCAAAGAGCGAGGACTGCTCTTGGCAGCAATGAATGGATGGATGGCGACAACTTTATTATAGAAGGATCAACATTTGGGCAAGTTGGTACTGGTTATGTATCATCTCGACGAAACAGCGTAAAAAACGGGGACACTAGGAGAGAAAGACAACAGGACGACGCTGTACTCACAACTATTTTTTAATAAACTGCACCACGCATATATATACTATGTCCCCAAAACCCACGTGCGCTCGCAACATGACGCACATCGAGATTATCACTACAAAGTAACACCAAACTCTAAGTCACGGACTTATCTAGAAATAGGAATTCTTTTTCATGTAATGCTATCGACGGCTCACTTATGCAGATATCGCCTGTTTTTCTAATGTGAAATGCTTCGATAACTTCCCTAGTGGTCTGATTAGTGTGAACCGAAAGGATGGTGGTGTCATGAAAAAGCGGAAAACACCCATGCTCGGAACAGTGTCTGGTGACATGTGAATTTTTCTTGTTTTTTAGTGCGTTTTTGTGCTCTAATAATCTTATATTAATGCAACGACCGGTTTGCCCAACATAAACGTGGCCACAATTAAACGGAATTTGATAGACCATCCCCGTTTTACACTCGACTAGAGGGGACCTGTGCTTAACAGAGCATTTCTTTTTTACTGCAATATCAGATTCTGCCAATTTTCTTTCTATTCGACCACATATTTTTCCCATCTTAATGGGTGCTGAAAAAACAACATTGATACCAAATCTACCAGCTACATTTTTGAGCCCATGTGACAATTTATGCTTATACGGAATTACTACCACTTTTTTCTTTTTACAAGGTTCACCCTCCCTTGGTTCTACGGAGGTAACTTCTTTTATCCGCCTAAGAAGCTTTCTTGTTGTTGCACAAAGAACATGCTCAGGAAAACCTGCCGTTCTTAACCGCTCCATTTGTACTACAAAACTTTTTGAAACCTGATGAAAGCAAGACCTGGAGAGGGCCGATAACAAGCACGAGGAGGCAATGCCATTTTTTACGATCTTGGAATGCGAGGAATTAAAATTGAGTATGGGTTTTTCCGATCTCGGGCTGTATTCCCAGCACACGTGCGCATTAGTTAGAGTTTAACATCTAAAAATTGCAACTGATTATTATTTGGTACTTCATGCGTGAACTGTAGACCAAAGCCATTATTATGGAAAATTTGAACCACCTCTGTAACTGTCTGTTTGAAATCACACTTCTTCACAAAAACAAGAAAATCGTCTACGTATCTTAGAACTTTAATTACTACGTCTTCCCCCCTTTTATCAATATTCCTCTCCACCCTGGCCAGAAAAATATTGCTGAGTACTGGTGCAACTTTTGACCCGATGCACACCCCCGACCGTTGGCGGTACATATTCCCTCCCCACTTCACACAGGTAGACGCTAAATAGAAAGAAAGTATTTCAAGAAAACTGCTGACCGACACACTGCTACTATTACAGAACTTTAGCTCATCATTATCTTCGGTTATACATAGTTTTACACTTTTCATTAATTCATTATGCGGTATGCTATAATATAAGTCTTGTACATCAACACTGAACATATTACACACTCCCGGGTTTGACTGAACAAGAAAATCGACAAGAACACTGGAGTTTTCTACTAGTAGTAGTAGTGCCTGGTAGTAGTAGTAGTAGTAGTGCCTGGGAGTAGTGCCTGGGAGTGTATATAGCAGGAAAGCGATAGCTGCCGTGGAAAAAAGTTTCAACAAAGTAGATTTTAAGCCGGCAGAGGTGAAGGAACACGCGGTCTCATTGCTTCACTCGCACAACCTACAGAAGTTAGCAGAAACAGTAAGTAAAGCGAGTAAAGGGTGTTTAGATATATTCTTTTCTGCAAAAACCCACAAACCTGATATTCCGTTCAGGGCAATAGTCACAGAAAGAGATACGTGGCAGCGAGCAGTGTCAGGGTACCTTCAAAAACATCTCCAGTCTTTAGCAATTGTGGACCCTTTCTTAGTAGAAAACTCCAGTGTTCTTGTCGATTTTCTTATTCAGTCAAACCCGGGAGTGTGTATTATGTTCAGTGTTGATGTACAATACTTATATTATAGCATACCGCATAATGAAATAATGAAAAGTGTAAAACTATGTATAACCGAAGATAATGATGAGCTAAAGTTCTGTAATAGTAGCGGTGTGTCGGTCAGCAGTTTTCTTGAAATACTTTCTTTCTATTTAGCGTCTACCTGTGTGAAGTGGGGAGGGAATATGTACCGCCAACGGTCGGGGGTGTGCATCGGGTCAAAAGTTGCACCAGTACTCAGCAATATTTTTCTGGCCAGGGTGGATAGGAATATTGATAAAAGGGGGGAAGACGTAGTAATTAAAGTTCTAAGATACGTAGACGATTTTCTTGTTTTTGTGAAGAAGTGTGATTTCAAACAGACAGTTACAGAGGTGGTTCAAATTTTCCATAATAATGGCTTTGGTCTACAGTTCACGCATAAAGTACCAAATAATAATCAGTTGCAATTTTTAGATGTTAAACTCTATTTAACTAATGCGCACGTGTGCTGGGAATACAGCCCGAGATCGGAAAAACCCATACTCAATTTTAATTCCTCGCATTCCAAGATCGTAAAAAATGGCATTGCCTCCTCGTGCTTGTTATCGGCCCTCTCCAGGTCTTGCTTTCATCAGGTTTCAAAAAGTTTTGTAGTACAAATGGAGTGGTTAAGAACGGCAGGTTTTCCTGAGCATGTTCTTTGTGCAACAACAAGAAAGCTTCTTAGGCGGATAAAAGAAGTTACCTCCGTAGAACCAAGGGAGGGTGAACCTTGTAAAAAGAAAAAAGTGGTAGTAATTCCGTATAAGCATAAATTGTCACATGGGCTCAAAAATGTAGCTGGTAGATTTGGTATCAATGTTGTTTTTTCAGCACCCATTAAGATGGGAAAAATATGTGGTCGAATAGAAAGAAAATTGGCAGAATCTGATATTGCAGTAAAAAAGAAATGCTCTGTTAAGCACAGGTCCCCTCTAGTCGAGTGTAAAACGGGGGTGGTCTATCAAATTACGTTTAATTGTGGCCACGTTTATGTTGGGCAAACCGGTCGTTGCATTAATATAAGATTATTAGAGCACAAAAACGCACTAAAAAACAAGAAAGATTCACATGTCACCAGACACTGTTCCGAGCATGGGTGTTTTCCGCTTTTTCATGACACCACCATCCTTTCGGTTCACACTAATCAGACCACTAGGGAAGTTATCGAAGCATTTCACATTAGAAAAAGAGGCGATATCTGCTTAAGTGAGCCGTCGATAGCATTACATGAAAAAGAATTCTTATTTCTAGATAAGTCCGTGACTTAGAGTTTGGTGTTACTTTGTAGTGATAATCTCGATGTGCGTCATGTTGCGAGCGCACGTGGGTTTTGGGGACATAGTATATATATGCGTGGTGCAGTTTATTAAAAAATAGTTGTGAGTACAGCGTCGTCCTGTTGTCTTTCTCTCCTAGTGTCCCCGTTTTTTACGCTGTTTCGTCAAGATGATACATAACAACTTTATTGGTAGCCTGCAGATCGACGCCCTAGAGCGCCGCGACGCGGGCCTCTACGTCTTCCTGGCAGGGTCCTCTACTCGGTGTCGTCTTCTGCTACTCCCGTGATTCGTCCCCCGTGAAGGCAAATCCACGTCGTTTTCGCTGGGCTTCGGCCTTTCGAGAGTCTCCAGCACCTGCTAGACGGCCCACGATTGTTCTTGGTCGCAGCTCACCATCACTGTTTATAGCCTCGACAGTGGTCTTCCTCTTCTTGTTGACGCCCGATCTGGAAACTGCATACAGTCCCATAACACCAGCACGAAGTCTTCCCTCCCCCACTTGCATACCCGGCACGTGTGGGACAGATAGGCTTCTGGATATATGTGCTTCATGAGGACCGGGGTGGGTAGCGTCCCTGTCTGCAGCTGTCGTAACACGGCTCAGCCCCGGGTGAGGCAGCCGGACAGTCCTTCGAGCCACGAGGTGGAACTTTGTGACCTCGTTATAGTCTGTCATGCGGTCCTTGACTTCACACCACTCCGGACGGTCGATTGCGGTGGCGCGGTTGGTTAGCGCTCGCGCCATCGCGTGTGCCCTCTCGTTGTGGTTGTTCGTTGCCGACGCGTCTTCACCTGCGTGCGCCGGAAACCATTTGAGACGTATGATTCTGTTTTCCAGCTGTAACCTTGCCGTCCGCAGCAGTCGCTCCGCTTCCTTACATAGTCGGCCCCTGGAGAAATGTCGCACCGCATTCCTCGAGTCACTCAGCACGGTCTGGCTCTCGGCGTCTGCAATAGCCAGGGAGATGGCCACCTCCTCCTCGTCGGACGCCTCTTTACTGGAACGCTCGCCACCGCCTTCGTGGCACCAGTCGATGCCTAGAAAGCGACCGACGCAAAATGTTCTCGTTCTCCTTGATACTCGGCCGCGTTCACGTACCTCGCGTGCCCGTCGCTTGGGTGTAGATCGATGAGGGCCATGGCCCTCGCCGCTCGTCTGCCTCTGTTGCGCTGCGGATTTACGTTCCTGGGTAGAGGGTCTACCTGATCCGGCACCGGGGGACTGCTTTTCGCGTTCCCCGCCGCTGTCTCGTACCCCAGGTCACGCAGTATTCTCCTGCGTGCCTCGGTCGTAGACAGTCGCTCCAGCTGGGAGGTCCGTAGTGCTTCTTCCATCTCCTCGGGCGTGTTGTGCACGCCCAGGCTCAGGAACTTGGTCGTACTCGTGCCCTCGAACCGCCCGAGCGCCGCCTTATAGGCGCGTTGTATGATGGCGTAATTCTTGTTGCGCTCGCCCTGCAGCCAGTTGTGGTATACTATAGGCACGTTGTATGATGGCGTGATTATTGTTGCGCTCGCTCTGCAGCCAGTTGTGGTATCCCGCGACGTACGCGATGTGACTCATCACAAAGGATTGGACGAGCCTGATCAGACTGTCCTCCTTCACCCCTGCCTTGCGGTTGGTGACCCTCTTGATGAGTCGCATCACAATGGCCACCTTCGCGTTCAGTCGGGAGACGGTGTCGCCGTTTCTCCGGTGCTTTTCGACCACCATGCCGAGGAGGCGGATCTTCCCGACCTCGGGGATCACTTGGCCGCTCCTCGTCACGACATTGATCTTCTCGTACTCTCTTGGCTTGTATTTGCTTCGGTTCGCTTTTTTCGGGCGTAGCACCAGCAGCTCCGACTTGCATGGTGAACATATCAGGCCGGAACTGTCGAGCTGGTCATCGATCGCGTTGACTGCTTCCTGCAGTTTGCCCTCGATGTGAGCGTCGCTGCCTCCTTGGACCCACAAGGTAATATCGTCAATGTAAATGGTATGCCTCACGCCCTCGATCGTCTCGAGGTGCTCAGCCAGCCCGTTCATCACCAGGTTGAACAGCAGCGGCAAGATGATGCACCCTTGCGGAGTCCCCATGACGCCGAGAATCTTCTCGTGCAATTGCAGACCGCCGGCGCGAAGCTGGGCGGTCCGATCCGTCAGGAAGTATCGTATGTAATTGTACGGCTGTTCACTAATGCCGAATCTCGACAACTGCTCCAGGATCGCCGAGTGGTTCACCTTTTTGAAGGCGCTCTGGAGGTCCAGTTCCAGGATGGCCTTTTTATCTTGTGCCTTGACTTAGTCGTCGACGATCTCGTTCTTGAGTAATATCATCGCGTCCTGTGTGCTCAGATGCTGCCTAAACCTGATAACTGACGAAGAGTAGAGCCCTGACCGCTCAAGGTAGTCCTGCCACCGTTTCATGAGGACGCGCTCCAGAATCTTGCCTAAGCGCGACGTGAGCGAAATGGGCAAGGTGCCGATGGGCATGGAGCAAAATGGGCAGCCAGGCCAGCCGCCGAGCACGACGTGCTCGGCGGCTTGCCTGGCTCGGGGATGTGGATAGCCCTGGCTGTCTTCCACTGCATCGACAGCATCCCCGACTTTCAGCACTTTGAGCTCTTCTAGTGGCTCGTCCTTCAGGTTCCTGAGCGTCTTGTTCGTGATGGGGTCCGGTCCAGCCGCAGACGTGCCGTTCAGCTCGTGCAGAATCGTCCTTACCTCCTCGACGTCTATTTCCCGGTCGAGTTTGTCGTTGGCTTCGCCCTCGTAAGCATGATGCTGCTCCGTGTCCGTTACCGGCCGGTACTTGTCGATTCTTTTGACGACTTCTGCTTCCCCGTGCTCGCTGGTCACGCTGATGAGGAAGTGACGCTGGCGGGTCTTAGTCTTCCTCTCATCAAGCAGGTGACGCAACAGGTTTCAGTTCTTGCGGCAGAGCATCTCGCCGTGCGCCATGCTGCAGATCTCAATCCACTGCTGCGCGCACAGCACTCGGCAGTTGTTTTCGATAGCTCGGTTGGGTTCCGCCACTTTCTTACGTAACCTGGAGTTGAGCCACTTGCTAAGTATGGACTGCGCTTCCTCGATGAGGAAACACAGTGGTTTGCGACCCCCAGGACCTGCGCTTCCATCTCTATCGTCTTCGTTGCCTCATTTTGGTAACAACTAGTACAGGTCAATGTCCCGCACCTTTACGGACACACTGGTACTAATAAAACTCCAACTATCGTTGATTAGCACTGCGTAATTAATCAGAAAATCCGAAGCTGATGTAAACATGTCTGCTTGCTTCAGCTATGGCAGCGCCCTCCTTGCCTTAGCAATAAGATTCCGGCTTACCCATGGTCACCATGGTCCAAGTATTTTAGCGAATGCTTGCAGCAAAGAAGTTGCACATGCTTTTGATAGAGAAAGTGTGAGATTGCTTTCAGTTTGCTTTATTTGCAATGTGCTTTCAACTTTACCGAATCATTGTAATAGATTCAAGGTCTGTGTACCCGACATCACTGCACGCGTAAACATTTAGTAGTGTTTGGTGCTGGCCCTTCTAAGAGCAGAGCTGTTTAGGCCAAGGTTTGTCTCTACATCGCAACAAAAAACATCGAAGCCTCAAGGAAAGTGTCGTTTCGGGGGTCTCGGCAATTGAACCCGACATCTTTAAGCCATGACACCGGCAACTTCACCACTGCGCCACCCCTAAGTCCCGAGGCGTGCGAGGTTAGCAGCAGCGGGGAACTGGAACGAAGAAAAATTGTTCCCGTGGTCGGAATCGAGCCAGGGTGACTGGCGTTATGAAACCGCCGTCTATACGATACTGCCAGTCATGTAGAACTTTCAGCGGCATGTTCAGCAGTCCATCTTAGGTGCCGAAGGGGAGGGGCTGCCAGCTCTGCTGTATCTGCAGCCTTGTACCACTAGTGCAAGCTGCGCCATTTTTAAAACTTTTCGTCTCCCCTAACTTTTTTTGGCCACTGAGATTTGTGCTTGCCAATTGCTACGTTATAATATGGTGCTATTCTCTGCCGAGGTGGCCTGGTGCCTGATCTATGCGTACAGAGCGCTTGTTTTCACTGTCAACTGATGCACGTGAGGTTCCCATGTTGTACACATCCAGCCAGAGCCCTTCGAAAGAGCACGCATAGCCCACAGTGGTTGTCTCAGTATTTAACACAAAGAATTCTAAACGAATGCAGGGACTGGCAACCATCACACTACATGCGTCATACGCGCCCACAAATGAGGCCATTTCATTCCAAACAATGTTGTGTGCACGTGCGAGAAATCTGTCAATGCACATTGCCAGCTTTGCTAATTTTGTTCTGCATTGAAGCTATTTTAACGTGGAAAGAGTTTTCTTGGAGCGATCACTTTACCGAATTTGTCATTTGGTGGGACCAATTGCACAACAAAAACTTCAATACTCTAGCTAAACAGCAGGATTGTACACATCTCTTTACTGAAGATCGGTAATATGTCTAACGCGTCAGTGAGTTGCAATTTTACAGCGTCTGTTCCTAGGAAGCTATTGAGTACATTATTTGCATAAGCATCTACACGTCACGTCTGACTATGGCACTGTTAACTTTACTACGCACCACAGGAATGGGCCAGTGCGCGCATGTAACTTTTTTCATTTTTATTAATTTAAAGGCCCTTGCGGGCATTACATATGGGGAGAACAACAGATTTGCACAATGCACTCTGAGCAGCAGAAAGTACATTACCAAAGCTTCTTAACAAAAAGTACGCAAACATTACAATAAGCTGGCAAAACCGGATACCAAAACGTCTGTAAGTAAAAAAACAAGCGGAAATTTTACGACTCTGATTAACAGAACAAAAGCCAAAGTACATGGGGCAGGTCTGGTCAAACAGTACCTAGGCAACAAACGGCAATAATCTATTTTTTATTGCACACAATGAAACAGTTGAACAACTTCCTCGGTAAATGTTTCGGGGCTAGTGACTGTGGCAATACGCTCTTGGAGGGCATTCCATTTAGTAATGGTTAAGGGGAGGAAAGAAAGGCCGTGCAGGTCGGTACGCGAAAAATTCAGTCTGCACTTTGTTTGGGTGGTCTACACGCGCGGAAATATGTGGCGCTCGTTTTATTCTTGAGGGAGTGAAATTGCTTGCTAGGGGGATGGCAGAGCTGATTAAAAATGTAAGCCGGGAAATTTTGGGTCTTGTTTCCAGCGATTCAAACCAAGATAATGAGTCCTTTTAAAACAAAGCTTTTTACCTCTACCCCCCCAAAGGTTGTTTCGCGACCGTTGGTGTCAACAGAAAACTCCAGCGAACAAATAAAATAATTTACTGGCACCGCCAGGAGTTGAACCTGGAACTAATAGAACAACTACGCGAGAGCCCGTTGTCTTACCGATTTAGCTTCGAGCCCTTTTTTTATTGCCTGCTTAGACATTTGTACAGAACAGAAACAGAAAGGCATAATGTTAAAACCTGTCAGCCAGCCTTGGCTCACAAAGAGGTTTTAAAACTTCCTAAGGCACACTAGATCATCCAGGACAGGCAACCACTCTGGAGGTTCATCCTCTACACTGAGCACCTCCCGTATGTACTGCGCACTTTCAATGAAGTTTTCCCTGACAGGCCGGGCGTTGATGTCCTTATTTCACACGGCCATTCTCGTCCATTCTCGTATGCTGTGCAGGCTGAGCACCATGATTAAGTAATACGGTGCACCACCCTCACTTTCCAGGGGCAGGAACCGAATACCGTGTGGGGTTATGGGTAACTCCTTCTTCAACGTGCGCTGAAGGATGTCCAAGTGGAACACTGGGTCCCAGCATTCAATAAACACATGATTGACCGTTTCCGGCTTTTTACACAGACTACAGTTTGTTGTCCATGGGACGAAGAAACCTCTCTGCTAACCATACATTTACAGGTAGCGTCTTGCTGTGCAGTTTAAAGAAAAAAGATTTCATACTTGGTTTTACGGGCATTCTTTTAACCCTCCTGAGAACATCAGATCCGGTGCCCTTTCCGTATAACAACCTATACAGGGGTTCTGGCAAACAAACATCGACAAGGTCCTTGTACAGGCACTTTCTTGAAACGCTAGACAGGTATTCAAGTGAGAACCGCACTTCCAGAAACTCAAACGACAGGGCTACTTCTCGTAGGTATCCCCTTACCCTATTTCCAAAATGACTGCTAGAGGACACAACAAATTCAGGTAGCACATTTTTCAACCAGACTTGAATAACCGTGCGCAAGAATGAATCTTTTTGGTCTCGCAAAAAACCAAACCTTGTGACAACTTGTAAAAATAAATGGCAGAGACCAAGTCCTCCTTTCCTTACTGATCTCAAAAGATTAGTACGACTCGTTCTTTCCCAACTGGAAGACCAGATGAATACAGCAAAAACCCTGTGGATTTTTTGAACATTTACAGGAGTCATGCATAACACTTGTAGCATGTACCACACTTTGGATAACAAAAAAAGGTTGCAGATCATGGCACGGGCAAACATCTAAAAGTGGCGCCCTTGCCAGTTTCTTGTTTTTTCCCTCAGCTTTTCTGTCTCGTCACTCCAGCGGCACACCGAGATACTTTGTCGGCAAAGCTGCCCATGGTATGTTCTCGAAAAGAGGGGGCGTTGAGTTCCAGTTCCGTGCCAATATCCCGAACATTTATCGCAATTAACTACCGCTCCTGATTTTTCGCAAAAGGACTTCACCACCTTACCTGTTTCACTCACGCTCTCTTGATTCCGACAAAAAACAGCAATATCATCTGCGTAAGCGAAGTTTTACTTCAGCACTCTGCAATTGGAATCCTCGTATTCTCTCCTTAGGCAGAAAGGTTCACGATATATAGCAAAAAGTAGTGGGGATAATGGGCAGCCTTGCCTGACCGAGCATCCTATGTTTATCGCCTCAATTACGTTTTTGTTAACAATGACGCTCGCTTTACAACCGGCATAGGCCATTTTTGTACCCGCCAAAATAACGGATCCGACATTCACGTATTTTAAGATGCCAAACAGTAAATCGTGTGATACCCGGTCACAAGCTTTCTTCAGATCGAGTTGCACCATTGCCACACGACCCGAGAAAGCATCACAGCACTCCAAAACACTTCTAGCTACATGAACATTAGTGCTTATTGTGCGGTGATTAATACCACAAGTTTACGGTTTGCAACCTTCATGCTAGGACTTTCATGTAAATTTTATAGTCGACGTTAGTCAGACTAATTGGCCTATAAGACTTTACGGACAGTAGCTTTATTCTTTCATCGGAATTTGGTATCAAGACTTGTAGGTCTCGTTAAAAGTTTGCGGAAGCACAGGTATTTTGTACGCCTCCACAAGCACTTCACATAAAAACACTTCCGCCTTCGTTTTAAATGCCTTGTAAAATTCTGCGCCCAAGCCATAGGGACTAGGTGACTTATGTATTTATTTATTTATTTACATAATACTTCAGGCCCAGTGAAGGGCCCAAGCAGGAGGGGCGTAATTACAAAGCTCGTAATATGGACAACAGAAGATCAAGAACATGAAAAGCGCGAAGATTAAGGACATAACTCAAACAATGAATAAGAAAGAAATTTAACACTTTAACAATACAGGTCAAGATACAATATGGTCAATTGAGTCTATGCTATTTACGAATGATGCTCGTAATTGATTCATTCGGTTACAGTGCGCGGGAAAAGGAGAATTTGAAAATGTTAGTTCTAGCATTGAAGGGCATTTGGGAGTCGGCATGCCGGTGTCGTGTTCTGCGAGCGGTGAGTGGTTGGATATATTGTTCTGGTCTCATTGACAATTTATTAATCTTGAGAAGATAAAGAAATTTTAATTTTTGGATTTTACGTCTGAATTCTAAGGTTGGGATGTTATGGTCTCTCATGAGTTGGGTTGGTGAATCGCTCGAGCGGTATTTAGAGTAAACGAACCGAACCGCTTTACGCTGAATCATCTCAAGTGCATGAATGTTAGTTTTTGTGTAAAGGTCACAGATTATGCATGCATACTTCAATTTAGGTCTTACAATAGATGTATAGGCTTCCATTCTAACACTGGCAGGAGAATGTTTGAGCTTATGTCCTAAAAGACTCAGTTGACGAAAAGATGACGCACAGATGTTTGAAATGTGTTTGTTCCAACTTAAGGTGTTTGTTATGGTAAGACCCAGGTACGTATATTCAGTAACTTCGTTCAAAGGTTGTCCTAAAAGGTTACAACCTTTTAGGACAACCTTTTAGGGAAGGATAGAGAATTTTTCTTATTGGTTATTTTCATGAAAACTGATTTGTCGGCATTTAGGTTCATATTCCATCTAGTACACCAGTCGTATATGTTACAAAGATTGGAATTCAATGCTGATTGGTCTTCGCGGCATGTTATTTCATTAAATAATACACAATCATCTGCAAACAGCCCTATTTGAACAGGGCCAGTAATTACATCCACAATATCGTTGACATATATGAGAAACAATAAAGGACCTAAGACACTAAGAATTTGTCCCAGATGACACGGGGAGGAATTGTGCACAGTAATTATGAATGCGAACGAATTGCTTGCGGTTACTCAGGTACGAAGATACTATAAATGAATGAAGACCAGTTGATTGTAATTTATTGATAAGCTGAACATGAGAAACAAGATCATACGCTTTGGAGAAATCTACAAAAATAGCATCTACTTGGCCGGCTTGTCAAGAATAGCGGCAAAACTGTGAACAACCGATACTAATTGCGTTACTGTAGAGAAACCTTTTCTAAAACCATGTTGAACAGAAAAACGCAAATTACGGTCATGTAAAAATTTGTGGATGTAGTTAGCTATGATATGCTCAAGAAGTTTACAACACGATGACGTCATTGAAATTGGCCTGCAATTACTAGGGCATGCAGGGTCACCTTTTTTGAAGACGGGTACAAAGCGGGCTTTTTTCCAGTCAGGAGGTACAATTCCGGTTGAGAGACATGCGCGAAAAATTATAACCAGAAATTGAGCCAACATCTCGGCATAACGACGAATAAAAGTATTGGGCAATTTGTCCGGGCCTGGGGAAGCTTTTGTTTTAAGGTTAAGGAGCAATGAAACAACACCAGGTAAAGATATAAAGTCATCATCGGGAGCTGAAGGTACATGGATTGTAGGCATGGGATCACTCGAGTTAGAAAAAACACTTTGGAAATAAGCATGAAAATGTTCAGCAATATGGAGAGGTTCAACAAGTAGCATGCCACCGTGGTTAAGTTGTTTTATGGGCTTTTTTTACTGTACAGGAAACGCCAAAACTTCTGTGGGGCAATCCTTATGAAGTTTGGCAAAGTATTTTCAAAGTACAGACGCTTTGAGTTAGTGACTGCAGAGTTAAGAACAATTTGGTTGGCACCAAAGGTACTACGGTCACCCGCTGCTCGTATTAGCCTTTTGATTTTCCTTTTGATATGCAAAATTTCACGCGTTATTCATGGAGTTGTTTTTCGTACATGCGTTATTTCGTTTGGGATGAAAGTGTCGAGGCAATATAAGCAAATGTTTTTAAATTTGTCCCATAATTCGACGGCATCAGAACCACAAAACCTGCTGAGGAAAAGATCGAGATGGTCTAACACACTTTCATCCTGGGCCATCGAAAAATTTTTGACAAATACAGATTTGGGCCGAGGCCTGGGGTAGTGTATATTTTCAAAAACACAGGAAAACTCCACAAATAAATGGTCAGAAATGCCACCGTTAACATTCACGGTAACATTTTCAATGATACGGCTCAGGAAAACTAGGTTAAGCATGGAGTTGCTTGACCCGGAAACACGTGTTGGTTGCTGTACGATTTGGTGCATGTCATGGCTTAACATTATATCAAAAAGGTAAAAGGCGTGAGTTCTTAATCCTGGACTGCAAATAGGATTTTCCCAATCAACGCCAGGCAAGTTAAAATCGCCTACCAGAAAAATTCTGTCATGCCGAAATGTCATCATAGGGTCATACAAAGCTTTTAAGTACTCAGGTGGGGTATCGGACGGACGATAAACCGCACAAATAAGAAAACAACGCCCCCAACAAGATGCTTTCAAAGTAAGGCTCTCATGATTACTTATCTGATGCAAAGCAGTACAGTTAATTCCATGTTTTACCAGAACGGCAACACCGCTGCCCCTAGACGTTCTATCACGGCGGAACACTTGATAAGAAGGGGGGAAAACAGTATCGTCCTCAATATCACCCCGTAACCAAGTCTCTGTAATAACTACAACATGTGGGTTATGGCCCAATATGATAGCTTCAAGTTATTTGATTTATTTGCAACACTGCGAGCATTTATGTTTACAAGTCGGAGCTGCTTATCCTCAGGGGAACTTGGTCATGCGCTGAATTGCCTGTTCGGAGAAGCGCCGAGTTTAATTCTAGAGTTTGTGGTATCATCCCATGCGAATTTTTCTTTGTCTACTCAAAGTTTGTCGTGTACAAGGGCTACTTTCTTTCCCTGCAGCTTTTCATTTTTTGCGCTCTCCCACAGTAGCTTGCGTTTGCGCAGTGTTTCTTTCGAGTAATTATTCTGGATAGACACCTCGGTACCCTTCAGTTTATTAGCGTTCATCAAAACTTGCTCTTTTTTATTGAAATCCTGAAAGAATATAATCACTGCTCTTTGATTTCCTGGCTTTCCAATCCTATGTATCCTGCCAACTGACCTGCAAGGAACATGCAGCTTTTCGTCAAAGATTTCGGTCAGTACTTTGCGCTTCAAATCAGTCTCGGTTTCCGCAGGATCCCCGTTCACTCCAAAAACGACCAAGTTTGCGCGTCTGCTTCTATCTTCGAGGTCAGTTATTTTGGCCTGGAGGGAAGCGATTGTCTTTTCCAAATTATCTACCCGAGCTGCCCGTTTTTCCATTTCCGCGAAACGCAAGGCCCATTCACTCATAAGCTTTTGCATGTCGTCCTGTTGAGCTCTAAGTGCTGCGATTTCCGAACTGATGTTATTTTGGCCCGAAAGGAGTGATTCAAACATTTCCTCTACCGTAGGGCCCGGGTTCACCTCGACATCCCCGCACAATACCAACAGGCACACACAGTACGCATCACACATAATGCAGACACTGCTCGGGGCACGGCACGACCACGAGACCGCGGCAATCACTTCTACATGTAGTGTAACAAGCACCAACCTAGTAGAAGAACGGCGCTTCATGCCACATGTCTGCGCAAGGTCCGCCGTGCCCACTGAAGGTGACGTTGTTGGGTCGATCATTCATAAGTGATTCACTTGATGTCACGTGGCCAGATAGGGGAGCTGCCGGAAGCACGTCGACGAGCTGAACGCTGCTGAGAACAGGCAGTAACCAGTGCGTCTCGGAACAGCACGTGTCAATCACGGCGCTGTCCAGCGATGAAGATGCTCCGGCGAAACCAAGCAGCAAAGCCTGTACAAAGTAGAAGAACGGCGCTTTATGCCACATGTCTGCGCAAGGTCCGCCGTGCCCAATGCTCAGCTCATCAATTGCTCTTTCTAGTTCCCCCACAATAATTGGTACTTCGATTATGTCACATAAGTCTTTATCTAACTTGGGCATGAGTGGTAAAAATTCCCTAGCGAAACCTTCATCCTCTGGAATATGCGTGCCCAGCAGTTCTGTTTAGTACTCTACGGATGCCCGCTCAATCATTTCCTTGTTAGCTGTAACGATATTACGGTACGTTATTTCCTTTATTATGTTCCTCTGCGCATAGCGCTTTTCGTCTATTAGCGCCCGCTTTGTGGGCATTTCTCCCATACACATTTTATCTGAGCGTGCTCTGACGATGGCTCCCCTATAGCGTTCAGTATCGATTGCTTCTAGCCTGTTTTTCGTATCTCTTATCTCTTGTTTGAATTTCCCGGGGTTTATGCTTTCTTCTAGCAGAAGGGTGCTTAACTGCTCGAATAGGTCTTTCTCATTATTTCTTCGTTGTTTATTTAGAATTGTGCTCTTTCTATTGCGCTAATGTTGACTTGTTCTTTAAGTTCCCATCTGGCCCTCCAGCTCATTCGTATATCAGTGTGCATATTAGTAAAAAGTTCGTTAACTTTGGTTGTGAAAGGTTCATCTGTAAGAATGCGACTGTTCAATTTCCACAACTTCCGGTTCCATTTCGGTACGTTTTGCTTCGTTCCAAGGCTGCAGGCCACTAAGCAATGGTCGCTGTAAGCCAAAGCCTCGACCTTGTAATAGGCACACAGAGGCACTAGTTCGCTTGAAATATATACGCGGTCGAGTCTAGCGTGGCTACTCCCTTGATAGTGGGTAAACCACACTGGACCTTTAGGCGTGAAAAGAGCCACGTCTTCAAGAGAATTTTGTCAATCATATCCATCAAACACTGAGTACCCCTATCTCTAATGCTCTCTTTTTTGTTCTGTCTTCTTGCATGCACACACAGTGGAAGCCACCAAGCAAAATTATAGCCCTTTCGCAATCAAGGTGTTTACCAATGCTTTGAAAAAACACGTCCCTTTCACTTTGTGGGTTAGATGCATAAATGCATATCACTCTCCATTCAGTATTGGAAAAAGAGAAATCGCAAACCACAAAGCGGCCACAGGGATCCACTACGACAGTCTGCTCAACAATGCCCAGTGATCGCCTAATGAAAAGAGCGCACCCAGCCGATGTCCCCAAAGCATGCGAAACGCACACATTGAAATGTGCTGTGAAAGGCTGCACCATGCGTTCTATCACTTCCTGGCTTTGCACTTTGGTTTCCTGCACTGCAATTATATCTAACTCCCTGTCGGCAAACAGCATGCTAATCTGAGATTGCTTCCTTCTCGTTGCTAATCCTCGGACATTAACTGTGGCAACATTATTGCAGTATCTAGGCGTACAGCCATTTAAGAAAAAAATCAGACCGCATGCCGCTTACCTCGGTGATTTGACGGATACATGGATGCGTCAGTGTTGGCGTAAATCACTGTGGCAAGAAGAACACACACACACAATTTTTTCACGAGGGTGGCTTTGGGGGCCTCTTCTCGCCGACGTGAATTTTGGGCTTTGGGTCGAGGCGTTTTCTCCTTACTGCCGGTACCGTTGACGCGTTCTCCTCTTGGTTCGTCACATCACCATCCGCAGCACATTGTTCCCGTGGACGCTTAGACGCAAGCTCGTTCACCACAACACCTTTCCCACGCGTGACGGCGCCCTCGGCATCCATGGAGCCGTCGCTCGGGTAGCCGTCGTCTGCACTTGGAAGTGGGGTATCTTGTGGCAGCACCTCCGGCGCCTGTGTGGCTCCAGGTTCTGCCTTGTCCGTCGTCGCCTCGGTGGCAGTACCTCTGGCGGCTTCTCCTTTTCCTGCTGACGCGTCGCATGGGGTCGAGTATGATCGAGAGCCGGGCTTCCGACGACCTCCTCCGCTTCGCCTCGTCTATTATGAGCTCAGATCGCTCTTCATTCATACCGCGTCCGGTGGCCGCCGCATACATTTTCACGCAGTTGGCGCCGTCATGTCCAAAGCGGCGGCAGACGTTGCACTTGGGAACTCGGCGCTCCCTCCGAATGTGCCCAGTTTGGTGACAGCGAAGGCATAGCGGATGCCTTCCTGGCACAGAGACGAGAGCTAGCTCGCCCCCGACACGCCGGTGATGCCGCAAATCGTCCCGAGCCACGCCCCCTTTGAGGCGAAGGACTACGGTGAGTGTCATCGTGCTGAAGTTCGTGCAGCCGTTAACACGCCACTTTTCCTTCGTCACTTGAACAACACTGCCGTATGGCGCGAACGCTTGCTTTATCTGGTCGTCCAGAGCATTGTGAAGTTTGACGCGGACGTCTTGGTGGCACGGGTCAATTACCAAGCACTTGTGGCCCTTGACGGTGACTTCTTTCTTCGAAAGCAATTTCTTCTTCCCGTCATCGCTCTTAAAGGTAACTGCCCAGATATGATTCATTTGGTATGTGCCGAGAGCAGCTACGTCGGCAAGCATACCGTCATGCATTAACGCGTCACGGAAGACTTCCACGCGGTAAGGCCGCGCCCTTACGTCCCCATGCAAAAAGACTGTTTAAAACAACAAACCCGGTTGGCAGAGGGGGCAGAACAATCGAGTATTACTGGGCTTCGTTATCACTCCTGTTACCGCGGCCACACTTGGCCGCAAACGCCGCTCCGACGGAGCTCATGATTCCGCGTCCGTACGCGAGCGTGACCGGAAGTAGAATCCATTTAGCTTCGAGCCCACGTAGAGACGGGGAAGACAGGTGGTTCACTCACCAAGCACATCTGCGGGTTGGCCCTCGGCGTTCTCGCTGAACGCCACGTGATAGAGTCACGCGACCTCTCGCGCCGCTCTGAGGGCCGCCCACGGCACGTCTAGCGGCCCTGTGCGCGCTTGCGCACGTGCTAAGAGCTACAAAAACTAATGGGAGCTCACACCAACGCATGGCATTTCACCTGTAGTACGCCATTGTGCTAAATCCTGCAGCCTCCACTGTTCACGTAAAAATCACAGCTCCTTGTCGTCCGCTCTCACGCCAAACGATAGATCAAGGAACACATTCAAATACTCATTGAGGGCCAGGCCGTCCCCCCAAGCCCCAGCATCAAGATCCTGGGCATAAATCTCCAGGCCAACACCAAGAGTGATGTGTCCTTGCAGCGGCCTCCAACACAGCACCAATCAAATCATACACATGATCAGGCGAGTTGCCACCAAGAAGCGAGGCCTCGAGGAATCCGATACCTTTCGATTAATTCAAGCTTTTGTCCTCTCGAGAATCACTTACGTCAACCCCTGTCTTCCTCTCGGCAAGGACGACATAAAGATGATTTATATAATGATCAGAAAGGCGGTTGATCAGGCCATTGGCCTTCCCGTGAGTGCATCCACAGAAAGGCTACTTAGCACGGGGCTCCACAACGCCGTGGAAGAGCTAATGAAGGGCCAACTTTCTAACCAGAAGCTCCGATTGAGCGGAACTGCGGCGGATCACCGCATCCTTCACCATATTCGCTGGGCAGCACAGAATGTCACCCCGCTTGATGTACTCCAGAACTCTGGGCGTCAAGAACTAAAGATGCTCCCTATGCTTAGAAATATGAACCCATCACATGACGAGGGTTGCCGACAAGCACGGGCTCAAGCCCTCAACACCACATCGGTTGGGATTACGCAGTCATCTATACAGACGCCTCCCAACATCGAGGGCAGCAATACGCAATCATCTTCGCTACCTCCAGAACTAACAGTCTTGCGTGTACCTCACTCAAGACAAGGCAGCAGAAGAGGCAGCCATCGTATTGGCTCTCCCAGGGGTTCGGAAGGTAGTCACCGACTCCCAACAAGCCAACCTGAATTACCAGTCGGGTTAGCTGTCGCGACCTGCAATGCGTGTGCTGAAAAACCATTCCCCAAATGGTTCCATTGATGTCATCTGTACACCCGCTCACGAATCCATGTAGGGAAACGAATGCGCTCACCAACAGGCCTGCTCTTTTACCCGCCGTGCTATGGAGCTGCACGAGAACAGTAACCCGCTTGTCACGTTCAGGGAGATTATCACCCAGCATTATCGCCTTCAGACACAGACCCAACCTTTGTCTTACAATGACCTTTCCAGAGAACAACAAACTAACCTAGGGCTCATACAATCCGCCTCCTTCCCACTCCCGACGCGTCTTCACTTAATGCACCGAATGATTACGATGCTGAATGTAAATTTTGCCCAGAAGTAGGGACACTGCGCCACATAATCGGGGTGTGCGACTTTAGTTCTGAGCACCATCCTCTCTTTCTGTCTACTACCCAACAAGAGCAATGGGAGGTGCTGCTGTGCAGCCCTTCTCTGCCTACTCAGGTTCAGCAGTTGGACAGAGCACAAGCGGTGCGGACTTTATATGGGCTACAGTAAAGAAGGGACCACTCCCCTGGGCCGCACTCTGGGCCGTTCAGAAATCCTAATAGAAGTATTTCCTCCTCTATCTCCTCCTCCGTCTCTGCCGCCGATCTTGTCGCCTCCGTCCGTGGCGGCAGAGACGGAAAAGGGAGATCGTCTAACAGCGGATTTCAGATTCCTTTAATTTCATCAAAAAGTATTTCCACTCATGTGCTACACGAATGCAACTCAACCAACCATTGTTCATTTGCCAGTCGGCACACCAGTTTTCTCATTTACATAAGTCGGTTTGAAGTTCAGCTCAATAAAAATGGTTCATACACGCAGATAAATTGCGGAATCCTCTCCGAAAAACCTAAGAGAAGTATTCATGCCAGCACAGATGTTATTTATGCAAACTAAGGAGAAAGTGGGAGCAAGCACAGACCTCTGAGGAACCCCTGATTTGTCCAGCTGACGTGAAGACAGTACATCATCTATAATAATAATATTTCCTTTCTTTTCCATCCTTGGACATAGGGGAGGCAAGGAAAAAAACTGTGCAATCAGCTTCATTTGCTCCCGCCCGCCAACATGAAATACAACATGTTCAATTTTTCAGCAGTGTACAGCGTAGAATAAACTCACCGAAAAAATAAAAAAGAAAACAAAAAGGAAAAAAAAAGTGAAACAAACAATCAGCAGTCTTTGCAATAACATAAAGCGCGCAACAATCCCGGTTGCATGTGTTTTTTACATAATACGGAAAAGGAATACGTACGAATAAAAGAACAGTTGTGTACAGAAAGGAAAATATACATAGATTTGCAGCACGTAAGCACAGGAAAATACATCAATTAAAAGTGGTAGCAATCACTTGGTTTGTAGTTCAAAGAAGGCACGCAATTCCTAGTCCGTTGTTCTTTCGATGACAATGGTGTTTGTATGGCAAAAATTTAGAAATTCTGGAAGTTTCTATTTCAACATTTGGGTTCCATTGTTTGTTCCGCAGACGTCAATTTTCCAAACTTCATGTGTTCGAGTGAGGTATGGGTTAATTTTTACGGTGAGAGAGGACAACTGTGTGAGAAAGTTTGTTGTTTAAGTTCTTTCTTATAACTTAAGGCTAAGCGAGAGGAATACAAGTGATATATTTTCATTATAGCACGCGTAAGAAAGAGCTCAGCGGAGGGATGATCAAAAGAGACATTAAAGATATTTCTCAAAATTTTTTTGCGAGGCATGAATTGTTTGTAGATTTACGATTGTAGTATTACCCCACAAAAATGGCAATAGATAGCATGCGAGCAAAAACAACGAATTATACAGAAATATTTTTACTACAGTTGGCAGCATGGCCTTGTAAATGAAAGTTAATCCAACAATTCGCTATATTCTGGAGTTTATATCGTTGATATGCTCGTCCAAGACATTTTTTCGGTGAAGATAACCCCGAGTGTTTTATAAGCAGTAACTATCTCTATCGCTGCATTGTTGTACTTAATACTATCGCAAGTAGATACATACCGTTAGTCTTAATTTTATTTACTTTAAAGACATTGTACTCTGTCCATTTATTTAATTCAACAAAGGTGTTCTTTGCTCTTGTAGCGAGACTAACAGGAGATGTATCAGAAAAGAGTAATGTGGTGTCGTCGGCATATGTAATAAATTTCGTGGTTTTGTCTATGTTAAAATGTCATTAATGTATAAGTTGAAGACTAACGGGCCAACAATACTACCTTGAGGGACGCCAGATGATAAAGGTTTAACTTCTGATGAATAACCATTAATATTACGTATTGACGTCGACTTCCCAGGTAAGATTCTAGCAATGTTAAACCAGTACCGCGGAAACCGTACAATTCTAATTTCTTCAATAGTAACGCGTGATTTGAGTAGACAAATGCCTTTGTGTACTCTATATATATTCCTATAGACACCTGTTCGTCCTGAAGTGATTTTAGAATGAATTTCTTGTGTTCTAGGAGGGCTAACTCTGTAGAGCAGTTTTTCCGAAAGCCAGACTGTGCGGAGTACAGTATGCTATATTTATCGCAAAAAATTTTCATTCTAGAAAGAATTACTTTCTCAAGTACCTTTGAAAAGACGGGTAATATTGATACGAGTCTGTAGTTTCGGATATTAGTTTTACTTCCTTTTTTATGTATGACTGCTACTTTAGCAATTTGAATTCGTTTCGGAAACACTCCCTCTGATAAGCATAAGTTAAATATACGGATTAGAAATGGGCTTGCTATTTCTATAACGCATTCAATGGGTCCGATCCGCATCGCGGCTGGCACTGTTACTCAACCCTAGAAAGATAGCGGCCACTTCTGCGTCAGATACAGGATTTAGAAAAAAGGAGTCTGTGCTTATATGTTCGACAAAACTGAGCACTCTACAATCAAATTAATCTATGGCTATATTGACAAAATTATTGTTAAGCGTTTTCCTGTAAGTTGTTCATTGTTTTCCTGTAAGCTTTTTCCTGTAAGCGTTTTCCTGTAAGTTGTTCATTGTTCAAAGTAATTTTATCAATCGCATTTGTGTGGGCAGTGTGATTGAGCGTTTTATTTAGCATTTTCCACGCTAAATCTGTTCTTGTTGCACATGCGGAAAGAAGTTCATAAAAATAGTTATATTTTGCCGATCTGGTCTCTTTTGTTAATTTGTTCCGGAAAGATTTCAAAACTTTTAATGACTGGGAATTCCGCTTTTTAAGAAATGTCCTAAACAAGTTAACCCTTAATTTGATCTTACTGATTAATTCAGGACTATTCCAAGGCTTGCGGATTTTTTTACATGAGCGAAGTCGCTTATAGGAAACTAGTCATTATATATATTTAAAAAACTGACCAAAAATAAATTGTAAGCGGTTTCTGCATCCGTTTGTTGCAATATCGTGCGATATCGAAACGTTCTACTTTTTGTTTAAAGTCGTTAAGAATATATGGCGTAATTTCCTGCAAAAATACTGGTGGTGCTTTCGTGTAAATGAATTTTTGGTTCTGTATGCATAAGTAAATGGCGCTGTTATCACTAATATTCGTAAGAACGATACCTGCCTGTGGATGAGAAATGTGCATGTTCGTGATAAACAAGTCTAAGAGAGTACTAGATGAAAGGGTGATCCTGGTTGGACATGTTATGACGTTGCTGCAGTCATATGAGAGGATTAACTGTTCAAATTGTATCTTCATACTGGTGTCCGTTAACGTGTTTATTTTAAAGTCTCTGCCTAAAATAATGTTGTATTTATTTTCACCTATAAAGGTTAAAAGAGTCTCAAGAAAAGCAAAGAAATTTCTAACATTCCCGTTTGGTGGACGTTATACAAACGCTAATATGCTTTTTTTGTGCACAAAGACAAAATTTCGAAGTCATCGTTAACGCAAGAGAAGTCTGATATAACGTTACACGTGACACATTTTTAACCATGAGGCATACACCGCCTCCGCACCGGTAGTTCGATTCAGAAGAAAATTATTGTAATTCGAAAGACGCAGAACATTAGCATCTCCGACGTACCAAGTTTCAGTTAACATATTCACGTCGAACACATCGTTGAACTGGTCAAAACGTACTTCAAGTTGCGGTATCTTATTTCCGGCGGATTGCGTGTTTAAGTGAAGCAGGTTTCATAAAGTGAAGCAGACCTTGATAAGCTCAGAAGGCATTGTGAACTCCTTATCGTTTTAATAAAGAGGCACTATTGTGGAAGGTGTAAGAGCAAAGCCGCCTTTACCCAACGTTATCTAATTCGTTTTCGTTCCGCACCCTGATCGCCTTCTCTCCATCTTTCTCCCTCAAATACACTTTTCCGTTCCTGTGGCAGGCGATTTGTATCCATGATTTTTAGCCCAAACTTTCGTTGTTGTTAATAGAAGCCTGTTTTTCTTTGCCAAGTTTTCAAGAATGTGGCATGAGTCATCAGATTTCCCCAGTTCGTTATTTTTTTCCAAAAAGGAGTTCCTTGTGGCTTGCTTCACGAATGGTACGATTACGCCTGGCACTTTATCTTTAGTAGATGGTAACCGGTGCACTGCAACAACATCACTGTCGGCAAGCCGGGGCAGGTGTAATTTCTCCGCTACGGCATTGATCTACAGGAAGGCCATGAAACTAAAGGTTAAGTTTTCTCCTGTGCAGCTCGAGCTCGTGAAGTTTCTGAGTGATTTCGTCCGTTCTGTACGTTTTCTCGCGTTCTTCAATGGCCTCAACTTCGTGCTTCAACTTGTACCTCTTTGTCCTGCCCACGAATGTGAGCAAGAATTTCGTCATACTTGCTGGACATCATGACCACGGACTTCTCGATGTTTTCTTCGGTAGTTTGAAGCGTCATAAGGCGTTTGAGCTCTTCTTTGACAGCTAGCATTAAGCTCGCTATGTTTACATCTTGGTTCTTCGGTTTTTCACGCTAACTGCCTTTCGACTTCTTTCCCATGCATGTTTGGCACTGCCATGATTTTCGCCATTCCTCGCCTTCAGACTTGCACGTACTTTGGGCAATGCTGGAGCATTTCCCAAAGTGATGGTTACGGTTGCATCGCGCACACAGCAAACCTTCACCATCTGCACATTGAGCCTCAAAACAAGGGCACTTTTCACATTCATCACTAGAAATGGCAAAGTATGGCAAGATAAAATATACGTTGAGACTGGACAGTCACTAATCATAAAAAACAAAGCAGCAGCGACAGCAGCAGCATACTTTGCTTAATTGGTCAAAAACCTTCACAGATATTACAGACCGAACTGCGAGAGCACAATGCGTGCAGATTAGCTTGTGCCGGCACGTTTCCGCTGCCGCTGCCGCTGCCAAAATGGTCTAGCGGTGGATACGTCGCCTTTTTCTAGCGATGCCGGGAGGCCCCTTGATGCCACTGGCGTCAGTGGCTGGCACGTTGTCCTGACGATGCTCTTGTAACTTTTGGTTCGCTGTCGCAGAAAGCTGTGCGTGCTCCGGGTTGATCGTCCGCCCGTTCAGCTGCTTTCTGCGCCAACCAACCTGCGAGAGCACGATGCACGCAGATTAGCCTGTGCCGGCACGTTTCCTTTGCCGCTGCCGCTGCCTTTCGTCTATTACGAAGATATTCCTTAGCCCACATAATAACATGGCGTTCTATTTTAATATTGTCCATTTTATGAATGAGGAGATTATTGGGGACACCATGGAATGCTTTTTCAAAATCGATGAATATAGAATCCATCTGCTCAAGTTGATGAGGGAGTCATGAATATCAGTTGTAAGTTCAAACAGTTGGCTTCACAAGAGAGCCCGCGGTAAAAGCCGTGCTTATTCGGGTATAGAATGTTGTAATTTGGAACGTATTTAATTATTTGCGACAATAGGATATGCTGAAGAAGCTTGCATACAACGGAAGTTAAAAATATTGGCCTCTAGTTAGAGAATTCATTTTAATCCCCCGAATCGAATATTGGTACCACATACGCTAGTTTACAATCCTCAGGAATTACACCAGTATCAAGAGACTGTTCGAATGTAAGTGCAAAGGTTAGTGCAGAGTACTCTTTTGTAATTTTCAGTAGTTTAGTGCTTGTGCCATCTAAGACCAAGACTTGAATACGTTGGCTACCGCTTGATCGTTTTATAAGTCCTTCGGTGGTAATCAAAATACAATGCCTGCTCCGCGGATGACTAGTGAATAGGCTTTCAGAAGGTACCAGAATGTCGTACACAAAAACATTGCAAAATTAAGAGTTGAAAGTATTTGACACCTCTAGACAAGTAAGATTCGGAGGCAAGCTGAGGTATTTTTTTTTGAAGGTGATGGAGAAAAAACTTTCCAAAATTTTTTATGGTTGATTTTATGAAATTTGTTAAATAGTCACTTAAGAATCTGTCTCTCGCCTCTTGGATAAGTTTCTTGAATATTTTGCGTAATCAAAATAATCGGTTCAGTCCTTGACTTTTTGCTGCGCCTGGCCTTGGCATACAAGCGGTTCTTTTTATTCAAACATCGATTTATATGTCTAAAAAACCAAGGCCTATCAGTGGTTTCAAAAAGACATTTTTGAGACACATTTTTTCAGTACCGATCTCAGATTATCTCGGAACATCAACCGGTTTTCATGTACCAAACGCGCTTTGTCTGACTGCGAGAATGTTCTTAGGAATTGTTACAAGTCTCCGTTTATTTTCTCGAAATTGCTTTGAGCAAAGTCGTACACAATTTTCTTCCGTGGTGGCTTCTTTTTCGTAACTTACCTAAACAAGCTCTACGCACATGTGCCATTATCATTGTATTACGATCGTTTGTAATCCCATTTTCCCTTTCATAACAAGCCTAAAGCTGCGTTCCCTTGTCAAGCTAACCTAACCAGTTTCAATAGACGCCACTATCTCTATCTCACTTTCACCATTGTTGCAGATGTGGGGTATATCTGCTCATGAGTGAGCCTTGAATGAAATGAAATTCTCAGTGTTATCAGTTGGTGGGGTTAGGTGCATCAGAATTGCGAGTAGCTTGTGGGAATCGCGGAGGACCGCGACTCGCGATCCCGAGCCGGCGCGCGCTTCAGGAGAGACTTTTGCGCTGAAACCGGACCGGCGCTCTGCTGGTTCGTCGGCGTCCCCCGAGAGATGGCACCACCGATCTATGCGGGCTATAGGCGCGCGGCGCGGGGGCGCGAACGTGTGCGCGGGGGAGACGGGGGGAGTCTCGTCGGAGACATGGTCGGGGCACGATCGGCGCAACGTCACGGCGGTGATGGATACATGCATCTCAGGTGGGAGCTTTGTTTGTCGCGCGCCGTGAGTGCCTGCCTTCCGTTCGCGGTCATGACCCGGACGGCGTGATTCGTGAACGCCGTCGAGCCTTGTGCTGGCATGCTTTGGGATTGCCCAAATAAACGGCTGTGCTTTGGCACTACTGTCTACTGTGTTCTCGTTTCGGTGAACCTCGCGGGGCTGCCGTAGGCATGGGAGCCCGCGTGGTTGACACGCCGGGAGCTAGCGTGGGGGCCTACCCCAGAGTGCTGGCAAGGCCCCCGAGGAACACCCCTCACATATCCCACAAGCTGTATGACACGGAATTCCGCTTCAAGTGGGCCGAGTTGTTATATACGGAGGACTGCGACCAGATAGGAAGGAGAGATTGGTATTATAAATAATGCCGCTTCTGTACATACAACTATAATATGTCTTGAAAAAAGGTCAATGAAGGTGAAATTCTTTTTCACGAAGGTGTTTATGAACGCTGAAAAAGGGCTCATTGCGTACTGTATTCACATCTGGGAGATCTGTAAGCTGAGGTCTACGGTTGATGGTGATGTGGAAGGAATAAAGGAATATGCGGGACAACCTTAAGTATTTCTTCTCATTAGCTCGCGTAACCTCCGGAGCTCGATGCGGTGGCTGCACGCACAGGCGAAAACCTAAGAAAGCTCAAATTACCTCCTTGGAGTCCTGAAAGGTGAAGATTTCGAACATCGGCTGACGGAGGGCTGACGGAGGGCTGACGAGCTGCTTCTTCTTCTTCTTTTTTTTTTTGTTGCGCTGAGTTCTTTGTTTGCAAGCGTGAGCACCTGTCCAAAATAAGTCTTTCGTTGGAGCAAAAAAGAAAATCACGAGGTCGAACGTGCCGAAGCTACAGCTATATTCACAGGCGCTATAGTGGACGGATTCGGAATACTTCTGGCCACCCGGGGATCTTTTACGTGCGGCGAAACCACGAGACATGGCCGTTGTTTATTTGAGCCTCCGCCTGAAACGCGGCCGTCGCGGCTTGGATTGAGCTCGCATCCTTAGGCTCTGCAGTGCAACGCCTCAGCTACTGAGCCACGGCTCATTTGTTTCTTTATTGCCGGTTTCAGACATCACCAAAACCATGCTGCATTTGATAAGAACGCTGCCTTTGCATAAGCCAGCGTTCCAGGCATGTACCCAGGATTTTTTTTCGGGGGGTGCCCAACCCAAGGTTACTTTTCTATGAAAATTAGGGGAGAGGGCGAGGGTACCGGCCGTTACTAGTACAAACACGATGAACACCCAACGTTTACCATAAAGGCACGTAAACCTGCACAGAAAAATGAAATTAAGTGTATCCGCCTTTGTGATGCAGGCGAAAAGCGAAAATACTCGTATGTTCGAGATTTTGACGCATGTTAAAGATCCTTACGTGAAGTTTGCAAAATTAAAAAAGAACGGCAGTAATAAAATATTTACAGGAATAAATACGCGTACTGCACAGTAAATATACATTCCCTCTGCTAATGTTAAGGCATATTTCCGGAGCATCCCAGACGTTATACGAAATCGAAGTCGGCAGAAATGGAAGTGCATGTAGGCACTCCAGAGTTCAGATCTCCGTGGCAAACATCTTGCCCTTCCATATTTTTCTCCAAACAAAACGGTGGCTTCTAGTTATGAAGGAAGGAAACAAAATGCTAGGTAAATCGGAGATGTCATACGCCTAATTCCGTGTGTTATTATCCTAAACACCCTAAACGGTCTGCCATTCGAAGCGCCAACAATTCAGGCCTCAGAAATTGGGGTATCAAGACGCATTGGACTGCACTAGATGTAAATAAAAAATGGTTGCAAGCGCCAGCGCGTCAGCGCTTACCTTGCAAGTTTTGTAAAGAACCTTGTTATTTCCAGGGATGCGCCTTGTCGCTTCCTTGGCGTCGCAGCGTGCCTTGTCCTGCTGTCCTTGCCCATAGGCGGGAATGCAAGGCGGGAATGAGCTGCTCCCCTGTCCTCTCGTTAACCCGCCAGTAAAGTTTGCTTCATTTTTGCGGTGGGTGGTGTCGTCGTGGAGGAGAGTGAAGGACCCGCTGACGAGATGAGGCAAATAGTGCAAAAAACGCCTTTTAGGACCCCTTTAAGTTCACCCTTACATATCCTCACTTGAGTGGCATATTTGCTCGTGTCTGATATTCTGCATGCATTAGAAAAAGTGTTTCTGTACTCCATTCGGCTTTAGCGCTACCTGGTCTGCATTATTTATAATTTATTTATTTATTCAAAATACCTTGCAGGCCCAGCAGGCATTGCATGCGCAAAGACTTTCATGGGAAATGGTAACAAAATAACAATACATGTTTTACAATAACAAAATGTTTTCTGGATATAGTTCGGTGAGCCCAGTGAGATGTGCAGTGATAAAAACCAATAAAAATGCACCCATGCATTCGACAGAGATGGCTACACAGAGGGATTCCATACGCATAGCCGCATGAAGCTTTGTTTTGAAGAGCATGATCACAGCCGGCTTTATTGATAAATTAGTGCCAAAAAAGTAACCCGAAAGAGTTTTCGGGGTAATGCGGTAAAATGCACATTATATTGCGGTATAGCCCACGACAAGAACAAATACGTTTCTGCACATCATTCGTGAGTACATGCGCAGAAATTTTATGTGACAAGACTGCAGTAAAACCAGATCGGCGACACGTGTCTTTTGATCCGCCAAGGGGATGTTCAGGTAACAGAATGCCCCGCAAAGGCATAAGTTATCGGAAGGCGCAAGCGAATAGTTCGGCTGCTACTCGTTAACCTTTGATCTGGGTCTATGTACTAGCGGTGTTTGAGTTGTTGCTGGTAATTAGCTTGCCTTGTTCTGCTGTTATCAGTTTCGAGGGGGTCCAATACATTCCTCACAGAAAATTACCCCAAAGCAGTCATAACTACGAAGGTAATAAAAAGCCACTGCTTGTCCCTTTTTCTAGCTGCAACCTGAGGAACCGAAACGACAGTACGAGAAAGATAACGAAGGGAGCCGCAATATTAGCGAGCGCTACGTGAGCCTTTCTTCGGGCTTCTTTTATCTCCCGGTTACAAAGACGACTCAGTCCTTTTGCGAATTGTCCTTGCTCACTGCCTGCTATGTTCTCTGTGCAGCCCACATCGCTGAGGACCTCGATGTCTTACTGGACAGAGGTAAGTGAAAGGCACCCTCGGCATTCCTCCATAAAAGTTCGCCATAAAATGGCCTCACGCGTAAGGGCACATCACATATTCCTTGTCACCGGATGAAACAATTTTTAACTCTGAAAGAATAGAGTGCTGTGCATCCGCTCTTCTTGATGTATACATCGCGAAAATAAGTGCTCCGTGTAGCAGATTTCATAGCCTACCAAGCGATTCAAAGCCAATAAGCTCTGTTGTTATGTCAGTCTATATCAGCTTTTGGTCATTAAGAAGGGTGCATAAGAAATGCCTTGTTAGCGCTAGCCAAATGCATAACAAGTGCGTCTGCTGCGTGACCGATGGCATTACATCCCGGGTGTTCAAGTTTTACTCTTAGATGCACAGTGCTACCACTCTCCACCCGCTGAAAATTCAGTTTTGTGAAAACCTCCTGGCTGTTTAGGCTGCAGTCGGCAATAAAGGCCGTTATTTCCGTTGTTTTTTCATTTTTTTCTCAGAAAATATCACTATTACTTTATTTACTGAGAGTCACTCACATCTTTCGCGTCAGTGACGTCCAAGTGTATAAAATACTTTATATGTGAACGCTTTAGACTGAACTCCAAAAATATTGATGGCACGCAACCACCATTTCGAGTATTTTTGCCGCTAAAACCGCAGTCTAGAAGATAAACACACTGATGCTTCTGGCAGGACCTCGAGGTTCTTCTACACAGAGCTTTCAGCAGAGGGATCTTGAGCACCCTTCGCCCTTCAGTTGATATGACACGAGCTTTGTGTACTCTTGCGATCACATGTAGGTTGTTGAGTGTGGTAGGTGCTTAATGTTTGGCGTGTGGAACGCGGAATGTTTATTCAAAGCAAACCGTATTCGCACATTGCACGGAACTGAAGGGCGCACAACCAGGTCGGTTCAGAGTTTTGTGACACGGGTATCACCTCGCTGCAGGTAGACAAACTTGCAGAGGCATCTACACAAGAACAAAAACGTCCAGTTGCACTCTCAGAAATCGACGCAGGTAGGCTTCACCACGAAGCCCCAGAAGGACCAAGCATCGTGACTAAATACAGGAATTGGGGAATGACGATGGTAATCATGCAATTAACAACAAAAAAATGTGCGCCGTCACGACAGCGCAGCTGCACCCCTTGCTCTGTTGTCCCAGTGCAGATTCTATTTTTTCGCTTCCCTCGCAAGCTGGACCTAATCATTCGCCCAATTCGCACATTTGGTCCAGCTGATTGCCAGTTCTGGGGTATTGTGACGAAGCCCACACGCGGAAGTTCCTAGAACGTGTTCACCTCTAAGCTACGTTTCCATGACACTACACCAGAATGGATATTGCAATTCCTAGAAAACGCGCTTGGATATATTTAGCCACGTTTTTTTTTGGAATCGCAAGTTGCCTTTAAGCCGAAAAGGGGGCGCCGCTGCTTTTTAGGGAACTGCCACAAGCATTGACGTGGCTATTTGGCCGTAATAATCTACATTGGCTATTTACGCTATTTGGGTTGAACATAACGTGGGAGTGACAGCGCAGCTGGCACACGGACAACAAAGAAGGGAACTGGCGATACACGACCAAGAGTTTTTTAAACGAGATGCACACACATTATTATGCGTACTAGCCAGACTATACTGCTTGTCCATCATTAGCGCATGCGTAAGAAGTTTAATTCCTTCTTAGACATTGCTATGGAGGGTGAGCTAACACATGCCAGTCCCAACCTTTTAATCAGTTTTGCCCCAACATTCCCTCGCCCTTGTGCCAGCTGATCTGCCGTGCCCTGATCAATCATTGGCCCTTAGCAGACGAACGGTTGCCCCGCTCCTATACTCCCCGTAGATGAGCTGTAGGAGCGGCGAGAAAAGTATCGCCGACGACGATCTAACAGCCATCCCCTGCAACACATATCCGGCGCATAATCACTCGACCAGAAGGCTAGACGGGGAAGCGGACAGAAAAGGACTAGTTAAATGGTAAGCCTTCGGCACTTCGCACTCAGCGTCGTTGCGTTTATTGCGGGCGTCGAAATTTCTAGCTTGCACTGTTTTGCATTGCTTCTCTGCTGGCTGTAGGAATTATTGCTCAGCTTCTATTGCAAGTGTCACAAGCATAGTTTTTTCCTCGTAAAATAAAAGAAAACCAATTGCCCTGTCACGACAGGAGCCTGGGTAGTGTAACGACTCATCTAATTCTGCTAAAGTTAATGCCCCTTCAGGAGTTTCTTAGTTATGTAAGCTTTATTTAATATCTTCGGCCTCATATAATGCGAGTGCGTCGTCGGCTGAGTGAAACAATATCGAAACCGAGAATATCTTCTTGCGCACACAAAACGATAATACAAGCTGTTTAGCCTGACTTTAATTTAGCGTTGTTAGACGGTACTGGGAAATGTAGCCGTATCTTATCGCTGTTGTAGCATTTCCATAGCTTTTGTACACAAACGCATTTAGGTCCCAGGAATGAAAGCTAACAAGGCGCATAGCTGTAATGTGTGTTTTTCTTTTGCCGTTATTGTTGTCGCTGTTGACACTTCTATTATTCATTCGTATTCATTACACCTAGTGTATAATGTTTGCTATTTTCACTAACACCGGCTCGTTTCGGGGTGTGCACGGGGTATTTCATTAGCCTGTATTATTGCTCGCGAGGTCTGCCTGAAACGGCGTGTTAACCTCAATAAGATGTGCTGGGCTATCACACATCACTGCGCCTTGCCACGACCCGCCTCAAATAGCAAAGGCACTCTTTTACTTTAAAACAAAGATTTGCTCCTGTGAATGTATACAAAACACCCTATGTTTTCGATTACGCTTGTTCGTAAGCTATTGAGCTGTCAACAGACATATGCGCCATATCGCATAGCAGCGAAGACATTAAAGGGGGAGCAACGCCTCAGCAAATATGGCACTCAGTCTTCCCGTTGTTCCCTACATCAGCGGGGATGAAAATTTACTCCGAGAATTATGCCCATGGCACAGGTGCTCCGACAGCTTCTCCATTTCAGGGAAACAGTCGCTCGCGGAGGCCAATGACTGCGTTTACTTCCTTCGTTCTTCCT
The DNA here is from genome assembly GCF_048455015.1 of Haemaphysalis longicornis. Taxonomy (NCBI): domain Eukaryota; kingdom Metazoa; phylum Arthropoda; class Arachnida; order Ixodida; family Ixodidae; genus Haemaphysalis; species Haemaphysalis longicornis. Next base: position 92,307,207 of record NW_027526203.1, read on the forward strand.
TTTCGGCTAAGATTTATTTGCAACCATATACAGGGTAATGAAAGTTAAGTCGACAGAATTTTTTTTAAAGCAAAGCTTTTTACCTTCACCCCGCAAGGGTTCTTTCGCGACCGTTGGTGTCACCAGAAAACTCCAGCGAACAAATTAAAAAAAATTTACTGGCACCGCCGGGAATCGAACCAAGAACTAAGACTAATAAAGCGAGATACCGTTGTCTTACCGATTTAGTTACGAGCCCACGCGAAGACTGGGAAGACAGGTGGTGTACTCACCAAACACATGTACGGGTTTACCCCCTGCGTTTTTGCTGAATGCCACGTGAAAGCGTCACGCGACCACTCACGCGCATCTAGCGGCCCTATGCGCACCTTTCTCATGTGCTAAGAGTTAAAAAATTAAAGTAACCTCAAAACAATGCATGGCATCTCACTTCTAGTACGCCAATGTGCTAAAGCCTGTGGCCTCCAGTGTTCACGTAAACAATCACAGCTCCTTGTCGTCCGCCCTCACGCCAAACCAAGGAATACATTCAAATACTCCTTGATGCCCAGGCCATCACTCCAAGCCCCAGCATCAAGACCCTGGGCCTACATCTCGAGGCTAACACCAAGAGTGACGTCTCCTATCAGCACCTCAAAAACAGCATTAACAAATTATACACATGATCAGGCGAGTTGCCACCAAGACGCGAGGCCTAAAGGAATCCGGTACCTTTCGATTAATTGAAGCTTTTGTCCCCTCGAGAGTTACTTACGTCAAACCCCTGTCTTCTTCTCGACAAGGAAGACATAGAGATGCTTTATATAATGATTAGAAAGGCGGACGAGCAGGCCATTGGTCTTCTCATGAGTGCGTCCACACAGAGGCTGCTTAGCACGGGGCTCCTCAACACGGTGGAAAAGCTGATTGAAGGCCATCTTTCTAACCAGAAGGTCCGACTCATAATTGCGATGGGTAACCGCATGCTTCACCAGATTGGCTGGGCAGCCCAGAATGTCACTCGGCTTGACGTACTCCTATACTCTTGGCGACTAAAACTAAAGATGCTCCTTTTGCTTAGAAATATGAACCCCTCACATGACGAGGGTCACCGAAAAGCACGGGCTCAAGCGCTAAACACCACCCTCGGTGGGGATCATGCAGTTATCTACACAGATGCCTCCAAACATCGAAGGCAGCAATACGGCATCATTGTGGCTACATCCAGAACCAACCTCCTTGCGTGTACCTCGCTTAGGACCCAAGAAATGACGGCAGCAGAAGAGGTAGCCATCACCTTGGCTCTCGTTCAACCAGGGGTTCGGAGGGTAGTCATCGATTCCCAGCAAGTCTACTGGAATTACCAGTGGGGTTGGGTGTCCTGACCTGCACTGCGCGTGCTAAAAAACCACTTCCCAAGCGGTTCCATTCAGCTCATCTGGACACCCTCTCACGCTTCAATGGAGGGCAACAAATACGCCCACCCAACAAGCCTGAGCTTTTACCTCCCGTTCTATGGAGCTGCACGAGGACAGTCACCCGCTTGTCACGTTCAGGGAGATAACCCAGCATTATCGCGTTCTGAGACAGACCGTACCTTCGCCTTACCGTGACCTTTCCAGACAACAAAAAACTACCTTACGGCTCATACTATCCGGGCTCCTTCCCACAGCCTACGCGTCTTCACTTAATGTATCCGAATCACTACGACGCTGAATGTAAATTTTGCTCAGACGTAGGAACACTCCGCCCCGTAATCGGGGTGTGAGACTTTAGCCCTGAGCACACTCCTCTCTTTCCGTCAACTACCCAACAAGAGCAATGGGAGATGATGCTGTCCAGGCCCTCTCTACCTGAGCTTGAAATGGGGCTAGTTGGTTTCTTACTCGGAACATTGCTGGCGCTAGGCGGGACAAGGACGACGAATTACACACAACTGGAGCGCACACTACCAACTGATTTATTAATCACAACAAACACAACTTTTAAAGGAAAAATTCATATGACGTGAAAGGTGGAGTTAATCAATCTCGCTTAAAATGAATACAATATTTGTCATGCGCATGCGCTTGCCTGCGAACTGTCAAGTCTGCGCACCAGGGCCTTGATTTCACATATGAAAAAACTGTCAATGACGCATTCAATTCCTTGACATTAACTTGAAGACGGGACTGTCACACACGTGTTGGTGCTATCGCACGAGAGGAGAGAAGGCGCTGCTGCCATACGATTCGGCGCACTCAAAGTTGATTAAGAGAGCCATAACCACTTCTTGCAAGTCGCAAGCCATCAAAAAATCCTGCGAACACAGAGTCACTGAAAGTCTATCTTTTCAAATTGACCGTCTAACAAAAAGTGGGTTCACTAATCAAGTACTTGTCTCTGTTGCAGAAAAAGTGTTAAAACAGTGGTAAAGAAGATTAACAAAGGGAAAGACAGCCAAAAACCGAAGAAGCGGCCGATCGTTCTGCAGTACATCCACAAATTTTCCCACAGGTTAAAGAAGGTTGGCACGAGGCGTGATGTCCCGGTTGTTTTTTCTGCTCCCAAAAAACTAAAAATGCTGTGCAAGATGACTAACAAAACCAGAGATGCTAAACAAACAGGATGTGGCATTAAGCACACGAGTAAGTTTGTCGCATGCTGCTCGGGGGTTGTCTATAGGATACCTTTGTCATGCAAGAAGGCATACATTGGCCAAACTGGACGCTGCGTTAACGAACGACTCAGAGAACACAACAATATGTGCAAGCAAGTCTCAGCCCCAGGACACTTGGCTGCCCACTGCGCCAGACATGGGTGCTCTGCGAAATTCGAAAGCACCACGATCCTCTTTGAATCTTCAGAAACGATCACCCGCGAGATATGGAAAGCTTACGCCATCCGAAAAGAAAAAGACTGTATCAGTTCGCCATCGATTGCACTGTCGACAACTGAGATGGCACTACTTGACAGTTCGTAGGCAAGCGCATGCGCATGACAAATATTGTATTCATTTTCAGCGAGATTGATTAACTCCACCTTTCACGTCATCTGAATTTTTCCTTTATAAGTTGTGTTTGTTGTGATTAATAAATCAGTTGGTAGTGTTCCTCTTTACCTACCCAGCTTCAGCGGGTGGAGAGAACACAGGCCGCGCGGACTGCATATGGGCCCCACAGAAGAAGGAATCACTCTCCAGGGCTGCACTCTGGGCCGTTCAGAAATCTGAACAGAATTATTTCTTCCTCCTCCTCTTTCTCTGCCGCAAATCTTGTCGCCTCCGTCCGCGGCGTAGAGACGGAGAAGACAGATCGTCTAACACCGATTTGGAGCTTACTTTAATATTATAAAAAAAGTTTCCACTCTTGTGCTACACCAATACAACTAAACGAAACACCGTTCATGCTTCAAGCATTGATTTAACCTTAACAAGAATATCTGTTTGAAGTAATTAATGGTGCGGTTAAGTGCATTTCCTTTCGCTCTGGTTTTGCTATTTGTAGAGAGATGTGAGTGAATTTCAGTGACGTCGCATGGGTAATCGTTATCGGTGCCGTTTACAGCTTTTCTTTCCAACCACATTCACGGGGTGGATTGGCGCGATTTTTTTTAAATGGGCTCTTAGATTTACGCGAAGACGACCTCTACAGTAAGGTTATGCGCCCAGGGGGACGCATAAATAGGAGGTATTTATTGATATGAGAGCATTCATTAACAAAAGCTGATTAATTAACTTTTTAGTGCCTACAGTAACCAGGTATGTTTGTATTGGAAAGTTAGACGCAATCGTGTTTCTACGCAGTATCAATTGGCAGAATTCTTCTAGCGCATCCGTAGTCCGAGATATGAAACGGAGAAGTTTAATTGCCGTTCGCATGATTACGCATGCAAGACAGTCTACACCAGCGCAAAGCTCCTCCCTTCTGTAACGCGAGTGCTGTGTACGGTGTTTAGTTCGACAAAGGGGTGGAGGCACAGGAAAAATCCGCCCGCATCTTCCCACGGGGGAAACTCGAGTAAATGCGTTGCAGAGTGGTGGGGGTATCGCGTGAATGTTGCTTAATTGGGTATGGTTTGGGAATGCTTAATTGTTATTTCGTCTTTATTATTCTTACTTTTTGAATGAAGGAGAAGCGAAGGCAAGGAGTGTAAAGTTAAAGTCTGTCTTTATTGCTTGGTGCCGTCGTTGTATTAGACGGAGAGGATGACGGCTTTGTTGTCGCTAAAGTGCACTGTCAAGGGGTCTTTGAGGAGCGGTCGTGCGATTGCGTAACTGGTGAAGACGTTGCTTCCATCGCATCTACGCGAGTCAAGCAAAGCGTCAAGTCAAGCGAAAGCCAAGCAAAGACGCCCTTGACTGAATTCCGAACGCGCGCTCCGCCGCTTATATACACACCGCCCGCGTTCGAAGGAGAGGAGTACGGGGGAGAGACGCGCATGCGCACACTTCCGTACACAAGCGCGCGAACTTTCCACGCACCCACCACGCCGTTATCACGTGTACACGCCCTGCCGCCGTTACTGTTGAGCGCGACGCAGCGCACGGGTAGCTACGACGCATGCGCGCACAGACGCGCTCCCCCCGCACCGCCGCAGCTGTTGTTGAGAGCGACGGAGCGCACGGAGTACACGCGCTCCTCCCGCACCGCCGCACCTGTTGTTGAGAGCGAGGAGGGTACGGGGGAGAGACGCGCACCTGCGCCTCGACGCGACGCGCATGCGCAGTGAGCGTGTGGACTGCGCTGACGCCGAAGCGCGACATCGTGCGACTAAGAAATGCTCCGCGTTTAAAAGTGATCACTGGCACCCATTCATTCTTGGCTGGCGTTATCCCAATCTGCAAAACTCGGTACCGCTATCGAAACACAGAAGAAAAGGGAGGAGCTATGCGCCGGTGTTGACTTCTAGCATGCGTAATCATGCGAACGGCAATTGAACTTCGCCTTTGGTATCTCGGACTACGGATGCGCTAGAAGAATTCTGCCAATTGAAACTGCGTAGAAAGACTATTGTGTCTAACTTTTTAATACAAACACACCTGGTTACTACAGCCACTGAAAAGTTAATTAATCAAATGCATTTAATTAAGCCACCTACATCAACAATTACCTCCTAATTATGTGTCCCCCTGGGCGCATAACATCACTGTAGAGGTGGTCTTCATGTAAGTCTAAGGGCCTATTTTAAATAAACCTGTCTACTTAACTTTGATCACCCTTTATATCGCTTCTGGCGCACGTGCCGTTGAGGTGACGCGCTGTGCACGTGGTTACAAACGGCGTATATATTTTTTACCTTCCTGTACAAAAATAGGCTGTAAGTTGAGGCTGTCGTGTGCCCCTCTTATGAATAACGCGCTTGTCATCTTGCCCCGTAATAACGATAAACACAACTGCTCAAACGAGTCTCAAGGGATTTTTTTATAGCGATAGGCATCAAAATCTTTGTTACCAAACTAGACTAGTGTAGACGCACCAATGGAAACTTGTAGAGTCAAAATCTTTGGTTCTCACTACGCACCACTAAAGACATACTCAGTGTAACTGAAGGAGTGATGGTGAGACGATTTTTTGGGTCAACGCTTCTGGATTGAAAACGTGTGCTGTGGAATAAAAACTAAGTCGCGCCAACGATACGCTCCCGAAAAGTAGGATAAAGAAGTAGAGTTAGTCTAGTAATCAAAAGGAGGGGATTAGGAACAGGTAAATTGTTAGAGTATGCGAATGGCTACTGAGGAATGGTGGTGACAAGTAGAGAAGAAGAATAGACAGCTAGGCGGTAAGTGAGATCGGATAATTCAGAGAAAAACAATAAATTCAGATGAGGAACTGCTATGGGACTAGAATTCTACTGGGAGGTCTGTGTATATCCTTGAGTGTACGCAACTCGGCTGATGTTTATTCACGAGAAAAAATGCTCGTAAATAGTGTAATCGATCTTAAGGAGAAATAAAACTCCTAAAGGACAGTCTTGTAGCGTGTCCCATGTTACATCAACCTTGAAGGACGTCTTAGAATCCACCTAGCTGAAACAGATTAATTGCCTGCCAACACTATCATTCAGATAGTAATTTTGCATGAAAGTGTCGTCAAAAGTAGTGTCATCCAGATTTGCGTCGTTTTTTGTAAGTGCAGCAGCAAATGAAAACACTAGGGCAAATATTGGTCTCACAGATGGGCGAAACCATGGAAAATAGTATTTCTGATATCGACACAAGAATATAGAAGCAACACCGCTCCGATTGATACGTTATAGCTTAACTGCAGTACTTCGATGAACCCCGTGTATAATAGAACTGAGAATGTTGTCTCATTTTCGAGGCGTAGCATGTTTTCTGCGTTGATGCGAAATTATACATCCCGTATTCGCATGCGAACAGTTTAACTCTTAAATAGCGTACTGATCGGATTGATTCAGATTTCTGACGTTATAGTTCAACTTGAGTACTTCGATGAACCCGGCGTATAACAAAACTGGGAATGTTTCATTTTCAAGGCGTAGCATGTTTTCGGCGTTGATCTCAAATTATACTTTCCGTATTCACCTGCTAACGGTTTAAATATTACAGCGCGTACTGATCGGGTTGAATCAGATTTTGGTCGTTATCGTTTAACCTCAGTACTTCGATGAACCCGGTGTTAAGAGAACTGAGAATGTTGTTTCATTTTCGAGGCGTAGCATGTTTTCTGCGTTGATCCCAAATTATAAATTCCCTGCTCACCTGCGAACGGTTTAACTATAAAAGATCGTAATGATCGGATTGAATCAGATTTCGGGCCCAGCTCTCACGCATCTGCTTTCGTGGGGAGGAATTAGCAGAAAAGCCTGCGACATGGCACCTGGCGCATATATAAGGAGCCTGCACAGAAGTTTTTTTCGGAAGGAATATCAATAATATCGGCAAGATAATACCAATTAACCGTTTATTTCCTCTTTTTGCTAAAATACTAACCATTTGTGGCTTTCCCGCCTCCAAATAGTCAATATAGTTCACTTGAACGCGACCGGTACACGGCAAACAACTTTAGTAGCACATTTCGATGTTAGCACTTGTTCTATAAAACACAGTCGGAAAAAAAAAAAAAATCACTGGGACCATATTTCTACATTAGCCAGAAGGCTGATACATGTGGGAGTTACACAGAAGCTTGATACCACAAAAGTCGTCCTTACGATTTATATAGGGTACCTTCCACGCTATGTTTTATTCCCACTCCTTGTAGTATCGTGCCAGTGTTTTGTTGAGAAGTGAGGTGTATTTACCCCGTATTTTAAGAACCTCCCGTGCGCGCTCGAGCCTCCAGTCGAAAAGATCCTTGAAAGCGATTTTTGCATGCAAAAGCACTGCGGTATCCTCCACTCATCCAAATCTAGGAAATATGTGGAGCGGAGGAGAGACTCCGAATACGGCCATTAATCTTCACACCTGATTCCAATCCTGGCTTTGTTGTCTGTTTGCCGCCGGTTGAGAATTTTAGGTACGATGGTGGCCTTGCGCCTGAGTGGTTCCCAAAAGCATTATTGTCATAAAAGAAACGGAAAGGGTTGTCAAAATGCATCTCATTAGTAGTTGGCAAAAAACTTTTAAGTAACTTTGCTGCCGCCACAGAAAATACGGGCGGTTTCATACAGAGCCTAACGTTTCATGTTAGAACAAAGATCACACCTTTCGTACGTATTTCGCCTTGCGCTCGATGGCAAAGCATGCCCTGTTTGGCTGAAAGAGGCCATTAGGGCATTCCTATACTGTAAACAATAAGATTTTAAAAATCGTCTCTGAATATAGGTATTTGGGCATATTTTTCACACCAACTCTGTGTTGGCACCGTCATGTTGATTATACGATAGCTAAGGCGTGTAGATCCCTGTGGTTCCTGCGGCGAAACACGCGGGAGTTTCCCCCAGTCCACGTGGGAATTACTGTACTACTCATGCGTACGGTGGATACTTGATTACGCGAGTAGCGTATGGGGCCCGCCGACTGCACTTTATAAAGATAAATCGAAAAAGTGCAAAACATGGGCGCCCGTTATGTCCTGGGAAACACTGTTAAGAGCAACAACCTCCGCATGATGCGCTGCAAGCAAACTTTGAGATGGGAACAGTTGGTCACACGCCGGGCTAAGCAGCGTCTAAACCTTTTCCATAATGTATACTTATCTCGAACTTGTATTCCTTGTGACAGTTACATTTTTCCACCGCATTACGTATCTGGACGAGTCGATCACATTAACAAAGTGCGGGAGAACCGATGTAAGACAGCAGCATTCAGTAATTCTTTTTTCCCCAAAAGAGTTTGCCAGTGGAATTGGTTGCCTTCAACTATCGTTCCCGTTGTTGGTAGTGTACTTACTGCAAATTGAGCTTGTGTTCTGTCTTGTAATCACGTAATGGCCACTGTAATGCCTTGTGGCGCTGTGGGTATCAAATAAACAAATAAACGAAACACTTCTTTTACTCTTTACCCTCTCTTTTTTGTCATCTCAAAGGTCAGGTCACAAAGCGCAAAAGCAGCCTCTTTGGCGTTAGGTGTACACAACACGCACGCACGCACGCACGCACACACACACACACACACACACACACACACACACACACACACACACACACACACACAAACACACACACACACACACGCACGCACGCATGCGCGCGCGCGGCCACGTGTCTGCGTCCAAGCGCCTCCGACTGCCTCTCGATATTGGTTGATTCCAGCCTTCCTGGATAGGTAGAGAACCGATTGTTTGATTAAAGATTCTGAAGTAAGATAGATTCAAGACCAAACGGAGAACGGCTTCATAAAACTGAGTTATTTAGGGCCACCGCATAGACCTCCAAGACCGAAAACTCGAACACCTCCTGAAACGCCAAATACTGGACTATTCTTTCTTTTTGATATGAGGAAACAATTACCTCCAACGAAAAGGTGTTTATCTCTTGTAATTGTTTTCACTGAAAGACAGGTGCATAGAGCAGATTTAATACACATGCTGCTGAGAAGAAGTGTTAAACATTGATTGATTGTAGCGTTTTAACGCGCCGGAGTAGTTCAGGCGATGAGGCACACCGTAGAGGGGGGCTCCGGATTAATTTTGACCACCTGGGGATCTTTAACGTTCGCCGAAATCTCGTACACACGGGCGTGTTTTGCTTTTTGCCTCCATCCGAAAAGCGGCCACCGCGGCCGGTAATCAAACCCGAGACCACGTCCTCAGCAAGTGTTAAGCATTATCCTAAGTCTTAATTGTTTGCAACTGCTCCTTATGCATTGAGGAGCCTGGCGGAGCTATATTCAGTAGCACTTAACTGAACTTCTGTCACATGAAAAACTGAAAATGTCCTGTTCCCGAGATAAAACTCATTTTGTCACCCACATATCGTACAATAGGCCGCGTGTTAAAAGGAGCCAAACTTTTCCAGCATTTACAGCCATGGACGTCAGGAGACTGCAACATCACATGTTTATATACTCTTAGTTTTTCATCTTCTTAATGTATGCCCATTTACATCATAGTTTTGAAATCAAAGCACTTTATCGTATGCAAAGAACAGAAGAGGTTGCGCAAAATGTTTGTTCTGCTTGTCATTATCAGCTCAAATATAACGAATGAATTATCGGAGCGAAAGCAAATTAGTATTATGCGATGCTACGTTTCGATAGGTCGCCATATTACCCGTAGCTACCTTCTCAAATCACCATTACCAAGAAAACAGAAAGAAAGCTAAGTTGAAGGTCTAACAAGCGAGCATTGTACTTTGTCTTTTTCTTTCATTGAGACCAGTCTGAACAGCGCAGCACGTCGGCGGGCAGTGCCTAGTGCGGACAACGGGCCATGACAAATGTGTCTGGGTTCGCTAGCCAATTTACCCTCGCGAAACCCTTCGGGGCGCCAACGCCGCTGCGATAGTTTCATTCGGAATGCACTGAGACTTATTGTTCCCAGACAGCGTAAATCTTATCGCGCCCTTTGTGCACGCTTGCGTGTGGTCAGAAGGGTGCGTGATCCCGGCTCAAAGGCATCCGCGTGTCCAGTGACAGCCTCTTTACGGCGCACTCTTCGACACCGGCCTCTTGATTTGTGATTTCAGAATGCCCCGCCGTCAATGTGTTCGGGGGACGAAGTTCGGAAACTTTCACACTGAGCCGCTGTCTATGGAAACAAAGCACCCGTGTCTTATGACGCAGCTCTCCAAGCTCTCTTACAAAGCGTGGTGTTGGACCTCTGGGTCCTCCAGCTGCGGCGCGATGCTCAAGAAGGGGAGCGACACGTCGTGATGCGATGAGGGTTTAATGGAATCTAAAGAAGAAGTGGAGCGAGCCGACGCAGCCACGAGAGCATGCGGCAGCTCGTGAAGAGCATGATGCAAATGATGATGGTCGGCGTCGTCTGCTAGAAGTGGTGAAGACGAGGAAGTCACAACAGTCTCCCCCGCCGACAGATGACGCTAGGTAGATTCGGAACGGTAAAGTCGGGGTTTGGGGCGCTTGAGTGGAGTGCCGCAAGGAAAACGTAGATTGTTGGACGTGAAGACTCTGTCCCGTCCGCCGATCTCAACTCTTCAGTTCATGCCAAGGTCTACAGATGTGTTGGACGAGTTTTTTCGAGTAGCATTCTATCCTTCAATGAGTCCGCATTTTTTGGGAGATGTTCCAGGTGAAATTTCCGAGCTTCGTTCCTCTTCGTTCCTCGTTCCAGAGCGCTTTCTCCGCCATCGGTGTTTACACCGGCTAACCTGCTGCTTCTTGCAATTTGTCCAGGGTGTTTTGCTAGGCAGAGGCGATTTGTGAGGATAGGACAAGGAACGCTTTCTAAAGCAGAGAAATTTGCTGTAGACAGAAAACTTTTCTTGCACTTGTCGGACCTTCTGTGAGGGCGTGATTTTGCTGCCTTTTCTCTGTGCTTTCCTACATGGACGTCTTGGCATCTTCATTTCTGTTTTGTTTCGTGTCTGCAGCACGTCAATTTTCCCTTGACGCCTCACTTTGTGCACGGCATGATGTCTCCTGGTACGTGCTTTCTTTTTGCATTCTCTTTTTGACTCGGTCAGTTTTGTAGAAGTCTACTCGCGAAGATTTCCTGTATCCTTTGACGCCTCCTCGCTGGAGTGCAGGATGATTTTGGACTTGAGCGAAAAGATGTCCGACCGCTTTTTGCATTGAAGTCGTAGCTCTTTTGAGGTTCCAGAAAGAGAGCAAAATGATTTTTCCGCTGAAGCCATTCTTTCTTCCGAGGCGGCAAATACAATAGCTTCGTTGCTAGCCAATATACGTGTGGTAGTTAAAGCTTCTCGGAAGATCTCATTCTGGTGCATCTCCATTGCTTCTTCAGGAGGGAACTCGAATCCAATGAGGGGATCTTCCACACATATAGAGCCTGGTGGCAGTCGCGCTGTCGGGGGGTCGCAGTTTTCCGGAGTCTGCCGAAGCCTGATAGAGCTTGCTTGCTTGGATGTGCTGTTGCCTGTTGGTATTGAAAGAACGGTCGCCGGGCGTGGCGTCGAAGACCGGAATTTCTGCATCTTGAAACGTAGACTAGCCGTCAAGGTGACAACCTTGTCGCGGTACTGTCCGGCGTCTAACGTTTCACTCTCTAGCAAGTCGTCTGGGGTCTCCTCAAAAATGGCGTCATCCACTGTCTCAATTTGTGCGTACAATGCGCCGATTCGCTCGAGAAGGACACTCACTGCAGATGGTGTCGCCTCTCGATTTCCTCTGATGTGGCCTTCCACTTGCGCTAGAAGGCCATCCAGTTGCGCCCGTAGTCTGAGGCGTCGTCGAAGTTGCTGTTCCATTTGGTCGCACGCAGCTGGGAACTCTCGCCAAGATCGCAGGCGCCGCGTCGTTTCCTCGGCATTCGCGGCTCCGTGCGTCGATGTGCTTGGCGTCGGCTAGAAGTCCCGGGTTTTCGGCACCATGTGTTGGACCTCTGGGCCCTCCAGCTGCGGCGCGATGCTCAAGAAGGGGAGCGACACGTCGTGATGCGATGAGGGTTTAATGGAATCTAAAGAAGAAGTGGAGCGAGCCGACGCAGCCACGAGAGCATGCGGCAGCTCGTGAAGAGCATGATGAAAATGATGATGGTCGGCGTCGTCTGCTAGAAGTGGTGAAGACGAGGAAGTCACAACACGTGGTATATGAGGCCATCAATTGCCTTCATTTTAGTTTTCCTTGCTTGAACGCAAGGCGTTCAGGAGGACATTTTGACTGGATCGTTACCGGATAACCGAAGTTATTGGGTTTCCAAACGGCATGTACTCGCATTCGTCTTCTTCATTTCACCTTGAGCAGGTTTAGGAAGGACGCAAACTATAAAGAAATCGCTCCGTGAGCTTTCTGCGCCCCTTGCTCTCATCCTTGCATCCTCTCCTCTCTTAGAGGCTCTTGGCCAAGATAAACTTTTTCCGACTTCTCTAAATCTCTGCTCTAGCTGTCCGAATAAACTGTCCGAATAAAACAGAATTGGTTATCAGAAGGAACCTGATTGTTCGTGCGAGAAAACCTTTCTTCTGAAACAAGCCTCACTCGCAGCTAGTAAATATTCTCCAATCAAGGACGGTTACGAATATTTGTGTCACCCATGAAGAAATGAGCAAACATAAAAACACAAACTGATGAATGCGAAGCCTAACATGCGATAGACCGGAGCGATAAGCGACAGCTACTGCGTTTTTTCATCACGCCGTTTCAATGACGATAAAAAAATATACAGGTTTGATGTCACGTCGTCGAACTGAAGCCTTCACGTCTGGACTGAACGCAGAACCAGAATCGCGAGTGCTTGCTCGAAGTGAAACTGGACCAGTTAATATTTTTAGCGCACCTAACACAAACCACACGAGCAGAAACAAACAGGAAATAAAGGTTACAGGTTTGTGCCAAAAGATTTCAGTCAGCTTCTGTCACATTACCATATATTCAATACCGTACAAATCAATGTCATTCTTCAACAAGGTATTCCATAATTTCATCAATAATTTTATCAATCAATAATTTCGTCATTTCATCAGTCATTTCATCACTCATTTCATCAATGAGTTCTTCGGCCATTAACTTCGTTACTTATTTAAGGGTGAAAAGAGAACGTAGGTCTTTCACATATACCCGTGTATGCACGTAGCAGTACACAGCCTCCTGCAGCCGGGAGGATGAACAGACGCCAGGAAACAAAACCATTGAGCGTGCGTCCTTTTTACATGATCAGGGTAAACAAAATAGAAGTTTGGTTTGGTTTCCTGAAGACGCTCCCTTGTAGAGATAACAATGGTATCAGTTGTCTCGCAAACTTCCAGAAATTCAGTATATATGAAATGGATTGGCTTGAATTGGAAAAAACTTTAATGACAAAGATCCTGCAGTAGGGGGGGGGGGAGGGGCGATTTACGGCTTCGCCTCAACGCGGCCTAGCGTTGCATTTCCATTCGCAGCCCTACTGAGCACTAGCTCTATTTCGGAGCCCGTGCCTTTCAAGCGCGGTGAAGATCTGCTGGATGGCCCATTGTTGATCCATCTTGCCTGCTGACTCGATGACTTATTGACGTTTCGCTGGATACATCTCGAAACTGGCATTGTCCGGTTCGGTGGCACACTCCCACATATGGTCCCACCGGGTTGCTGGTCCCATCTTGCACACACCGCACAGGGCCTCGGGGTATTCGTCTGGGAATATCCGATGTAACGCTGCCGGGGATGTGACCCACGCTGTCTGGAGTCTTCTTAGCCACACCGCTTCCTTGCGGCTTAGCGACCGATGTGGCGGCGGGTACGCCCATATCGAAAGCCGCATGTTCTTGAGTGGTTCGCCATAGCCTCTCGCTCGGTCCTTCGTCTCCGACCACCATTCGCACTCGGCAAGACTGTCGACATTCGGAGCGCGATGAGTAATAGCGCGCGCCTCCCTGTGGGCCGTCTCGTTCTGGTTGGGTGTATTCGGAGAGCATTCACCAACGTGCGCAGGGATCCACCTGACTTCCACTCTTCTTTCTTCCTGCGCAACCACTCGTTCGATTCTCGTGGATGTTTTGTCACTGATTCCGCCGTTCGCTACGTTTCGGACGGCTTCTAGCGAATCGCTTAGGACGGTGTCACACCCTGGCTCGGCCATTGCTAGGGAGGTGGCGATCTCCTCTGCTTCGGTTGCATTCACACCGCATACTCGCTGACGTGGGCACTTCCCCCGTTCTCGCATTGATGGTAACCGCTGCGGATCTGCCCTTTCCGTAGTCAGCTGCATCCACGTATCTCGTTCTCGGGTGACCGCTGTACTGCTGGATGAGGTACTTGGCCCTGGCTCGCCTCCGCTCCCGGTGGTGCTCTGGATGTGCGTTCTTCGGGATGGGAATCACCCTCACATTTTCTCGAACTTTATCAAAGAGCCCCGTGACCTGATTGCCGTACCCTAAGGTCTCGAGTATGGCCCGGCCCGTCTTGGTCCCCGCCAGTCTCTCTCGCTGTGCCGCCAGCTGCGCCTCGATGAGCTTTTCCAGAGTGTTGTGAACGCCCAACTGCATCAGCCGCTCGGTGATCGATGACTCCTCCAACCCCAACGCTCGCGTGTACAACCTTCTGATCATGGTGTCAATCTTTTTCTTGTCCGTCTGCGACCGCTTCTGGTAAATCGCCGTGTACGCTATGTGACTGACAGCGAAGGATTGCACCAGCCTCGCGAGCCCTTCCTCGCGCATGCCCACCTGCTTGGACGACACGCGCTGGATCAGCCGCAGGGTACCTGCTGTCTTGATCGCCAACTTCTTCATCAGAGTATCCTTGCTGCCGTTGCCGCTGATCAGCATGCCCAGCACCCGAATCTCAGGAACCTCAGGAATTCTCTTACCAGTCTTGGTGATCAGAACCAGGCGATCGCACTCTCTCGTGGGCAACCGAGGTCGCCCGGCCTTGCGAGGCGAGTACACCATTAGCTCTGACTTGGATGGCGAGCACTGTAGGCCCGTTCCGTCAAGCCGCTCTTCGATAGCCGAGATTGCTCTCTGCAGCCTCCTCCCAATACTGGCGTCCGTGCCGCCGGTCGTCCACAGCGTAATATCGTCACCATAGATGGTATGCCGGATGCCCTTGACGCCCGCCACCGCTTCGGCGACCCGGGTCATGACGATATTAAACAGCAGCGGTGAGATAACAGACACCTGGTGCGTGCCTACGCTGCCAATATATCGTTCTGGTAGCTCGATCTCCCCTGCGTGTAGCTCGAGTTTTCGCCCCGAAAGGAAGTTCTTGATATATTTATATCTTCCCTCGCCCATGTTGAGCTTCGTCACCTGCGCCAGGATGGCCGAGTGCTTGTCCCGATCAAAGGCGCTTTGCAGGTCCAATCCAAGGATCACCCTGCTGTTTCTCGTCTCGTTCTCGATGATCTCTTGTTCCAGATGTATCAGCGCGTCTTGGGTGCTCAGGCCCCTCCGAAACCCGATCATCGAGTCAGGATACAGCCCCTCTTGGTCTTGGTAATCTTGCCAGCGGTTCGCCAACACATACTCGAGGACCTTCCCAACGCACAAAGTCAGCGAGATGGCGCGCAAGTTCTCGATGCCTGGTGGCCTGCCTGGTTTCGAGATCAATACCGTCTTCACCATCTTCCATTGCATCGGTGGCTTGTCACTCCGCCAGCACACGTTGTAGTATCTCGTAAGCGCCTCGATTGACAGGTCATCTAGATTTCGCAGGGCCTTGTTCGAAACCCCATCTGGTCCCACCGACGACCTGGTGTTTAGCTCCCGCAGAGCGGTCTTGACCTCGGCCGTCGTGATGTCGCGATCTAGTTTCTCGTTTGAGACCCCTGCGTACGCCTCTGTTGATGGGCCTACGTTTCAGTTAGATACGTGGCGATACTCAGCCTCTTAATCAGCTCGTCCATGCCGAAGCTCTTTTCTCCCTTGTGCATGACCCGAGCCATCCGAATTTGCTGGAAGTACTTGGTCTTGGTCTCGTCGGATCAACGACCAGGCCTTGACCTGATACAAGCGGTTGCATCAGGGCAAGGCCTGATGCATGCGGCTGCACAGCTCGTCCCACAGCTGTCGGCAGAGAAACGCGCTGTGCCTCACAACAGCGCGGTTCAGTTCAGTCACCTCCTTCCTAAGATTCTTGTTTCACTTCTGCTTTTTCCACCGCTCCTTGATCGATGTCTTTGCCTCGATCAAGTGCGCCAGCTTGCTGTCGACGCTCAGGATGTCATCGTGAGTCTCAATCGGCTTTGTAGCTCACTTGACCTCCTCCTTCATGCCGGCCGTCCACTCTTCGATAGTAACAATGTCTTTTACCGCCACCGGGTCTTCTCGCCTATGACTGCACAAAGCGTCCCAGTCGGTCCACCTCTGCGCCATCTTGCGGCTGCCGCCGCCGACCAGCTCAATCTCCAAGATGTATACATGTGGTCGCTCCCCAGGTCCTCCCCTGTGTTACGCCACGTCACCTCTCCCCCGTTCTTGACGAAGGTCAGGTCGGGCGTGGTGTCCCGTTGAGTAGAGGAGCTGCTCGTCCGCGTTGGTTGCTTGGGGTGAGTGATCAGGGTGAACCCCTGCTCGGTTGCGTCGTACATCAGGTCTTTGACTTTGGCCGTATCATATTTGTAGCCCCATGCTTGATGCGAGGCATTGAAGTCTCCCGCCACTACCAGTGTCTGTTTCTTGGCTTGGTTGCTCGCCGCTCTCAGCAGGGTCTTGAGGTTCTGGCTGTGGTCTTTCGGGTTACTGTAGACGTTCACCAAGAGCAGGGGGCGCTTGCAGCCTTTACCTGATGCGATCTCGACACACACTTGCTCGCACTTGCACTTCTTGCCTTTGTTTAGTTGATGTTCAATGGCGGTTAAGCCCTTCCTTACCATGGTACACACCTGTAAGGTCCACTTATTAGATTAGCGGCCAGGTGCCCGGCCTGCGCGTGAGAACGCGCCGCTCTGTCTGGCGACGTAGCACTGCCGACACTGCGCTGCAACCACCGCTAATTCGTCGCGGCGTGCGCGGGAGACGGATTGTCTGGCCGACCGCATGCCACAAGGATGATCCCCCATTGAGAGGGCAGACGGCGGCGCCGGATTCCAGGAACGCCTGCCGGACCCGTGGAGGTGGCGGGATTACCGGCGTGTCTCTATTGTTGTCGCGTCCTGGTAAGCATGACGCACGGTCGCTGTCTTTCCCGCTCCCCCCCCCCCCCCCCCGCGGGGTCGCCCGAACTTGCTCGTCTACGAGCGTGCCGTTGACCAGAAGGTGGCGGCGTCTCAATGAATATTCCGTGGCATGCTGAGTGACAGCTGTCTACGTGTATTTGGGCACGCCCATACGCGTGTACGAACGCTACAGGGGCGTTCCCGAGAGAGTGTGATCTCGAGGTTTTATAAGGCCGAACTTGGCCGTTGGAAATCGTTCTTGTCTGAGCGCTGAGCTGGCAGTTCCCGGCGAGACAAGGAGTCTCGACCGTTAACGCTAGGTTGGGATTTGTGAGCCCCCTAGTCGAGGTTAAGATCGCGTCGGAGGTTTAGGGTGCAGCGCCGCACCGGGCAACTAGACGGATCTCGCGGCGAGACAGAGTCTCGGCCGTGGTTTCTCGAGCGGTTTGTGTACGCTCCGAGAGTAGGAGTTAGACGAAGTTGAGGAGCTCGAGTGATTTGTGCGCACTCGGAGCTAGCGTCTAGCCGAAGTTTGAAGTTTTCTTTTTATTTCTCATGTACCCAGTTTCGTACTGTAAATAGCTGTACATAAACTTCCGTTTCACTAAATCAACTTCAACACCTCGAGTTCGTCAATTCGACCGCCACCTCCAAGAACTTCAACACCATCGCCCAGCCAGCCTCCTGCCAAATCAACCGGAGCCCGGGCGATTGGGTTCCTGATCGGCACCGGACTTCGGGGGGAACGAATCTTCACTACACCCTTTGCCGACCGGACGTGTCAGCATGGGCCCTGTGCCCCGGCAAGGTCGGGTCCTTTACCACCGTTTCTCGTAACATGATGATGTCTCGCTTCTTCGCCGCGTCCCGCACATGCTGCTGGAGCGACGCCATCGGGTTGTTGAAGCTTCGGCAATTCCATTGCAAGATCGAGACCGACGTGGTCGCCGCCTGCGATTTTATAGTGCGATGGGACCGTCTTGGCATGGTTGCTCCTCTGCTGATTGCTGCACTTGTCGGTAGATACGGCTGGTTGACGAACAGCGCCGCAAACACCGGGCTTCTTACTACTGGCTTTAGCGTTTACTCAACCAGCTCGAACCTCGCGTTCAAGTTCTGTACGAAACCCGCCATTGCAGTGATCGTTTTCTCAAGTCTGGCGAGCCTTTGCTCTGTTGTCCCCGCCTTATGCTCTGTCACCGTCGCCGGAGTAGCGACCGTGGTGGTTAGTTTCTCGAGCTGGGCTTCGAGGTTGACCTTTGTTGACTTGCCTGGCTTCTACTTGGGCGCCTCGGATGCCTCTTCTTCCTCTTCGTCTCTGGCGACCTCCATCGGCAGCTGTTGCGATGCCGCAACTTTTTCCTGATGCTGCTCTGCTTTTCTCTGGTGTTGTACCTGCTTCTGCGGCGCTGGAGCCGCCACCTCTGTATCTGCTGGCCTTGTCTGCCCTTGATGCCATTGCTGCTGTCCTTGCGGTTGTGACTGTTGACACACCAGTCTTCTTCCAGTCTTCTTTCCACCTCTGCCAGCCGCTTCGCCAGCATCTCGATGGTTTCCCTTTGATTTTCGTTAGTTGCTGTTAGTTGATCATTGGCCCTCCGTGGTTGCTCGTATCCCTGGTCGTTCTTGTAGCCCTTTGCTGCTGTCTTGCCGTTGCCCTGCGAGGCGGCCGTGCAGCTCACCCCCACGCGGAGCTGCCGCGGCTGCTTCTGGCCGGTGCTTCCTCGAATAGACCCGCGTGACACATCGCGTGATCTTGAGCGCAGGTGTTGTGACTCACCCCGCGATGCACGTCGTATACGGCTTACGTCATGTGTTGTAACCCCACCTGTGCTTCCAAGCCGCGGGAAGGAGCCCGGTGAGATCCGCTGCCGCCGCTGCCTGTGTTGTTTGACGTTTCTTCGTTCCCAACATCTTTTTCTTACTACGTACGGAATCTTGTACCTTGATTTCCAGGCTCGGTCCCCCATTGGGTGACCCTCGGCACACATGTATGGTCTTCCCTTGGGTTACTGATCCCACAGGCCAGGTAAACCTTCGCGCTGGGAGTCGGGCATACGTCGCCGCGGTGTCCAACTGTACCGCAGCACCTACATACCTCAATTCGCTTCCTGTACAGGCTACACTGTTTAAGCATAGACCCGTACCTCACAAATCGTAGAGCCTTCTTTCCCTCGAACGCGACAATAACCGTCCTCGACGTGCCAATGCGCTTGGCCCCTATTGCAATAGGGTTATGCTTTGTCACAATCTGTTCGGGGAGCTTTCTCTCGGAATCTTCTGCCGGGACACCTCTAATTACTCCCTTGACGGTGTCATGTGCGGTCGTCCTGTACGCGTTCACTCCAGGCTTCTTGCCTAGAGCTTCTATCTCTCCAACTTGAACGTACTTCTTCGCCCTCGCCATGCTCGGCGTGCCGATCACAATAATGTTTTAGAGAAAATTCGGGCACATCATGTCTTCCGCCCTCTCCGCTTTCTCGGTAATGCCCGCAGCCGCCAGCATGGCCTCCGTCAGACGTGCCACGTCACTCTTTGCTATGTCTAACCCCCCCGCGGGGTCGCACCACAATCTTAATCTACTCTGCAGGCATAGCTGGCATGCGGGCGGCCCGAATAACCTCTCTCCTATTTTTTTGTTTATCATAGATTGAAGCTCCCTGCTGAGCCATGGCTTATCAGGGCGACGCTTCGCTGAGATTATGCGTGACGGGATGAACGTTTGTGTCAAAGACAGGATCTTAGTTTTGAATAAATTCCACTGTTCGTTTATGTCTAGAGATAAACTATGCAGCTGAAATTCAGGAAAAAATGCATCAAGGGCTTGTGAAAGCGAGCTGTAGTTCCCTCTTTCATAAAAGAACACTTTTCGTGGTTCTGTAGGCCGATGGTTCTTGGTGGTACTAGTTAGATTAGCGATAACAACGTCATTATCGCTAATACCGGGTATTTTGATTGCAGATCAGATTACAGATACAAGATCAGAGTCGTTGCAAAAGAATAAATCAAGTACGTTAGCGCTGCTAGCACCAATTCGAGTGGGTGTTTCTACAAATTGCAGTAACGAGTGCGCATTGATCATTTCGTGAAAAGCAGAATACAAGAGAGATGCATTGCGTAGCACGGGCCTGGTGGACTGCCACTCTATGTCTGGCAAATTAAAATCTCCTCCGAGAATAACGTAACTCGTTTGTAAGCTCAACGACGTGTTGCTCAACTGAAACAGGGGTTGAGGGGTTCGTAAGCCAGGTGGTCTGTAAAAAGAACCTATGAGGCACCATTTTTCAACGATATCTTGCACGAGACAGTTTCACATAATTCGGTCTGGATGCTTGTAGGCTGGCTTACTATGCTGTCATGAACGAGGATGAAAACGCCACCACCATGGGAATTGCGATCTCTCCGGTAAACCGAATAATTAGATGGGAATAATTCGCCTTCATTTACGGTGTTGTCGCGCCAGGATTCCGTTCGAATAACTATATGCGGCTTCACAAGTTCCATTAGCGAACTGAATTCGGTAGTTTTATTCTTGAGGCTGCGGCAATTGCCAGTGATGCATGCAAGGTCATGGCTACCTGATGGCCCTCTTCTAGAGGAAGCAGTGTTCTGTCGTGGCTACCGAGTACACGGGGTCACAGCATCAGTTTCGTGGATATAAACAAAAGTTTCTTTGCCTATTTACAGTTCATTAAACCGCAGCTTGTAATCCCCTCTTCGTTCTCGAGCAAAGTGAAGCAACTTTTGTCTTTCAAGCCTAGTCTTAGCCGAAAAGTCCTCGCTGATCGCAAACTTCGTTCCCTTTAGTTTAGCTGCCACCGTAAGCACTTGTTGTTTGTCTTTGAAAGAAACTTCACAATTAAGGGCCTCTCTTTTGTAGGCGTGAACTGACCTAATCAGTGAGCCCTTTCAATGGCGGCAGAATCAAATGAAACACTTAGTCGCTCTGAGCAGAACGCGATAATAAGGGCCTCTGCTTCGTCCCAGGTTTCTTTTACATCGTCCTGCAGGCCATAAAAATTGCGTTATTCCGTCTTAACCTGTTTTCTTGATCACCCTGGCTGCTTTCTAGTCTAGAAAACGCAGAAGTAAGGCTGTCAGTCTGGGAAAGAAGTCGTGCTACGTCATCCTTCACCGATAAGACAGAAGACACGCTATTTTCAACATCGGTGACCTTCTCGGTTAGTGCTCATAACTTGTTTTCCAGAGCCTGTTGCTCCAGTCGAATGGAACGAATATCTTCAAGTATATCGGACTGCCTCTCTTGCATTGCTGGTATTGTCATGATCACATTGAACATCTGGCGTAGTTCTTCTGTTGGGGGGCCTGGATTTAGTTCTATATCACCGCACAACAGCAATTGTGTACGTATACCATGTGCGCGAGACAAGCAGATCATGACATTCCCAAGAAAACCACAAACAGCAACAATCAATCCTGAGTTGGGATCCGGGACCGACTTTTTGAACGGTCTGCCGTTCACAGAAAGATAAGTATAACCAACCTGAACAAAAAGACCTGAAATTGGCGTCCATGTCGGCGCGAGATCCCAAAGTGAGTAGCGGCAGCAGTTACTTATGTAGTTCTACGTCGTCCTGTAGTGTCCCAGGTTTCCAGCCAGAGTAACAGCGGCCAATAGGAGCTAGCAGCGCCGTCACAGGATGCATTGGGTAGTTGTAGAAAAGTCCTTGATAAGCTGGACAGACACCATTTGGGGGCGTATCCGGTCGAAAATCGGGCACACTGTCGGTCCACATTCACAGAAAGTCGTCAGCATCTGCGCAACCTGAACAAAAAGTAGCAATGAGCAATTGGCGTCCATGTCGGCCCCAGATCCCAAAGTGAGTAGCGGCAGCAGTTGCTTATGTAGTTCTACGTCGTCCTGTAGTGTCCCAGGTTGCCAGCCAGAGTAACAGTGGCCGATAAGAGCGAGCTGCGCCGTCACAGGATGCGTTGGGTGGTTGTAGAAAAGTCCTTGCTAAGCTGGACAGACACCAATTGGGGGCGTAGTCCGGTCGAAAATCGGGCACACTGTCGGTCCAGATTCACGGAATGTCGTCAGCATCTGCGCAACCTGAACAAAAAGTAGCAATGAGCAATTGGCGTCCATGTCGGCGCCAGATCCCAAAGTGAGTAGCGGCAGCAGTTGCTTATGTAGTTCTAGGTCGTCCTGTAGTGTCCCAGGTTGCCAGCCAGAGTAACAGCGGCCGGTAGGAGTGAGCAGCGCCGTCACAGGATGCATTCGTAGTTGTAGAAAAGTCCTTGATAAGCTGGACAGACACCATTTGGGGGTGTCCCGGTCGAAAATCGGGCACACTGTCAGTCCAGACTCACAGAAAGTCGTCAACATCTGCGCAACCTGAACAAAAAGTAGCAATAAGCAATTGTCTTCCATGTCGGCGCCAGCTCCCATGTGGGCGCCAGATCAGCGATGCTGGCGATCGAAGCGGGGAGGTGGTTCCATTCCGTCGCAGTTTTCGGTACAAATGAATTGAAGCACAAGTTTGTACGGCAGGATGGCACTTCAACCTTGAATTTGTGGTCAATGCGTGAGGAAATATATGAAGGAACTACAAAAAGGTCGCGCTTGATGTCAGGATTAGTAAAGTACATTTTGTGAAAAAGGCGCAACCGGGCTATTTTTCTTCTTACTGAAAGGCCAGGAAGATGTAAATGCATTTTAATTGAAGATACGCTGGACGTTCGAGAGTAGTTGCATTCAATAAATCGGGCAGCACGGTTCTGAATGGATTCAACGGAGGTGGAAAGGAATAATAAATGCGGGTCCCAAATAGAAGAGGCATATTCTAATTTTGATCTGACGAGGGTTTTGTACAACCGTAGTTTTAAAGAAAGAGGGGCGAGAGATAAGTTACGGCGCAGGAAGCCAAGCATGCGGTTAGCATTGCTGGTTACGTAATCAACACGCGTTTTCCACGCGAGGTTATTACTTATATGAACACCAAGATATTTCTACGTATTAACAGCGTCGAGAGAGCTATTTTTAGTAGGTAAGGGTAGGGAATGCCGTTGCTGCAGTTAGGTGTAATTCTCATAGTTTTGCATTTACGCACATTCATTGTCATTAACCAGTCATCACACCAAGAGGAAACGCTGTTTAGGTCACTTTGAGGTACTGAGCAGTGATCAGGATTAGTTATTTCACGGTAAATTGCACAATCATCTAAGAATAGTCGGACTGAGGAAGAGATGTTGTTAGGTAGATCGTTATTGTATATTAGGAAAAGAAGGGGACCTAACACAGAGCCTTGTGGTACACCAGAAGATACAGGGCATGCAAGTGAATTGTAGTTGTTAGTAGCAACGTACTGTGTTCGATTAAGCAGCAAGTTTTCAATCCATCTTAGTATGTTATATTCAATATTAAGTTTGCTTAATTTTAATAATAGAAGACGGTGCGAAACGGTATCAAAGGCTTTTTGGAAGTCGAGAAAGATACAGTCAACGAAAGAACCGTGGTCCGTGACAGAAAATAAGTCATTAGTAAACAGAAGGACTTGGGTTTCCAAGGAGTGATACTTCCTGAAGCCATGTTGATGTTTGTTGAAGAAGTTATTAGATTCAACAAACGTTGCAAGATGGGAATAGATGACATGCTCTAAACGTTTACAAGGGTTACTAGTTAGGGTGATTGGTTGGCAGTTGCTGGGTTGCGTAGAGTTACCTTGCTTCGGTACTGGAGCCACTCTCCCCGGCTTCCAATCACCGGGTAGCATCGAACATTCCAGGGACTGAGTGAAGATTTTAGACAGTAATATTAATGAATACGTGGCAGTATGTTTCAAAAACGGCGATGTGATTCCATCGATACCAGGGGATGAAGATGATTTCAAGTTTTGAAGGAGCTTTGCTATGCCCTCCCAATCGACAAAGACTGTATCCATTGTAGGAAAGCACACATCGCTAAAAGTTCGTGTACTGCAGTTAACGTCATTCGAAAAAGACTGCAGGAAAACACTTTGCAATGCTATACAGCATTCATTGGCCGGCATAACATTTCCTCGGTCATCGCAAAGTGAGATCGCTTTTTCTTTGGATCCATTGATTATCTCCCAAAATTTACGCGGGTTAGTTTCAAGTAGCGAAGGAAGTGTGGTGGAAAAGAACAAATGTTTCGCCTCTTTCAAAGCTTGGTTGTATTCCGAAACAGTGGTGTTATAAAGAGACCACCTTTCGCTGTTGTTCGCTTTCAACGCCTTGCTGTACAACCTCTTTTTTTATTGCGAAGGCAGATGTAAACCACGGGGAGCGATAGGCACAACGGATGGTAAGGAGAGGGACAAATCGATCTATAAGCGATATTACCTTATTTTTAAACATGATCCAGTTTTCACTGACGGAGCGTAGAGAAAAACCGCGTAAATATGAATCAAGAAAAAGTGAAAGTTCCACCGTACAATTCTCCTTCACTGTCGTCTTCATCTCGCGGACACGAACACGCTTTGTTCGGGTGCAATGTCATCCAGTTTTGACGCGCAGTATTTTATGCGGCGATGATCGTTCTTCCGGGGTCCCCATGTTCAACACACGCGTATTTTGGAAGGGTAGACATCACCCATTAAGCTTCTTTAACTATGATTTAAGCTTGAAATAGATAAAACTGATCAAATCACACCAGCAAACACTCGGCACAAAACGCCATGAAAAAACACACAAAAAGTCAGAGATAGTTGCCAGACTTCAAATGCAGCACCTCTATGTTTGACGGAAATTGTGTTAGTACTGTAATATTGGTAATTATCTTTCTGCTTTCAAAGTCTGAAATGTGTTTATAACTTAAATTTAAGGTTATAAACGCAAAAGTGAATACCCATAAAATAAGTGACATATATACTGATATTGTAAAGAGGTTTTGACGTTTGTTTTGGTTTTGTTTTCACGGCGGGCTTCTCAAGAGAGAAGGTGCGAGAAAACGAGCTACTTTGGGTTTAGGAAGAGGGTGTTAAATGTCGGCGTGATAGAAAGCAAGGAACAGGCGCTAACCCTGTTCCTAAAAAAAAGCTAATTAAACCCTCAACTAAAAGGAAGCGAGGTTCGACAAGGAATCGAACCATCAACCTTCAAAACAGTGAACCGACGCGTTACCAATCAGCCATATCGGCAGGCGGTCGGGGGGCGTCTAAAACAACTCTATAGTTGCGTACGTTCTCAACGAATATTGTCGTTTGTGTCTAGTTTATACTGCATTTTTGAAATTCTGGCTGTCCCAACGCTTGTTTCTCACACACCGGTATTGCAGACGAGGCGGCATTGCTTGATTGAGCCAAAGCTCCCTTATTTGACTGAAGAAAAGCTATCGCAGTCAACCCGACCTTTTCTGCGCAAGCCACGGTAGCCACGAATGAAATAGAATGTGCCGTTAGAATTATGGCGTTGATAACGCTTGTGTGTCCGGCACCGTCTTGCAGACAAGCAACGTCACGCTAATATTACAAGCGATGTCACTCCTGGCATGTCAGGCGCATCAAACCCGTCGTGTAAAACTACTGCTAACAGTGCGAAAACCTCCGAGTCTGTAACAAGTGGGGATTGAAAGTGACTGAAGCATGCGGTGGCGGCGACGTAATAGGCACAGCAAACAGGTAGGCAGAACGGAAGCGACGAGCGAAAATTATTTTACATGACCACCCCCAGCGGCCTGCGAAAAAAGGAAGATAGAACCCCTGCATGCACGCCCTCGAAGAAAGATGTACAGCCGATTCAGTCTGTTGTGGACGAAGAGCAACCGAGGCTGCAGCAACAAACGATTGTGCTTGCCGTGGTATGAGCCAAAGCATATCTTCACATCGTTATGTTATCGTCGGTCTGACTTTTACGTATTGAAGGGAAAAATCAGAACACAAACGTTGACATCTAGCGTCTATGCCAGACATAGACGCTGCTGTTTAGGCCCTAAAAAGCACCTTCAGGGCGTCTGTCGGTTCTGTCTGATGGCGCGCTAACGCCGCTGATGACGAACAAGGCGTCTGTTGGCGTTCACTGATCGTGTTGGCGAGCCGTTAAACGTCATCACGGTTAAACTCCCTGTTGGAAGACTACGCTGTTGGGACGATAGAGTGCCGACAGAGCTTGTTATTGGCCCCACAAACGCCATCAAGGTTAAACTCCCTGTTGGAAGACTAGGCTATGGGACGATAGAGTGCCGACAGAACTTCTTATCGGCCCCGCAGGCATGCTGTAAGCCCAACAAGAACGTCTTGTTGGACGTTTTGTCCGGGAGATGGCCGGATAATACTTTGCAATGGTATTTGGTTGTTTTATGTTTAAGTAATCGTAGTATTATTTGGCGCCTGTTTATTTAGCGCCCCATTTCATGCTTCCCCCCCAAACTTTTGTTTTCTTTTGATATCTGACTTGTCCTCCAGCGTTGTTTGTGCAGGAGAGACCGAGGTTGTCTGTTTCTTGCATTTGTGGAAATTATTGACGGCCGCTAGCAATATTACTGTAATAAAATTGTGATTGCTAGTACGTGAAAACTCCACTGAGCGAAGAGAATGACTGTTGTCAGAATGGGGGGGGGGGGCATGATTGCGCTGTTGGGACAGAAGAGGAACAGAGAGCGACAGAATTTTCAAGAGGTCACAGTTCAAGGTTGTGCCTGTGGTCCGTGAAACGCTGTAAAAAAAACTGGGAAGGCGAGGGCTATTATGTCGAAGTTCGTAATAAGCAAGGCCTGATTTTTTCCCCTGTTTAACGTCCATGCCGCTGCTGCATTATATTGGATTTGGCGAAGAGAGATCCCATCGCAAGCGCCTTCATTTTCGGTTTTAAACTGTTTCATTTATTTTTTATTTTACATTCGTGCGACAAGATTTTGATCAACAGTAAAAAAATAATTCGACGCTTGTTTGTTTCTCATAAAATGCGAAGCCCTCATTCGAACGCTCCGCAGATTCGCGTCAGCAGTGTTACCGCTTAATAATACGGGACCAAATTCTTAAGTAAATTCGATTTCGTTGAGGACACCGATGCCTCGCGTAAAAGTTTTATTTATAGGACTACAAGAGGAATTTTGTAGCCTTCCCTTTCCGTGCACCCAGACATCGAAACGAACCTTGTGATACACTCGAAGAAGTAGATTAGTGCAGAGTGAAATTTAAACATTCAGCACGTTTTGTGCAATTTACGAACAGCAATTTTATAGCATTTTCCCTGGTCTAGTGGAGAGTTCATATTTAAACCTCTCAACGGGAGGTGAAATAGTGCAATGTGCGGTTTAAATATTCAGCCTGTTTTTGTGCAATTTTGCATGCTTGCATTCACAAATCGTTCTTTTAGGCACCCTAACGATAGGGTGCCGCGGTAACACCCCAATCAAAAAGAAATACTTTTTAGCACCCCTTTAACGGTCGTGGCACCCTTTGAAACTGTTGATTACACCCCTGAATTTTGGCACCCTCGAGATGGGGTGCCCGAGCAATATTTGGGCGCTTGAAAGGTGCAAAAACGGTGCAAAATGTTCACTGCACCCTTTTAGCACCTTAAAGGGTGTAAAAATGTTAATAGTTACACCCCTTAATTTGTGGGACCTTCATGATTGGGTGCCGGAGCAATGTTTTGGTCCCTAAAAGGTGCAAAAAGGGTGCTAAATGTTGAGTGCACCCTTTTAGCACCTTATAGGGTGTTAAAATGTTTAGTGTGTACATTGTAAGAGGCCTTCAAGGAGACTTCGCTCGCTGATGGAGCAGGGAAGACAGACGCCGTTTATCATGCCGTAGGGCAATCTATCGCATTGAAAAAAGCAAACGTGCAGCCAAGCGGAACTAGCTTTAGGGATGATAATGATCATGTACAGGTGAAGGAGGCGAAGCATTACTGAAAACGATGACAGCTGATGATGATTACACATATTTAAATAATGATATATTGTTCCGCGGAGAACTACATTGCTTACACTAAAGGCCTCCCTCGAGGAAGACGGCTGCCCGGCCGCTGGAATTTAGGAAGAGCGGGAGTGGAACTTTTTGAGACGGGAGACATGCACACCTTCGGTTCCACGACAGCCATGGTCCGCGCTAGAAGACACAGGGGTGACCCGACAGTTGACGGGCGACGTCTGCTTCAGAACTGTGTAAGGGCCGATGAATCGCTTAAGAAACTTTTCGCATATACAAGACGCACGAACGGGAGTCCAGAGTAGAACCTGGCCCACGGGCGGAACTAGATACACCGGTGAGAGGCGTCGAACTGGTGCTTGCGGTCCTGCTGGCAAAGGTGCTTGTTTTCGCGGGCAATACGGCTGCACTGGTGAAGGCGAGAGACGAATTCTGACCCGGGGACACATCCCGTCATATGTACCGAGAACAAACAAGTGTCTACGACGAAGGAGGGGTCGCGGCCATAAACAAGGAAAAAGGGAGCGTAGCCAATTGTTCGTTGGCGTGCCGGAAATGTACGAATGGAAGGATGGCGTCCCAGTTAGTATGGCCTGGTCCGATATTGATGGAGATCATATCTGAAACTGTACGATGGAACCGTTCTATGAGGCCATTTGTTTTTGAGTGGTATGAGGACGTCATTTTGTGGATGGTGTTTGATGCACGAAGCAAGTCTGCAATGGCGCTCGAAAGAAATACCTTTCCACGGTCACTTAGTAGAACCCGGGCGGCGCCATGGCGTCAGATAACGTTATGCACGATGAATTGGGCGACGTCTTGGGAGCAGCCAGAGCGAACTGGGGCCGTCTCTGCATAACGCGTCAAATGATCGACTGCGGTCACGATCCAACGGTAGCCGGAGTAGATGGATTGTAAAGAACCATATAGCTGAATACCCACCACGTCAAAAGGATCCGCCGGGCAAGGAACTGGTTGTAAAAGTCCACCAGGCGCCGTTGTAGGGCGTTTGCGACGCTGACACAATGCACAGGAGCTGACATACTTAGCGACGCAACTCGTCATACCAGGCCAGGAGAAGAGAGCTCGAATTCTACCAAGCGTTTTTTGAAAGCCGAGGTGGCTGAGTCGAGGTGGCCGAGGTGGCTTCCACGCTGGGTCAGCGTGGAAGACTTCTAAAAGCTTTGGCTGCAAAGCCAGTGGAGCAACAGGCACCCATTTTTCTCCAGCAGGGTGATGATTTACGTGGCAGAGCACACCGCTGCGGAGCCTATACTTTGATAGCTGGCGTCGTAAACGGCTGTTAGGAGGCTGCGCCACCCCAGACAGTCGGTCAGTCATGGTCCCGCAGTGCAGGTCCGCCTGCTGAAAAGACACCAGTTCGGAGCACTCAACGAATGGCGCAGGGTCGATGGGAGCCAAGGATATAGCTCGTGCAGCGGAGGAAACATCGGCTGCGGTGTATGATGTCGACCCGAGGGGACGTGACAAGGCATCCTCATCAAGGTGTTTTTTGCCAGATTTGTACTGTACAGTGTAGTCGTACTCCTGTAATCGCAAAATCCACCGTCCGAGCCGGCCGGAAAGGTTCTTCAGCGACGATAACCAGCACAAGGCGAGATCGGTCACTACGGTGAAGTAGCGGCCGTGTAAGTAGGGACGGAATTTTGCACGGACGAGACGGCAGCCAGGCATTCTTGTTCAGTAATGGTGTAGTTCTTCTTTGCGGAACTGGGAGTGCGACTGGCATAGGCCACAACACGCTCTCTAGATTGGTTAATGTGCTGGAGAATAACAGCACCGATTCCGTAACCGCTTACATCCGTATGTATTAAGCTTGGCTTGGTGTCGTCGAAATGGGTCAAGACAGGGTCAGAAGTAAGCGCATCTTTTAAGGCTTGAAATAATTTTTCGCACTCCTCAGACCATACGAATGGCGTGCCAGAACGGAGAAGCTGGTTTAGCGGAGAAGCGAGAGCGGTGAAGTTGCGCACAAAACGTCCAAAGTAGAAAGCGAGGCCAAGAATGTTGCGGAGCGTCTTCTGTTGCTGCGGGCGTGGAAAGCTCATGACTGCGCTGATCTCACGGTTGGGCCGGGCACCTTTGTTCACAACATGGCCAAGGACCTTGATCGTCTTGCTGGCAAAATGACATTTTTTGTGTTGTGCTGTAGGCCGGCGTTAGCGAGACAGCTCTGCACTTCATCCAGCCGCTGCAGTTGCTGACAGAATGAAGACGAGAAGACAACGATGTAAGTCAGCCAGCTGGCACAAACAGGTTTTCTAGTTTAGGCCACGTAGAACAGTGTCTATGAGTCGCTCAAAGGTTGCGGGTGCGTTACACAAAACGAACAACATAACGTTAAACTCGTATAAGCCGTTGGGGGTACAGAATGCTGTTTTCTTCTTATCGGCCTCATACATGGGTATCTTCCAATACCCTGAAAATAAATCCAGGCTTGAAAAATATTGCTTAAGGAAATACGAGCGCTACAAACGAGGACAGAAAAAATGAAGAACAACGAGACAGACGAGAAGCGCATCTGTCTCGTCGTTCTTCGTTTTTTCAGTCCTCGTTTGTAGCACTCGTTTTTCCTTATACAATGAACCAACAAGCTCAACACCATACTTTATTGAAAAATATTACGCTCCTTGCAAGCAACCCAACACGTCGTCAATCCGGGGCATCGGGTAGACATCTTTCCTGGTAATTTTGTTAAGGGCTCGATGATGTATGTAAAAGCGAACTGACCCATCCTTCTTTCTAACTAATACAACAGGAGATCACCAGGCACTCGCGGAAGAACGAATTATGACTCGCGTAAGCATATCCGAGACGTGCTCTTCAATTATTTTTCTTTCAGACGCCGAAACGCGATGCGGGCGGTCGCTTACGATGTGAGGACTGTCTCTCTGTATGTGATGTGCTGTGGCAGCGGTCTGGCCTAACGTTTTGGAAAAGGAGTCGAAAGATAAAAGGTGCTTGTCCAGTAAGGCCAATAATGACTGTGCCTCTGCCTGCGTGACGTCGGGGCTAATGGTGGCGGTCAGCGCTGAAGTAGAAATGTCCGAAAAAACCTAACGCGGAAGAGGCGAGTACGATCCGATAGGAACAACATCAATGATCTCTCCATGAAGAGTCGAGGCCACTGTGGTGCCCAATTCAGCAAAACCCATTCGGGGCAGGCTAGCGTTGGTCACGGGAAGGGTTGTCAACCCATTGCAGAAGCGTATCAGGCACGTAGTTCTCACGACTCCTTCAGAGAATATGCTGGCACGAGGTACGACAAAGATGTCCCCGCTCACTGATGTCTGGTGATTGAACTGTGAGGAGAGCAGCCCGTCCTAGAAGAAGAATGCAACCCGCCTGCCACAACGAGATCCACTTGAGGCATGTTGCAAACTTACGTATTTCGGAGTTTAATGGTTGGGCGATGACAAGAGATGACGGCTGAGGCTGAAGAGAGAAAGTCCCACCCCAAAATTAGCGAATGAGCGCAAGACGCCAGTACTGCACGCGGGATATGATGCTGAAGGCCGTCGATAAGTACGCGTACCCTGCATTTTCCAGAGGGCTTAATCAAAACATTATTTGCGCCACACAAGGTGGGGCCAGAAAAGGGAGTTTGCACTTTACAAAGTCGAGCACACAAGTCTGCATATATAACTGAAATACTGGTGCCAGTGTCTACAAGACCGTCAACCTAATACCTTCGACGACGACAGACAAAATCTTCGATGGCCGCTGCGGAGCAATTGTAGTTTTACCAGGCATAGCAGTTTTCCCTCCAAAAACTGCAGAGGTTAGTTTTCCGGGTGGAGGTCAGCAGCAAGATACGCGGGGCGAACGGCCGATACCGAGCGGTTCCGGAAGGGAGATTGTGAACGGTGTCGCGTAAGCGGGAACGGCCGGGAACGTCCTGTGTGTCCGGAGCTGACGGAAAGGGGCGGTCATGAGAATGCCCGCCCCTTTATATATATATATATATATATATATATATATATATATATATATATATATATATATGTATATATACATATCAAAGTTGCAGTCGTTATTGCCAGTGCTATTCGGCTTTTTTCGAAATATTTAATAGGGCCGAATGACGTGTGCTTGTCACGTTTCTTTGATTCATTGATAAATAAGCGAAACTATAAGTCGAGAAAAAATCCGCCGTTTTTCCGGGAGCGGGACTCGAACCCACATCTCCGCATAACCGGTGCGGTGCGTTCGCCATTACGCTATCCCCACAGCGGCTTTTCTGTCGACTTTAAAGCGGGGGTTTATATTTACAAGAGCTCTGAGGCCGGTCAACTAGCGCCGCCCCTCGACTACCGCGGGAGACGTAGAACGTCTTCTTTCCCAGCGGCCGCCACGTAGAACGTGGTCGGAGGTCGGGGTTAGCAATTGGCATATCCGAACTGCTGGAGCCAGTGCCTCGTAATGCATGTAGCAGAACAGAGAGATACGGGACGAGGGACTCGGTAAAGAAACATATCAAGGTTGCAGTCGTTATTGCCAGTGCTATTCGGCTTTTTTCGAAATATTTAATAGGGCCGAATGACGTGTGCTTGTCACGTTTCTTTGATTCATTGATAAATAAGCGAAAATATAAGTCGAGAAAAAATCCGCCGTTTTTCCGGGAGCGGGACTCGAACCCACATCTCCGCATAACCGGTGCGGTGCGTTCGCCATTACGCTATCCCCACAGCGGCTTCTCTCTCGACTTTAAAGCGGGGGTTTATATTTACAAGAGCTCTGAGGCCGGTCAACTAGCGCCGCCCCTCGACTACCGCGGGAGACGTAGAACGTCTTCTTTCCCAGCGGCCGCCACGTAGAACGTGGTCGGAGGTCGGGGTTAGCAATTGGCATATCCGAACTGCTGGAGCCAGTGCCTCGTAATGCATGTAGCAGAACAGAGAGATACGGGACGAGGGACTCGGTAAAGATATATAGATATATAATAATAAGCCAGAAGAAATAGTTACGAAAATGGTAGACGCACGGTTAAAAAAAATTCACAGCATATCCACGGGGTGAATGATGATGAGTGGGCGAAGCTCCTGAGGGGAAATCATCGATAAAACCGTGACTCTTCAGTGAAAGTTCGCCCACTACATCTGTGTCCGAACGTAACGTCTAGAAAGTCTCGCTTAAACCGCGCGTCGGCACTTTCGGGCTGAGCTCACCTGATGCGTTTTGCAGACGCCTCACGAGCTCTCACTGCATCGGGGTCTGCCTGCCGATACGCGCGCTTTCTCGCCGCTTCCCGTTCTCTGACGTTTTGGAGATCCTCTTCGCGCCGCAGCCGTGCCGCTTCGCGTACGGCAGGGTCCTCGCGCCGTTGCCGTGACGCTTGGGCCTCTCGTTCTCGAACGCTGGGATCTTGGCGGCGTCGTCGCGCAGCCAGACGACACGCTTCGGCCTCCCGCTCTGGTACGGCAGGATCTTGGAGGCGGCCGCCTCGCGCGCTCGCCGCTCTGCAGCCTTATCCATCGGGCGACTCCGAGCGCGTGCCAACAGCGAACGGATTTTATTACAATGCTCCCCGCCATCTAGTAAACAATCCAAGAACTAAACAAGAGGTAGCCACGCCATCTAGTAAACAATCCAAGCGCATCTTTTCATCATATACAAGTACCGCCATCTAGTAAACAATCCAAGAACTAAACCAGAGGTGGCTACATACATACGTCGAGGATGGACAGACCGGCGCCTTAAGGAGCTTCGCCCCTAGAACAAAAACAGTGGTTGACTGACGTTTCGACTGGAGGACACCACTTACTCAAGATGAAGACTGGTCCTCCAGTCGAAACGTCAGTAAACCACTGTTTTTGTTTTTAATCGTGCGTCTACCATTTTCATATATATTGTAAGGAGACAGGACGCTTCTCTCAGGAAGGCAGCAGATCGAGCGGTTCCACCTTTACTCGTCGGATCGTAACGCCACAACTCAGACACTCATGATGATGATCATGTACAGATGACGATTATAATGGTTATGTACAGGTGAGAGATTGGCCACAGCGGTGGACGGTGAATAGGCATGGTCTACGACAGTTCCACGAGTCTACGAGTACACGAGTAAGCGCTCACATTTCCCCCCCTCGTGGTTGGAAGCGGCCGCCGGGCCGCGGGAATTTAAGATGCACGGTGGATAAAACGCTTCATGCTAGAAACATGCACAATTTCACTTGCGCGCCTGCGACGGTCTGTGGAGACAGTTGCCGGGGACACTCGATAATTTACCGGAGAAGTTTGCTCGGTGACGATGTAGGGGCCAATATACCGGTGCAAAAACTTATCGCACAAGCCAGGTGAGCGGATTGGCGTCCAGAGTAACACCTTATCGCCAGGGCGGAAATGGACGTCGCGGTGAGTTGCATCATACTGCGTTTTCCGTTGTTGCTGCGTGGCTTCAGTGTTCAGGCGGGCGAGCTGACGGCAGTGATTGACCCGTGAGATGAATTGGTCGGAAAACGGAGTTTCAGGGGACACCGGAGCAGTGAAGAAAGCAGTGTCCATAACAAAGGAAGGGGAACGGGCAAAAACGAGGAAGAAAGGTGAATAGCCGGTGGTGCGCTGAACAGCCGTATTATAGGCAAATGTTACAAAAGGGAGAACGTGGTCCCAGTTGGTGTGGTCCGGCTTAATATACATTGACAGCATGTCGGAGAGAGTCCTATGAAATCGTTCGGTAAGGCCGTTAGTCTGCGGGTGGTAGCTGCTACTCGTTTTATGAACGGTATTGGCAGCTCGAAGCACTTCGGCAAGAACTTGAGATAAAAAGGCCCTGCCTCGGTCGCTCAAAAGCACGCGAGGTGCACCGTGACGCAACACGATGCATTGTAGAACAAAATCGGCGATTTCTTGGGCGCATCCAGATCTTAGGGGTGATGTCTCGGCGTATCGGGTTAATTGATCAACCGCAGTCACAATCCAGCGGTAGCCGGCAGGTGTGCATGGAAGCGGTCCGTACAGATCAATGCCCACCGATTCAAAAGGTACTGACGGACAAGGAAGCGGCTGTAGTGGACCGGGTGCAGGTGACGTACTGCGCTTCCGGTGTTGGCATTTGGCACAAGAGGAAATATACTTGGCCACGTTTGTGGAGATCCAGGCCAAAAGTAGCGACTACAGATTCGGTCGTAGGTTTTTGCGAAACCAAGATGTCCTGCCGTGGCGTCATCATGAAACGCCTCTAAGATGGCTCTCCGCAGCGGCAGAGGTACAACGGGGACCCACCTGCTGCCTTCAGGGTGATGACTGCAGCGATGGAGGACTCCATCCACAATCCGGAAATTCCTTAGCTGTCGACGTAGGCGACTGTTGGGAGGTGGTGTGGAGCCTTGCATCCTGTCCATTATAGTGCGACAATAAGTGTCGCTTCGCTTTAGTTCCGGCAGGTTAGCTGGATTATCAACCATTGCATGAAGAATAGGTGTGACCGATAGAGTGGCGTGGTTTGCAGGGAAGGTAGAGGCAGACGATTGCGGCAAAGGGCATCGTGAAAGGGCGTCTGCGTCTATGTGCTTCTTTCCCGACTTGTAGGCGACGGTAAAATTATACTGCTGGAGACGGAGAATCCAACGTCCCAGGCGTCCGGAGAGGTTCTTGAGCGTGGATAACCAGCATAACGCGTGGTGGTCCGTGACGACCGTAAAATGCCTGCCGTATAAGTAAGGATGTAACTTTTGAATGGCCCACACAACAGCGAGGCACTCCTGCTCTGTAATGGTGTAGTTCTGCTCTGCTGTCGTGAGGGACCGACTAGCATAGGCGACTACTCGCTCCCGCTGATGACAGTCAAGTTGTAGCAAGACTGCTCCGATGCCCTGGCCACTGGCGTCCGTGTGCAGAATGGTTGGCGCAGCATCATCAAAATGGGCAAGCACTGGATTCGATGGTAGGGTGACTTTATGGGACTGGAAAGCCCGTTCTCACTCCTCATTCCAATCAAAAGCGATGCCAGGGCGCAGGAGGTGGTGCAGGGGAGAAGCAATAGTCGCAAAATTTCGGATGAAGCGGCGAAAATATGATGCTAGCCCGAGGAAGCTGCGAAGGTTTTTCTGTTGTAGTGGACGGGGAAAATTTAGAACGGCGGACATTTTCTCTGGGTCGGGTTGGATTCCATTTTTGCTGACGACGTGTCCCAATACTTTTATAGATTTGCTGGCGAAAGTGCACTTTTTTGTATTCAGCTGCAGTCCTGCATTCGAGAGGCACGTAAGCACTTCATCTAGACGTTGCAGGTGTTGATGAAACGTAGTTGAAAAAACAACGATGTCGTCCAGATAGCAAAGACAGCTTTTCCATTCGAGCCCACGGAGCACAGTGTCCATCATTCGCTCAAATGTAGCTGGAGCGTTGCACAGACCAAAGGGCATCACGTTGAATTCGTAGAGCCCATCTGGTGTAGCGAAGGCAGTTTTTTCTTTGTCCTCTTCGTGCATCGGGATCTGCCAATATCCAGAGCGTAGGTCAAGACTAGAGAAATATTCTGCCCCTTGGAGACTGTCCAACGCGTCATCAATGCGAGGCATCGGGTATACATCCTTACGAGTTATCTTATTTAACGCACGGTAGTCAACGCAGAATCGAACTGAACCATCCTTTTTCTGCACAAGCACAACCGGCGATGACCACGAACTTGATGAGGGGCGTATGACATCGCGCTTTATCATGTCGGAAATTTGTTCTTCTATAATTTTTCGTTCGTGCGAAGATACTCGGTACGGGCGACGGCGTACAATGGCTGAGCCGTCGGTTTCAATCCGATGCGCGGCGACCGACGTACGTTTCAGTGTGCTGGAAGTCACGTCGAAGGATGCGCTGTGCTTCCGCAGAACGGTCAGCAATCGTTCCCTTTGCGCCGCCGTGAGGTCTGGGCTAACAGTGGCAGCAATGCCAGGCACATTGTCCGAGGGGGCACGATGCCGCGTGAGCGAAGGTGTACCGGTGTCAGACAAGATCGAAAGAGGCTCGCTGTCGGCTACTGAGGCAACGGTCATGCCCTTACGTAGCAATATGGGCTCATTGGTGGTGTTGAGCGCTGCCAGAGCGGCAAATCCCCGCGAAAAGCGAACAAGGCAGGTAGACATGGCGATTCCTCGGGGAATCAAGCGGCTCGCAGGAGAAGCTATCGCGTCACCTTCAAAAATGTTGTCCGATGAAACCGACAGGACTTCTTCGCAACCGGGCGGGAGGACGTGGTCAGCATTCAAAGTCAAAAACTGATGCCGCAAGTTCGCAGCAGCCGTAAACTCTGTATCTGTAATTTGAATAGCTGGATGGCGACAGGATATAACGGCGGAAGCTGAGGACAGAAAGTCCCATCCCAAAATCAGTTCAT
Organism: Haemaphysalis longicornis; assembly: GCF_048455015.1. NCBI lineage: Eukaryota > Metazoa > Arthropoda > Arachnida > Ixodida > Ixodidae > Haemaphysalis > Haemaphysalis longicornis. The sequence continues at coordinate 92,344,496 of NW_027526203.1, forward strand.
GAGAGCACTGTGACAGGACCGCAAATTGGATGTGATGACGATCTTTCCCGATGAAGACTCGTGTAGTACAACTTGCGACAGGCTGCATAACATGTCCATGTGCATTAAATAACGAAGGGCCAGAGTAAGGGGTCTTCACTTTTCGTAGACGAGCACACAGATTAGAATCCATAACAGAAAGGCTGGCTCCGGTGTCAACTAAGGCTTGCACACAAATTCCTTCCCCTTCCACAGATAAAACATTTGACGGGCGCTCTGGAGGAGTTTCAGTCAGTCCAAACGATGCAGTTTTCCCTCCAGAAACTGCAGCGCCTAGTTTTCCGGTTGGAGGTCAGGGTCACGAGACATGGGGCGAATGGGCGACACAAAACGACGGGGAGGCGTGGGTGAACGACGTCTCGAGTCACGACCACTGCGCCAACGGTCCATTGAATCTTGAGGGGACGGAGAGCGCTGTCCAGGAGAGTAGGCAGGTCTTTGAAGGGTGTAGTTGAAGCGGACGTCATGTTCGTAAGGTGCGTAGCCTCTCCGTTCATCTTGCAGACGTCGTCGGCAGAAACGAGCGATATGGCCTCGAATGCCGCAGTAGAAGCAAACCGGGCGTTCGTTGGAACGAACGGCGAAGCCTGGCCGCCAGTTTGAATAAGTACTCTGCACGGGACGTCGGGGCGAGATGGCTGCTAACTGGCCGAGCATGGTCGGAGGTGACGGAAGGTCCACTGGCACAACGGGTGGTCGTTGCAGTGCGTCCGCGTAAGAAGAACCGATGGGAGCAACTGGATGACAGTTGCGAGGACTGCCAGTCATTGACGCCAACTCTTCTTTGATGTCTTCTCGCAAATCATTTGCTGGCTGGGAGCAGCAGTCACCGTGAGCACAGGAGTTGAGGGAGCTTTGTTGCTGGAGCTCCTCGCGGATGATGCTGCGTATCAAAGCTCGCAACTCTGGCTCTGGCGAGCGAGTCCCATAGTCGGCTGTAGGCGGATCGCGTGAAGTTGGTCAAAGCGCTGACACGCGGCCCTGATGTCATTCACGCTTGATGGATTTTGCAGCGCGAGGGCGTTAAAGGCAAAATCAGCGGTTCCCTTAAGGACGTGCTTGACTTTGTCGCCTTCCGACATATCTGGGCTAACGCGACGGCAAAGAGCAAGGACATCCTCGATATACGACGCGTACGTTTCATCGGGATGCTGCATGCGGGTTTCAAGTGCCTTATTTGCTACATCCACGCGAGCGGACAAAACGCCGAAAGCCTTGCGAAGCTCTTCGGTGAATGTAGCCCAATCAGTCAGCCTGTCCTTGTTATTTAAATACCATGTCTCGGCAACTTTGGTCAGTTGGAATCCGACATTTTGAAGCTTAAAGCCGTCGTCCCACCTGTTAAACTGGCTGACCCTGTTGTATTGTTCCAGCCAGTCCTCGACGTCGTCACCACGAAGGCCACGGAAGAACGGGGGTTCGTGCTGGTGGCAGGTCACCAGGAATGGCGGCGAGGCAGAAGCGGGTGCATTCGGGGCGCTCTCTCGCTCCATCGGAGTGCTTCGCGCCGACAAAAGGCGGCCGGAACGGAGCTCCAGGGGTGTAGCTGGACTAGGTAGAGGCCGGGAGAAAGCGGAACCTCTACCACTTGTAAGGAGACAGGGCGCTTCTCTCAGGAAGGCAGCAGATCGAGCGGTTCCACCTTTACTCATCGGACCGTGACCCCACCACTCAGACACTCATGATGATGATCATGTACAGATGACGATTATAATGGTTATGTACAGGTGAGAGATTGGCCACAGCGGTGGACGGTGAATAGGCATGGTCTACGACAGTTCCACGAGTCTACGAGTAGACGAGTAAGCGCTCACAATATATATATATATATATATATATATATATATATATATATATATATATATATATATATATATATATATATATATATATATATATATGTATAGACAGAAAATAAGGTTTGGCAGTCAAGAAAACCACGGAAAGCAAAGGGGAGGTTGTGGTGGGTCATAGACAGATCAAGAATTTTTGAGTCAGAAAGAAAGTGGTGCAAAAATGCTCGCCGGGTGGGATCCGAGCCCACGACCTCCAGAATACCGGTCTGGTGCGATAACCACTACGCTACCGGCGGGGCTGTTTCCCCACCACTTTCTAAGGTATTTATGTTATAGTATTTTTTGTTTCCTGTACTTGGGGGTGGTAGCCAGTGCCACTCGGACTACTCGGGGTGAAGGGAGACCTTTTTAACTCCCGGGTCGTGACTCGAGTGTCCAAGACATGTCGAGAGTGGTCGACCAGCGTTGAACCCTCTTGAGCTACCTTTGGCACCAACACTGCCAGAAAAGAGGCCCTCGCTAAGCATGTAGCGAATCAGAAAATGGGAAATGAGGTGCTCGGTGAAATAAGACAGAAAATAAGGGTTGGCAGTCAAGAGAACCTCGGAAAGCAAAGGGGAGGTTGTGGTGCGTCATAGAAACCGATGAAGAATTTTTTGAGTCAGGAAGAAAGTGGTTAAAAAATGCTCGCCGGGTGGGATCCGAACCCACGACCTCCAGAATACCGGTCCGGTGCGATAACCACTACGCTACTGGCGGGACTGTTTCCCCACAAATGTCTGGGGTATTTATGTAAAGAATTTTTCTTTCCTGTACTAGCGCCAGTCGGACTACTCGGGGTGACGGGGACGTTCTTTTTAACCCCCGGGTCGTGACTCGAGTGTCCAAGACATGTCGAGAGTGGTCGACCAGCGTTGAACCCTCTTAAGCTACCTTTGGCACCAAGACTGCCAGAAAAGAGGCCGTCGCTGAGCATGTAGCGAATCAGAAAATGGAAAATGAGGGGCTCGTTGAATTAAGACAGAAATAAAGGTTGGCATTCAAGAAAACCTCGGAAAGCAAAGTGGAGAATGTGGTAGGTCATAAAAAAAGATAAAGAATTTTAAAAGATGGAAAGAAAGTGGAGAAAAATGCCCGCCGGGTGGGATCCGAACCAATGACCTCCAGAATACGCGTCTGTTGCGAGGACCACTACGGTATCAGTGGGGCTAGTTTCCCCTCCACTTTCTATACAGAAAGATAGGTTGGCAGTCTAAAACGCCAAAGGAGGCACAGGGGTGTGGTTAGGCTCTTTTTTGTGACTACGGTTAATGAAGGTAACATTTTTTTTAAATATACGGAAGAAAGAAAGAAAGAAAAACACGCGCCCAGAGTGGGGACCGAACCCACGCCTTTCGATTAGATCTCGAATGCCTTACCAATTCGGCTATCTGAGTGACTGTGTTCTCCTTCACTTTCTGGGCTATTTATATTTACTAGAAGTGTATCTGATGCATGAGGGTGGTAACCAGCGTCACTCTGACTACACGGGGAGAAGGGGACCTTCTTTTTAACCCCCGGGGCGTGACTCGAACGTCTACAACTTGTCATGAGCGGGTAACTGGCCGGAAGCCCTCTTATGCTACCTAGGCATCAAGGCTGCCAGAACAGAGACCCTCGCTAGGCTTTCGCAGAATAATATACTAAGGAAATGAGGGTCTCGTTGAGGAAATACAGAAAGATAGCTCGGCAGTCTACAACGCCAGAGGAGGCATAGGGGTGTGGTTAGACTCTCTTTTTTTACTACGGTTAATGAATTTAACATTTTTTTTAATATATGGAAGAAACAAAGAACGAAAAACAGAAAGAAAGAAAAACACGCGCCCAGAGTGGGGACTGAACCCACGCCTTTCGATTAGATCTCGAATGCCTTACCAATTCGGCTATCTGGAAGACTGTGTTCTCCTTCACTTTCTGGGCTATTTATATTTACTAGAACTGTATCTGACGCTTGAGGGTGGTAGCCAGCGTCACTCTGACTACACGGGGAGAAGGGGACCTTCTTTTCAACCCCTGGGGCGTGACTCGAACGTCTACAGCCTGTCATGAGCGGGCAACTGGCGGGAAGCCCTCTTATGCGACCTAGGCATCAAGGCTGCCAGAACCGAGACCCTAGCTAGGCTTTCGCAGAATAATATAGTAATTAAATGAGGGGCTCGTTGAGGAAATATAGAAAGATAGGTGGGCAGTCTACAACGCCAAAGGAGGCATAGGGGTGTGGTTAACATGAAGTTAATATTTTTTTGAGTAAAATGAAGTTAAAATGAAGTTAAATTGAAGTTAAAATGAAGTTAACATTTTTTTAAGTATTGGGAAGAAAGAAGGAAATAAAAACACACGCCCAGAGTGGGGACCGAACCCGCGCCTTAAGATTAAATCTCGAATGCCTTACCACTTCGGGTATCTGGGCGACTGTGTTTTCCTTCACTTTCTGGGCTATTTACATTTACTACAAGTGTATCTGACAGCCTGTATCTGGTTCTGGCAGCCTTGATGCTTAGGTAGCATAAGAGGGCTTCCCGCCAGTTACCCGCTCATGACAGGCTGTAGACGTTCGAGTCACGCCCCAGGGGTGGAAAAGAAGGTCCCCTTCTCCACGTGTAGTCAGAGGTGCGCTGGCTACCACCCTTAAGCGTCAGATACACTTGTAGTAAATATAAATAGCCCAGAAAGTGAAGTAGAACACAGTCGCCCAGAGAGCCGAATTGGTAAGGCATTCGAGATCCAATCGAAAGGCCTGGGTTCGGTCCCCACTCTGGGCGTGTGTTTTTCTTTCTTTCTTTCTTCCGTATACTTAAAAAAATGTTAATTTCATTACTCGTACTAAAAAAAAGAGCGTAACCACACCCCTATGCCTCCTTTGGCGTTGTAGACTGCCCACCTATCTTTCTATATTTGCTCAACGAGCCCCTCATTTCCTTACTATATTATTCTCGGAAAGCCTAGCGAGGGTCTCCGTTCTGGCAGCCTTGATGCCTTGGTAGCATAATAGGGTTTCCCGCCAGTTACCCGCTCATGACAGGCTGTGGACATTCGAGTCACGGCCCAGGGGTTCAAAAGAAGGTTCCCTTCTCCCCGTGTAGTCAGTGTGGCGCTGGCTACCACACTCAAGCGTCAGATACACTTCTAGTAAAATAAATAGCCCAGAAAGTGAAGGAGAACACAGTCGCCCAGATAGCCGAATTGGTAAGGCATTCGAGATCTAATCGAAAGGCGTGGGTTCTGTCCCCACTCTGGGCATCTGTTTTTCTTTCTTTCTTTCTTCCGTATACTTAACAAAATGTTAACTTCATTACCCGTAGTAAAAAAAAAGAGCCTAACCACACCCCTATGCCTCCTATGGCATTGTAGACTGCCCACCTATCTTTCTATATATACATACATAAATCTACAGAAAGATAAAACTCACAAAGCGCGCAGAAATAGTATAAGTAAAGAGTTGGATACACAGCAAGAACAATAACAAACAAGGTTTACTTGCATAGCGGCAACGGGACTTGCCTTCATCACAGTAAAGTTGCATGATTTTGCTGTCGCAAACATTTGGAACACATTTCTGATATAGGTTTGCAGAAAACAGTGAGAAGGAGCGGAAAATGTTTCGGAAATAGAGAGTATGCATACAGTCGGGCTACGCCTATGTTACAACAACAACAAAACAAAAAGAAAGAAAGAAAAAAAAGGGGGGGAGCGAGAGGGAAAGGCGTCGTATTAACAAAGAAGCGTTCAAGGTTGCACCATGACGGGTCAACGTATGCCACGTGGGCTGCAAGTTCAGACAATGCGGGAAACTGGACAACCGTGGTTTTAAAAGAAAGGGAAGAGTATACAGTAAGGTATTCAGTGGCTGGGGAGACTGGTTGGGGTGGAAGCGAAGATGGGTGTGCCCCCCGCGGATGAAGAGAATATATAGGGGGCGCAAAAGAGCATTTCACAGAAGCTAGCAACTGAACAGGAAAAAGGTTAAACATGAATGGATCACAAAGAGTTAAACATTCTTAAGTGGTGGTGGGAACGAGGCCTCCTTCCCCAGGACAAATGGCATTGTTGAGCCGCCTTAGGCTAATAAAGTTGCTGTATTAGGAGAGTTGCTGCGAATTCTGATGGGAAACTCAAGGGTAGGAATAATGAACATAGTTATAAAAATTATGAAGCCGCCAATTTCAATCGAGGGATAAGCACGTTAGTTTTCCGTAACTTTCATTTTTCCCAAGTGTGGCTGACCCAAACTTATAAATGATATAAGATTCCCGAACCTCGCGGTCGTGGTGCGTTTTGAAGGCGGATTCTAAAATCGTTGCTTTAAGATGTTCAAATGCATGCCCAGGACTGTTCACATGTCTTGACAGGGGCAAATAAGTGCAGCTTTTTGCGTGAAAGCGGTGATTAGTGAACCGTATTCGGAAGGGCGTTTCAGTTTGGCCGATATATTGTTGCCTACAAACAGTGCACTCTAGAAGATATGCGACATTAGCGGAGTCACAGTTAAAGTTACCTTTTACATTTACGTAGTAGTCTGAAGCCGTGCTGGTGGCGCGCTGTGTAGTGGTCATGTGTGGGCATACTTTACATCAGGGTTTATTGCAGGGCATGCAGCCAGTAGTTGCCGGTCGGTTGATGCGAGAGTTATACTCGGTTACAACTCAAGAACGGCACCGCCTCATGTAGTGTATCACTCCGCCAAAGCGCCGGACCCGTGACGTCAGTGCGCGCGCGTTTTGAAAGTGGTTTGCTATGAAAGCGTGATATCGTCTGCCTTGTCTCACGCAGTTTGTTTGTCGTCACTGGAATCGTTTATAAGCATATTAGGTCCAAAAAATCACGGGAACGGCTCACGCCATGTTCAAAATATTTCCAGTAACGCCCTACTTGCGCCACGCGGAGAAACATCCGGCTACGGTGATAAGGCACAGCAGCAACTTCCGGTGCCGTTCTTAAGTTGTCACCGAGTATAGTAAGAAAGTCATCTAAATTCTTGTTACGCCGGTAGACAACGCGTGGTGGTTCGGGGAATATGCTTTTTAAGCGGTCACTTTGCATTAGGATATTGTGAGGTTTTTTTTAGCACTGTTGACACTCTTGGAGCGGAGGATGAGTGGGTTAAAACTAAGTTAGTTTGCGGGTTCCCGTTCGGGGCTTTTTTCTTACAGATTACGTTATGGCCTAATTGGTTGGCTCGCACAATAGCGTCGTCGATAACTTTTTCCGGGTATTTTTTATTCAGGAGGGCGGTCTTGAGTTCTCGACAGTTTGAGTCAAAGTCGGCTTGGTTTGAGCAAATTCTCCTAAATCGGTGGGCTTGGCTGTAAGGTATTGCTGTCTTGCAGTGTCTGACATGGCTACTTCGGAAGTGCAAATACTGCCGCGTGTCTGTCGGTTTTCTATACAGTTTAGTTTGAAGCCGACCTTCGAAGGTAGTAACGGTGACGTCCAGAAAGTTTACACTGTGTTCCGAATAGGAATGAGCAAGGGATATACTAGGATGGGCAAGGTTAAATGCCTCAATGAAGGTGAGGAGCTCCGCCTCACCGTGTTGCCAGATCATGAATATGTCATCAATATACCTTTTATAGTACACTGGCTTTAAATTTTGGGTGTCAAGAAAGTTTGATTCGAGGTGAGCCATAAAGATATTGGCGTAGTTAGGTCCGATTCGAGTTTCCATTGACGTTCCGCTGACTTGCACGTAATGAACTCCGTTGAACTCAAAATTGTTAGGTTCAAGAATAAGCCTAAGGAAGGTTTGGAGAGCAGAAGAATCGATAGGTTTGTCGAACGATGACTGCTCATACGCAAGGGATACAGCGGCGATGGCATCTTCATGGGGGATGTTAGTATAGAGTGACGCAACATCGAGGGTGACTAGAAGGCAGTCATCAGGAATTTCGATTTTTGAGATGTCTGAGAGAAAGTCATTGGTATCCTTAATGAAGGAGGGAAAGCTGGGCGGAATGTCGCAAATGAGATTATCCACATAGCGCGAGAGGTTTTCGGTAACAGTGGCAATGCCAGAAACAATTGGGCGCCCTGGGTTGTTCACCTTGTGAATCTTTGGAAGAAGATAGAATTTACCGGCTACTGGGCTTAAGGGGATCAGGGAACGAGCCGTGGTTTCATTTATTGTTTTATTTTTAACAAGCTCGGTAAGTTTATCTTTGACAATTTGCTTATAGTATTGAGTGGGATCATTGGGTACTGCTTTATAGGACGTCGATACTGATAGTTGCTTATTGGCCTCGTTAACATAGTCGGTTTTGTCAAGGATTACGATTGCGCCTCCCTTGTCGGCAGTTTTAATAATTATGTCGGGACAGCTTGCGAGTTCCTCTAGGGCTTTCGTTTCGTTGGTAGTCATGTTGTGTTGGAAAGAAATTTGTGTTTGGTATGCTTTTCGCACATCGCGTTGGACAGCTTTGATGTACATGTCGAGGCAACTATCACGCTGTGTGGGAGGGGTCCAGTGCTTATAGCTAGGTAGGGTTCCGCGATCTTCTTCGTATTCCCGTAGCCTCATGTTTCTGGCGAAGTTATCTAAGTACTTAAAAAGTTGAAATTCATCAAAACCACCAGTAGCCGGGCAAAAGTTTAGGCCCTTTGACAAGACGTTCATCTGAGCTGGGGAGAGGGTTATACTTGAAAGGTTCATTACATTCCCGGTAAGGTTTTCTTTTGTGACGGCAGGCGAGGAAAAATTATTAGTACAGGGGTTTAACTGAACAGTTTGGGGTGCAGTAGTCGAAGCATTTATTACAGTCGTAGTGACCTTATCGGCCGTATTGTCAGAGTGGGGGCAGTTACTAGTGCCGGAGCTTGTTAGGTTCTTACGCATGTGGCCAGTGTTAGAAATCTTATCTCGGTTAAACTTTCGGTCTTTTGTTCGGGATATGGCGGAGGCCGTCTTAGATTCGTAGTTGCTTAAAAGGTTCAACTCTCTTTTGCTTAGTTCCTGACTAAGTAGTTCCTCTTTCTTTCGGAGAGAATGGGCCGTAGTTTCGTAGTGATTGAGGATTATTTCAGTTAATTGTAAAGATGCTTTATCGAGTACCTGTTTCCACTTATTCATGTTGGACGGGGAGAGTTCGGTAGTAGCAGGTTTTATTCTAATCCTAAGACCCCTGGGAGCGACCGCGGCAGTCAAGTACTGTGCAAGAGCGGAAACGTGCAATTCGGAACTAATGCCCTTTTCGGTGATTTTTCTTAGCTTTAAAAACTGTCTTGAAACGGGGAAGGAGGCTGCGTCACCTGTTTTTTTGTGTTGTAGTCAGTTGCTGCTACGCCGATTCTTTCGAAGGTTGTAAGGGCATGTGGCACGGAGGGCTGGATTTTGGACCCCGGAAGGCCCGGCGGACGCGCTGCTGTTGGTTTTCGTGGGCTCGGCAGTCGCTGAAGATGCAGAGGTTGGGCGTGGCATGGTGTTGGTGCGGCGCTGGTCAGGGAGCTTCGTAGTGTCGCCGCGAGCGTTCCCTCGGGGCGTTGTGGCCGCTGCACGTTTGCTATTAGGGGTTGGCATGTCGCTGGCGCGACGCTCGTCCGTGGACTTCGGGGTTGGGGCGCTGGCGCTCGCCCGGGGCGCCGTGGTTGCGGTGCTTCTGGGGGGCGGTGGCGGTGGGCTGCTGGCACGACACTGCTCCGGGGTCCTTACACTGGATAGAATTGGAGGCAGTGGTGGAAAGTCGCTGTCATTTGGCAAGAAAGCCGGGCTGCAAGTGGGTCGGCGGTGCATGCGAAGTCGCGCCAGCCCAGAGGATTGCAGCGCCGTTGCATGAAGCAGAGTGCACGAATGTGGCCGGCCAACAAGGCCACACCCTCGAAGCTCGGGTGTAAGCCGTCCGCAGCGAGTACTCGGCAGGCTGGAAGGTTCGCAAAGCCATGATCGACGAAGCGGCCAAAGCGTGAGTGGCGGCAAAATTCGCGGAGAAGTGAGTTGAAACGGCGTGCCTTTTCGTTGCAGCAGCGAGCGAAGCGAGAGATGCGGTAGTCGCGGCGGCGGTTAGCGGAGCGGGGAAGAATGAGACTGGCGTTAATAGTGGAAATGTTCGGTCGAGATTCCAGAATGAGGTCAGTCAGTGAGCGGTAGTCAGATATATATATATATATATATATATATTTTGTAGAACAGAGACGTACGGGACGAGGGATTCCGTAAGGACACATATCAAAGTTGCAGTCCTTATTGCCAGTGCTGTTTGGCGTTTTAACAGTGTTTTTATAGTGCCGAATGAGGTATGATTGCCTTTTTTTTATGCAGGAATAAATAATTGAAAATTCAAGTCCGGAAAAAACGGCGCATCCGGAAATCCGGAAAAAACGGCGCAATTTTTCTCGGCTTGAATTTGCAATTATTTATCCCTGCATAAAAAAAAGGCAATCATACCTCATTCGGCACTATAAAAACACTGTTAAAACGCCAAACAGCACTGGCAATAAGCACTGCAACTTTGATATATATATATATATATATATATATATATATATATATATATATATATATATATATATATATATATATATATATATATATACATACTCAAGATGAAGACTGGTCCCGCAGTCGAAACGTCAGTAAACCACTGTTTTTGTTTTTAATCGTGCGTCTACCATTTTCTCAAGTATATATATATATATATATACATCCATATACCATACATACATACATAAATACGTACGTGATGATCAAATATGCGTGTGATTGTTTCATTTTTAGTAATTCGGACTAACAATGGCCTTATTGATTCCATTAGCTCAGCAGTATTTCATCACCGCGTGCATCTGCTATTATTCCGCAGAAAAGAGTGCCTGTTTGTGGAGCTCGTTCTTTTCGTTGTATTATTCGTGCGCTGAGCGTGTATGCTTTCTTTTTTTGGTGCAACCATGTTCCCCAACGTCGTTTGTTCTTATCTTTTGCATGCGGTGAACCAGAGCTGTGCCACCAGCCTCTGGACGAGGGCCACTGCCGCCCTTCGGACAGCGGCAGCTCCGAAGCGACGAGCGCGTCGATGGAGATGCGGTTCTACTACGATGTGCAAAAGGAGCAGTGCATGCGTTTTTACTACAACGGCTGCGGCGGCAACGACAACAACTTCCGCACAGTGGCTGGCTGCAATCTCACCTGCTTTGGTGAGCTTTCTTTGAAACAAAGTTTGAGAGGGAGACAGAAAGGCTTTACTGGTCTTTCAGGATCATGTATTAGGGTGGGTGAGGCCAAGAGGGCTGACGCGACCGCTGTTGGGAATGAGCCATTTCGACGCTGTCACCACTCTTGGTACTCCGCCCTATCACCGCATCCACCACTGTTGCGACTGCCCATGCGAGCGCAGTCCGGTGTAGTGACGTTGCCTTGCTCCGTCCGCTATCGACGTGGCGCAGAGCAGAGCGATGAAGTTCTCGAGCCGACGAGAAGTTGAAGCAACACTTATATTGGCGGTGAGCGCGACCCCGCGCAGTGCTGCGAAACGCGTCTCCGTGACGTCGGCTGAGAGACTGTCGCATTTGTCGTCTGCTACACTCGGGAGCACTCTCCCTGGTGTTTCTTTGCGCACGCTTGACCTTTGATGCTTGTTCTGACCAGATTTTGCATATGCGCAACTTTTTATCACAAGAAATACTTAAAATCACATACACTAGCTTAGTGCTTAATTTAAAGTATAGTTTTAAATACCGCTCCGGAAGAAACAACACTGCCGGCGTCGGCCCATTCCACGAAGCCGGTCCTGTGTGGAGCGCGGAGAGTAGGAGCTAGGCGTCAGCCTCTGTATTAAGCAATCTTTCGAACAAAGGGACAGCCAGAGCCTAATAACCGACCACAGCGAAAATGCAAAATTAACGCAAGACCAAGTCCAGGCCTTCGGTGCTGTCGGCTTTGGCAGAAGACATTGCGATCCCCGGCAATCGTTTCTAAGGTAAAACAGTTTTTACAACCGTGCCAAACAAGGGTTCATCGGTTTCAATTATTCTTATACTGAAAACCGGAACGTATACTCTTGTAGCGTGGCGGCAGGACAGACGACATGAACGGTCAGACAGTCGAACGACCTATTTACAGATTATTTACATGGCGGCCAAGCCAGGGCCCGCGCAGGCAGAGCGCACAGACAGATCTTCGTCGTCGTAGGCTGGGTTTATCGAGCCACGCTGCGTTGCCCTCTTCATCGTCTTCTCGTGACATGGCCCCCCGGTAGAAAGCGACGCCGCCGTATTGTGCGATGTGGTGAGGACGAAAGATGAGATGACAATGTACAATGAAGACCTTGCCGCCACATAAAATGATGATGATGTAGGCGATGCCTGGTCCCGCGACACGACCTTGTCAAGGCACAGACGAAACGTCGAAGGTATCCGGAACCACGTCGGACTACTGGGCTGGGGACACGTAATCGTCGTCTGGTCACGTCATCGGGTCTTGGCGGTTCTGAATCGGCTGGTCTCGGGCTGGGGATACGGGGCGGGGGGAACGTCGTCGAGTGCTGGTAGCGGCGGGGCTGGGGCTTCCGATGTGGGTCACGCCCCCTGGAAGATTGCGACGATGCCGATGAGGTGTGCAGCTGCGGCCAGCACGGGGAGGGACCCGCACCTCACCAAAATGTAGCGTGGCGGCAGAACAGACGACATGAACGATGAGACAGTCGAACGATCTATTCACAGATTATTTACATGGCGGCCAAGCCAGAGCCCGCGCAGGCAGAGCGCACAGACGTCGTAGGCTGGGATTACCGAGCCACGCTGCGTTGCCCTCTTCATCGTCTTCTCGTGACACTATCTATTGCATTCGTTAGCGGGTATATCAAGCCCTCAACACAGTTCAATAACTGTACGGGTTGAGATTCAGTTTGTTACTATAACGATAGTTAAAATAGAAATTCGGAGCACAAAAGCCGCCGAAAGTACCCTGGGCAGCGTTGCCTGCGCCGTTTCGCGGCGGCTTAGCACAAACCTTCTGACTGTATTTGCATGTGAATAAACAACGCACGCTGCGGATATGCACCTTCTTGCACGCAGCAATAACGAAAGCCAATTTGTGAAGAAGGAAGTCTATGCCATACAGCCTGAAGAAAATATCCACACGATCTTTGTGAGCCTACCGAACATCCCCAAAACTAATGAGACGTTTGTGACGGTGCAAAAAAATAATGCGTTGGGCACAGAAAAAAAATAAAACATTCATCTGATACGAGTCAACAACAAAAGACAGCCGCTTTATTTTCTGCTGTGCAATGCGCGTGTGCGATGCACAGGCCCGTTGCTTGGCACGTAGCATTGGACTATTGAGTCTTCGTCAGAACATTTCAAAAATGCTGTAGGAAAACCTACGCATTTTGAATACTTACCGAAGAACTCAGAGCAGTGAACCTCGCAAATAAGCTGAAAAGGACGAGTTACACACGATTATCTGATTGCTGCTCTGATGAAAGTTGTTCTTTCTCCCCTCGGGTGTTGCAAACTATTGCTGGATGTAGCTTGAAATTGTTGAGAGGTGTCAGAAGTTGGAAAAGGTACTGAATTAGTGGAAATACGCTTCTTAATGCACTGAAGCATAAAAGCGACTGATTTCTAGCACAGGCGCTGCTTCCTCTCACAAGCGGACGACAGCGGGGCGAGTGTAGCAGTGGTGCAAGTGTAGCATACGACAGCGGCGCGAGTTTCTAAGCTGATGTGAGAGCCAGGGGGCGCCATTCAAACATCGCACCGCCAATACAGTATACACAAGGATAACAACCGCGTTACATGGCTCGCACTTAGGTGGCAACACGTCTCTACTGGGTGCCTCCGAAAAGTGTCAAGCTCGCTGTGCTTCCGGGCGGGTTTTATTTCCCCAGAAGTCCGTTACAGCCCCGAGCGGTTTGAATCACTCCAATAAGGTCCCTCGCTGGCCGAAGTTTCAAACCGCAGATGTAAGCGAAGCGATTGAGTCAGCCAAAGCCCCAGGCATGTACCGGTGTGTCTGCTGCAGGCCGTTCGTTCGGCCCAGCTGTTGAGAGGGGAAGAGGAGAGGCGACTATAGGTCGCCTGCAAGTTTGGGCATGTCTGCCGCGGGCGGTCTGTTCGAGGCGGGAATCGGCCCCGCTGTCGGCGCGTCGCCCCGAGCAGCGAGTTTAGGCTGCGCGCTCTGACACAACAGCAGCCCCGCCGCAAGAGAATGCGCCAGGAAGGCGAGCTCCTCCACGTGGCTCGAATTCTGGGCGCGCTAGTTCCCCAGGCTGATGCAGGTTCCCCAGCAGTGCTCCTGGAAAAGAGCGGCTCCACTCTCCTTTCCACAAGCAGGTACCACCTGCCAGGTCCGGATCACAGGTGCATCGACGTGCTGCCCAGGTGTCTCGACCAGCTTCCCCCGGGTCTTCCCGTCTCGTTTTTCAGCACCGGTCACTCATCGTTCTGGAGCTTGCAAAGAACCGACCTACAACAGGCAATACCCAGGACATACAAGCATCCTCTGTCCTCCGTCAGAACACCAGACTCCAACAACCTGATAAACTCTCCTAGCTAAGAATCTATCCACAATTTGAACCCTCTACACCAAGAGGCACATGCGGGACGCAGGGCTCTTAAGATAACAACTCAAACTATGTGTCAAAGATAACACATGACATGAAATGATCATAACTAAGGTTGTTTGCTTGAAATCACGTGGTGCGGAAATAATCAACTGAGGCAGCAAATGAGGGCAGTGATTTTGCTCCCATAAGCTAAAAGGGGTTGACGTAAGTGAAAAACTGGCCGTTCCCGGCCGTTCGCCTCCTCTTGGCATAGTACAGCTCCCATGCCACGATCACTCGAATGGCACTGAATCACGAAACCCTTTAAAATGTCGGGGGCCATTAAAACACGCTCTTCGCTCAGGGCTCGTTTCAGCGTTTGAAAAGCGTCCTCCTTCTTTGTGTCCCATTCCACCTTTACTTGGTCAGTCTTTCTAAGAGCGTCAGTCAGAGGAATAGCAAGTGTGGATTAATCTTTAACACAATGCTGATAATATCCAGCCAAACCCAAAAAAGCTTCGCGGTTGGTCGGCGATAGTTCACTATTGCGGCAACTTTGACTTCTGACGGTCTGCGTCGGCCCCGCTTCACCACATCCCCTAGCTAAGTCCCTTCGGTGCATCCTATGCGACACTTTGAAGGTTTGATTGTTACGCCTCCTTCTTTGAGCCTGCTAGGCAAGACGCTAAGTGCTCTACATGCTCTTATTATGGGTTAGAAAAGATGGCGACATCGTCGAGTTAAGAGAGCGCGTACTCAGACAGGCCACGAAACACACGATCCATTGGTTCTCAGAGGCAATACGGCGCGTTTTTGAGACCGAAGATCAACAGTACGGCACGGACTGTTCCGAACGGGGAAACGAAGGCAGTAGCTCTTCACCCCAGGCTCGTTTCCCCATTTACAACATGTTCTCTTTCCCTGGTCATATACAAGCTTCGCAGGGCTGACGCCCGTAATCTCGTGTGGAGCTGACTTCAAAGCGAACAGAGCGGCGGGCACGCATCTCTCCCAATCGCGTTTTCGCTCAAAGCAGACGGCGTTAAACTTTCGCTTTCACATTGAGTGCATTTTCTCCACTGGGTTGGAATGCGGGTGAAAGTTAGAGCTGCGCGCTACCTTGATTGCATGACAGCCATTGAGGACGGGGGACAATATCGAGTTCGCCTTGCACGGTGCGTGCAGCTTCGTTTCCCCGCCGATGGGGATGACGTGAAACGCTTCAGCCGTTGGCGGCTCGACTAAGCTACCTCCTGAACA
This sequence comes from Haemaphysalis longicornis, assembly GCF_048455015.1. Taxonomy (NCBI): domain Eukaryota; kingdom Metazoa; phylum Arthropoda; class Arachnida; order Ixodida; family Ixodidae; genus Haemaphysalis; species Haemaphysalis longicornis. The sequence continues at coordinate 92,360,100 of NW_027526203.1, forward strand.
CCACTGGAGCCTCAACTCCAGCCTCATCAACTCGAGCCGCTCTTGCCTTTCGGTTTGCTCTCTCCGTTCCTGCATCTCGGCTTGCTGTCTCCGTTCCTGCCTTTCGGCTTGATCCCTCCGTTTCTGCCTTTCGGCTTCGGCTTCCTCCCTGTGCTTCTGCCATTCGACCTCCTCGCAGTCACGTTGCTCTCTTTTTTCGGCCTCATCGCGCTTACGGTGCTCTTTGATTTCATCCCTTGCCTCATTCACTTCCTCAACCATTACGTTCTCCTTCCGCGTGACCTCAAGGATCGCGTCTTCCGTTTCGAACAGCCTAAGTCAAGGCCTAGCTCCTCGCAAACTTCAATGCGTTCCTTCACTTTAAGGTCCTCCATTGTTTGCACTAGCGTCTTGCTGCTTGCCCATGTTAGAATTCCCCTGCCGTTCCTATACTATCTGCTATCAGCTATCAGCTATCAGCTGCCGTTCCTATACTTCACACAGCCCTTCTCTAAACTACTATAACCTGTGCTAGCGAAGTCTGGTGGAGTGAGAGCGACCATGGAGCCCTTGCCGCACTAGGTAGCAGCCGTTGCCCGTCGATCCCGCAGCTGCCATCCACTGTTGGGATTCAGCTATGCCGACGCAGTCACAACTCTAGGGACTGGGCCCTCTCACCGCAGCCACCACTGTTGCGACTGGACATCCGAGCGCAGTCCGGTGTAGCGACGTTGCTTTGTTCCGTCCGCTGTCGACGCGGCACAGAGCAAAGCAATGAAGTTCTCGTGAAGAAGAAAAGTTGAAGCAATATTTATATACAGTATGTACAAGGGTAACAACCGCGTTACATGGCCCGCACAAAGGCGACAGCACGTCTCCCCTAGGTGCCTCTGAAAAGTTCCGCGCTTGCTGTGCTCCCGGGTAGTTTTTATACCCCCGGAGTCCGTTACAGCTGCGAGCCGTTTGAATCGCTCTAATCAGGACTCTCGCTGGCCGGAGTTTGCATCCGACGAATGGAGGCGGAGCGATTGCGTCATCCAACGCCGCTGCCTCCAGGCATGTAGCGACGTGTTTGCCGCGGGCCGTTTGCCCGAGGCATGATACGGCCCAGCCGTTCGGGGGGGAAAAGGAGAGGCGACTCTGCGTCTGCTGCAAGTTTGAGCATGTCTTCCGCGGGCGTTTATTTCGCGGCGCGACTCGGTCCCCCCGTCGGCGCGTCGCCCCGTGCAGCGAATTTCGGCTGGGCGCTCTGGCACAACACCGCCAAGGCCCGGGAGGTGATCAAGACTTCCCCTGCTCCCCCGGGTCGCGCATTATCTGCTCCCGGAGTTTACGGGATGGAAAGGGAAATTGGTTCTGAGGGGCATTCACATACGGAGTGGTGGTGAGCGTCGTGCGTCCCGCAAGATGGACAGGTGGGCTAGTAAAGAATTGTGGGTTAGTGTGTATCCCGTTGTTTTCTTTGTGGGTAAAGGGTCGGTGGTAGGATGCGTACCATCTGGGCTGCTTAGGGGGTAGACGTGGTGCGGCGGGGTGGGTATTAACGTGCCGAAGCTCCAGCTCATGTATGGTGCGTGCCGTAGAGCGGTGCTCCGGACTAATTTTGACCGCTTGTCGATCTTTAGCGTGCGCCGAAATATCGACATGCAGGCGCTTTCGATTTCCATCTGAAAAGCAGCCATCAAGCCAAGGATCGAACCCTCAATGTCTTTAGGCTCAGAAGCACAAGGTCTTAGTCCACGAAACACTGCGGCGGGTGTCTATTGAGCTGTTAGAGAACACCGACAGAATTGACGCAATTATTACAGAAAGCGTTTGGGAGGTATTATCACTTCCCAACCCCCGTGGGTGCTTCGTATGACTGGAGGTTTAAACAGTGAAGTTGTGATCGAAAGGCACTGCCTCTTGGTTGAATGGCGCATATGGTGGTCGGTTTTCCAGTGTTGCTGTGCTGAAGCAAAGTTCTACTCATGGGGATCGCATGGCCAAAAAATACCCTCCGGTGGTCACACTCCCTGGAAAATGAATGCATGCGAAGAGTATTAGTTTGTCCTACACACAAGTGACAGTGTGGCACTTCATATAAGCCAGAACTAAACATTTTATAGTTTAAAAGACCCTTGCGGTCAATTAGAAGCCAAACGAATGTGGATTAGTCACATAAACAAAGATTACTTGATTCTAGGTACACGTTGGTTAGGTACACCTTGATTCTAGGAACACGTTGGTCACCCCACAGCGCCCATGGTATCAAATTTGGTACGTGATGTTTGAGACGCCGAAAAGTGACGATAAATCGCATTAGGCCAAGACCAAAGCTCCATTATCATTTTGATACCCCGACGAAGTTTTCTCGCGTGAGTAGTTAGACAGGCGCTGGCACGGGCCTGCTGCCAGCTGGAGAAAAATGTCCGGACCGGGAGCTCGCACAGTGGCGTCCCACCGGCGTCATTTTAGTAAGAAACTAGTGAGTATTTTACCGTATCGTTTTAAATGTTTGACCTCTTCTTCAGAAAATGTTGCGAGACCAAAATTCTCTCTTCATTGTTGTGTTTGAGGCGCGGCCCCTTTTAAGAGTTGCTTGAAGATTTTGTGTTACATATTTGGTACAGATGGCTGTCATTGATAGCACAATTGTCGTATCGCATTTGGTACGCTTTACGAAACAGCTTTCAAGAATACACATTTTCGGTGTTTGCTATTCGTTGATTTTCAAGGGCCAGAAGTTAGGAACATATTGACCACATTTTCGCTGGCGAAGCTGTTAGCGATGTCAGGGACTTGTCAGAAAGTGAATATGCATATTACATTCCACTAGCCGTGCTGAACTCCTCAAAGACCAGCGATGATGACCGTGCGTACAAAAATTGGGAAAGGGATTGGTCAAAAGCAGTCATACAAACAGCCCATCCAACAGGTGAAACGGTATGACCGCAAGGCCTAAGTCCAGTTGACGTGTCCTCTCCAATTGTTCGTGTTTACAACAGTTTAAGGGGGGCCAGCATAACCATCAGGTGTCTCCGTCCAAGTACAAGATTTGCTCCAGGCGCTGGTACATGTATCTAATAAACCATGCTATCTTCATCTGCGTCGTGCATGTGTGGAATGCCCACAGGCGCCACAGCCATCAGTTGAAGGAGCGGCCACTGAAGCTGAAGACATTCATAGCCAGCATATCAGAAAGCGCCAAGAGGACGGCCGAATAGTCGCCCGCCTCCTTCTGTGAAGAAGACGAAGGTCGCGCCCAGTCAGCCCAGAGATGACGTTCGAAGAGACGGGGGTTGGGCATCTTCTACTTGTGACCGGCAAGCGACTACGATGCAGGCGCTGTGTACGAAGCGCTAGCACGCTTAGCAAAGTTGTGTAGGCGGAATAGAATATCACTCTCCGCCTGAACATGCAATGCAACTGCTTCTTCGAATACCACAAGCCAAATTTCTGCAGCTGGCAAGGAGATAGCAGAAGAGCCCACTGTATTGGCCGCGGCGGCCGCTTTTCTGATGGAGGCGAAAAGCAAAAACGCCCGTGTGTACGAGATTTTGGCGCACGTTAAAGATCCCCAGGTGGTCAAAATTAATCCGGAGCCCTCCACTACGGCGCGCCTCATCGCCTGCGTTGCGTCGGCGCGTTAAACCCCCACAATCAATCAATCAAGCCCACTGTATCATATATGATACGTGTAATAATTTTTAGCTGGTTTGAAATTTCACTTTGCTTTTCACATGAATAAGGTCACCTTAGGCCTATGTAAGGGTACGCACGTTTCTGGAATTTTTTTTTGCCTTGAAATATATTTAGGCTTTCTGGGTAGAAAGCAAACCATAAATATAAAATATTCCTTCTTAGGCAATTGCTTCTAAAGCAACGTGCCCAGTTTGAGACAGTCTAACGCTCCATAATTCAAATTTAATTCAAATTTTAAACCCACCATAATTCAAATTTCAAACGCACCAATGTATTCAAATTTAGTTTTTTTTCCAAGAACGACAGAACAGTGGAATTTACTGCCGGGTGAGATTAGGAGTGCATCGCTAAATCAATTTCTGCCTTTTCTTGAAAGTCGTGTGTAATCAATAGTTCCTTGCTTTGTTGTGTTGGTATGTGCGCCCCATTTTGCAGTGCCCACTAATTGGATGTATAACGATTTTTCTGTGCACATTGGTATCGGGATTTTGTTCTGAATGGAATTGCCTTGTGTATAGGTGTGTATATTGTATTTTTTGTTGTCTGAAGTTATGCATTTGCAACCACACCTCTGTATTTCAACCACTCCTGCTATAGCCCATAAAAGGACTGCAGTATGTGAAAAAATTAAAATAAATAAATAAATAATGTTGAAGGGAACTTTGAGTTCGGCGAGTTGCGAAATATTCATCATTAATTACTCAATAAGGGGCTCAAACACAAAGCAATACGCCTTCGGACAGCCGTCTAATCCGCTTTTTTCACTGCGGTGTGGTGGCCTTTGGTGGTACTAGCGGTAAGACATATGGCAGGGGCGCAAGTGGTGCTCCACTGCAGCGGAAGAGGAATCGGCGGTTCATAAAGCGTTTTATGCGCGTGTGCAAGTGTGAATCGTACCATAGCCTCCTGTATAACGCCTTGTGCCTGTTCAGTGTCAGAAATTCCGCCGTTCGCTCTGGTGGCGCCCTAATCCCAGGTTTTCCTGTGTTGGCAAGGGCACGGTCAACATTTGTCTTCACACCTGGCACAATGGGTGGTTCAAAAAAAAGTTGTCAAGGCCCTTTTCAAACAAAAATATGGGTTGCATTAAGGAGACTCTGGCTCTAGCACTGACCGGCACCTCCTTATTGAACAAAAAAGGTAATACAAATTCACGAGGCCTTTCACGAAGCAGACAAATAAAAATTCCCCCGCATTTCCCCGAAGGGGAGTATGAGGAAGTGCGAAGCACGGGGTGATGCTATGAGGGGGAGTTTGTTGAAGTTTGGTGGCATTTTGCCCGTTAGTTACATTAACACCCCCTCGTGATCACGTTCGTTTTAACACGCCTCGTTTGTCCCTCTGCGGAAATCTTGGTGAATTAACGTGTATGTTCGAGAGATGTTCGAGAGGGAATGTAATCACGCACACACACACACACACACGCAAAGTAAAGTGAAACGACAGTATTTATTTCAGCACTTGTTTGTGTTGTCGTTGTATGCGACGGTCATTACGACCGCCTTGTGGTCGCTAAAGTGGACCGTTAAGGGTTGTTGCAGCCGCTATAACGCCGCTGAGTCGCCAACGCACGCCGCTGACGACGTAGTTTGAATGCGTTAAAGATATAAGGCGCGTTACTAACACTGACATCAGCGTCGCGTCCGTGGCGTGGATTCTGCTTCCGGTTACGCTCGTGAGCGGCCGCAGGATGCTTGGCTCCGCTGGAGCGGTTAGTGCGACCATGACTGGTCGCGGAAACAGGCTTTTTGAACAGGACGCTGACGATTACCCAGTTTCACTGCCTATGTTACCGACAGGACGATGTGTTTTGAACACAGTTTTTATTCATGCTGACGTACGTGCTCGGCCTTATCGAGTGGAAGAATTCCGGGACATGTTGGCTCATCTGACTCTGCTCCCCGAGGTGGTTGCCTTGGGGGCGTATCAGATGAATCATGTGTGGGCCGTCACCTTCAAGGACGACGCCGGGGTTAAGAGGATGCTCTCGTGCGACGACGTCAGGGTCAAGGAGCGCCGGTGTATCGTCATCGACCCCGCAAATCAAGACGTGCGCCTCAAGATACACTGGCTCCTTCACAATGTTCCGGACGACGACGTTCGCGCGGCGTTGGCACCGTACGGCCGAGTCATTGACGTGTCCCGGGAGCGCTGGCGCGTCAGGGGCGTGCAGGACAAAGGCTCGACGACGCGGTCGGTGACGCTCAGGCTGAACTCGGGCGTGAGAGCCGACGATTTGCCGCACCAGCTCCGTGTTGCAGGTGAGCAGGCGCTCGTTGTCGTACCTGGCAGGGCCCCGCAGTGCCTGCGCTGCTCCGGCACGGGGCACATGAGGCGAGACTGTAAGGTGCCGCGCTGCACACTCTGCCACCGTTTCGGGCATGAAGCGAGCGAGTGCGTGCGAACGTACGCGAAGGTGGCCGGACCGCGAGGAGACCCGGAACAGACCGAGTATATTATGGACGAGGGGGAGACAGAGGAGGTGGCAGCAGGGGGCGGCAACGACCCTGGGGTGGCAGCTGCACCGCAACAAAAGGAGAACTCTGATAAAAAAGTGGAGGCCCTGGTCGAGTTTCCCGCCTTGGCCAGTGCCGTGCAACCCGAGCAGAGCGACATCCAGACAGGTGATGCCGAAGGTGGAGGCCCGGTGAACGTCGAGGACAAGGTGCCCGGTGCAGAAAATTTCCTTCCCCTTCAGGGAGCGGACTTCTCAAATGGAGACGACGACGACCAAGCTTTGCCGAAAAGGCCACGCCAGGAGAAAGTGGGGGTGCAGGGAGGTGGGGACGGATCTGGACCTGTGAAGGTGTCTGCAACGGGGACTTCGTCGAGGCGCTCGAGCTTCAAGCCAAAGCCGAGCACGCCTTACGACAGAGGACCAGCGGCATCAAAGAGCCCGTAAGAACACGCTACTTGTCACCACTTTTTCCGGACTGCTAAGATGCCGTTGGAAAGTCTTTGTGTCACTTAAAACAAAAAAGTTCAGGTTATGCTCTAGGGATGGTCGTCGGCTCGCTGGGTTTTTCTTTTTTGGGTGTTTAATGCAGAGGGAGGGAGGGTTTTTTTTCCGTTTTGAGTATCTTATAAGTCGACGGTTTTCTTTTTTTGCGTGTGGTTGCGTGTGTGTGTGTGTGTGTGTGGGTGTGTGTGTGTGTGTGTGTGTGTGTGAACGCCGTAAGTTGAATATATTCTTCATTTAGGAACAAAATGTCTTCCGTCACACCCCACTTAACGTTGCGTGTTGCCACTCTCAACGTGCGTGGATTAGCCGACCGCAAGCGACAAAGTCAGCTGTACCGCATTATAAATGAGCAAGACCTTGATATAGTGGCTTTGCAAGAAACGAAAGTTGAAAGCGAAGAAAATACTGAGCGTATGGTACGTAGTTTTTGTGCACGTTATCAAGTTTGTGTAAGCCATGCAGTGGGCTTCTCAGCTGGGTGCCTCTTGTTAATTCGCCAGAGCATTGGGGCGACGGTTCAAGCCGTCACATCCGATACGAGGGGGCGGATGGTGGTGTGTGATCTTGTTTTTGCGTCGAAAGAATGGCGGGTCATTTGCGTGTATGCGCCGATAAGGGTCGATGAACGAAAAGGGTTTTTTGAAGAGTGTCGCGCTTGGCTCGGCACAGAACGTGCTCTTATTGTGCTGGGAGATTTCAATTGTGTCTGTGCCGCTCGCAATAAATCGAGCACCACCCCCTTTCGTGACGGAAGTACTGTAGTACTGGATGAAATTATGGCTGATTTTGGCTTGGAGGATGTGGGGAACTTAATTAGTGGCGCACATCAGGTGCAGTTTACACACTTCCAGGGTGCCAGCCATGCCCGGCTGGATAGAGCATACGTCTCGCTAGAACTTGTGCCTGAGTGCTGCCAGTACGCTGTCCTTCCTATATCCTTTAGCGATCATTGCCTTGTTTCGTTTTCACTCGGCAGGCCCGAGAAGAAAGCGTCAAAGTTTAACTGGGATTTGTGGAAGATGAATAGTAAGCTAGTACAAGATGAACAATTTGTAGCAGATGTAAAAGGGATGATGGAAAAAATAGATGGGAGTGAGACAAGCTTGACTTTCCAGTGGGAAATGTTCAAGCAGAACGTTAAGATAACGGCACTAGAAAGGTCTAGTGTCCTCAGAAATAATAAAATGAAAAACGAAAAGGTGATTCGTGAAAATTTAAAAAAGCTTACAGAATTTGAGTGCGAATCACCAGGGCTTTTTAAAGAGGACATTAAATCACTGAAAGCCCAGTTGGAGGCCATGGAAGAAGAAAGGTATCATGGCGCATTAGTGCGAGCGAGGGCGGAGAAATTGCTTTTGGGTGAAGCCCCCACTAAGAGGGCCATCAGTTCGGAGAAACGATATGCAAACAGAAGCATGATAACTGATATTGAATATAAGGGTGCGGTGTCTAAGGACCAGCAAGTAATTAAGCGCGCGTTTTTCGAGTTCTATAATAACTTGTTTGCACGTCATCCCATAGACCCGAATGTTTTTAAGGAGGATTTCATGACGTTACTGCCTGTTGTAGAAGATGAAATGAGGACATATCTTGAGGCCTCTATTTCAATCGATGAGGTAAAGCAAGCGATTTCTGAGCTAAGTCCGGGTAAAACCCCAGGCCCTGATGGTTTGTGTGGAGCATTTTACAAGGCTTTCGTAGATGAACTCAGCCCCATCCTTTGTGCATTATATGCAGAGGCCTATGAACTTAAAACTTTGCCCCCATCCTTTTCGAAATCTCATACTGTGCTCATCCCAAAAACGGAGGATGCAAGGGAGTTGATGAGCGTAAACGCGTATAGACCCATAACTTTAACAAATGTAGACTACAAGATATTAATGAAGGTACTCGCTAAAAGACTACAGACTGTGATGAAAGACTTGGTAGGGCAACACCAAACCTGTGGAATAAAAGGTCGCTCAATTACAACCAACATCCATGTAACTCGAAGCATTTTAGAATGCTGCGATTGCATGCAGTCCGCTGTGGCCCTCCTTCAGATCGACCTAGAAAAAGCTTTTGACCAGGTCTCACATGAACTGTTGCTTGCTATTCTAGAGCACGTCAACGTTGGAAAGGTTATTACTGATGGAGTGCGTATGTCGTATAAGGAGTGCACCACAAGTCTTGTTATAAACAAGGCACTCAGCACTCCAGTAAAAGTGTCACGTTCGGTACGTCAAGGGTGTCCTCTTTCGCCCTTACTTTTCTGTTTATTTATAGAGTCCTTTTGTTTGAGCATTAAGAACAGTGTCAGTATACGCGTTTTTCGGTTGCAGTCATGCGAAGTGCGCGTGCTTGCGTACGCCGATGACATCGCTCTTTTTTTTGAAGACAGAAGCAGCATAGGGGAGGCCGTTAAGATACTTAAAAGATTCTGTTATTGTACCGGAAGCTCTGTCAACTGGAAAAAATGCTTGGGCCTGTGGCATGGTAACTGGGATGCGACACCAAGCATATACGGAGGTATAAGCTGGGAACAGACGCCTCCGAAGTATCTCGGTGTGCCACTAGAAAACTACCGCGATAGCGATCCTTACTGGCGAAGGCAGGTGACAGAGCTGCGCAATAGGACGGAAAAGTGGGAAGGGAAAGGAAAAATGCTGTCAATGTTCGCTCGCGCGACAGCGTGTAATCTGTTTTTCGCGGCTAAAGTGTGGTACGTGATGCAAGTGCTCCACTGTGCGCGAGCAAATGTGCAAAGGCTGCACCGCGTGTTTGCCGTATTTATTTGGGGGTCTACTTGGGAGCGGACGAGTCGCACGAACTTGTTTCGACGTGTCCGCTCCGGGGGTCTGTCACTGGCACATCTGTTTCTGCGTCAAGTTGTAAACCGCCTTTTTTTTCTGCGCGAGGTGCAAGATCCTTTCTTACGCACCGTTATTCAGGTACGCTTGGGCAGGGTCTTACCACAGTATGTTGTTAGTTCAACCCAACCATTAGCCGGCGGTATTCATGGGTATTTGCGTGAAGTTGTCCAAGCGGCTCAATTTTTGTGCGCACGATTTTCCATGGAATACTTGTGCAATGTACAGAAGAAAAAGTTGTATAGAGATCTCCTTGATGTTTGTTTGCCAGTTCCACTGTATAGAACGTTGTACCGTGCAGGAACTGGCCAAGATGTACTGAAACGGGTCAAAGCAATGGCGGTTCCACCTGGTGTCAAATCCTTTTTCTTTAAATTGCACGCCGGTGTTTTACCTGTGAAAACGTGGATGCAGGAGAAGGGCCTATTTGTCCCGTGGGGTGTGGACTGTACCCTGTGTAAGAAGCCCGAAACAATTGAACATGTGTTCCTGGATTGCTGGGACGCGGTCTTTCTTTGGGACGTGCTACAGCGTACCCTGAAAAATGATTTCCCTCTTGATTGTCACGGCATACGGTTCCTGTTTGTAGAAGACTGTAATGGTGTACCTTATGATTTGTTAATGCTTTTGGTCTTGCACGGCATATGGAGGTCTCGCATGGCTTTCCGCAACAGTGATATCGATGCCAGGCCAGTGAGGCAGTACTTCTGCGAGAACGTCAGACGGATAGTAGAAGTGTGGAAGGTCCAGCCGTGTGTACCGGACTGGATTTCGGAGGTGGAAAAAGTATTGAACATGCCGCGTTTTTAATCTGAGCTACGCTAGCGACCATAGCGTTAGCGGTTTTACCCTTGTTGTTCATGCCTTTTTGTTTTAGTTGATGTCCAAACCCGGCAATAAAGAAAAAAAAAAGCGTCCGTGGCGTAGTCGGTAGAGCGTCGCGCTGCGGCCGCAAAGTCCTCGGATCGAAACCTGGCGCCGGATGCGTTTTTTTTTTATATAGTGTAGTGGCCTGGCTGGCGCGCCGAGAGAGGGTGTTGCGAGCTGGAGAGTAGTAAAGGGGCTTTAGGAGAGTAGGCGAGGGGGGAGAGGAGGCGCTATGCGAGCGCCCTCACGCGTCGGAAATCCGGCGCCGTTGCTAGGCACGGTAGCTAGCTCCGTTGCTAGGCTGCGGACGGAGGACGGCGGCGGAAGCAGGAGTAGGCCCGACTAAGTGCTTCGCACTTAAAACTTGAATGCGGTAATTACAAAAGAGATGGTCTTTATTGGGCTACCTTGTAAATAATTTAACGCAAAAGTTTATTTCTTCATTTCATTCGGTTCAGCCAGAAATGCTACTGGTGGGTTCGCTAGTAAGTTTGTGACCCACTTGGAATTGATCGCTTATTCGGTATCGATTGGTGAGGGAAGAATGAGTGTAGCGGGAAGAAGTATAGAGAAACGAGCTTAGTGCATGCTGAATGCTTATCCTAGGCTTATAAAGGGGCCTTCAAACACTGAGTATCGCTTTGAGCTAAAGCTTGAAGTCGTCATTCTTTTTGAGCAGCCCGGTATTGCCGATTACCGCGTCATCAGTATATCTACTACATGCGCGATGGCACCATTTTGTGAAGCAGCGGCGGCGGAGAAATAAAGGGAGGAGGAGAATGGGCGCGTACCCTTTCGGGGACCGTTATTACATATTAGCGGCAGAACGAGACTTAATGGACTCGGCAGTAAAAAGGGGGAGCTCAACGGTTTGAACTTCACTAAACAAAATTTAATTTGTATGACTCAATTACCACTAAACACCAAATCAAGCATAATTATTTTTCGCTTATCAACTCCTATAAAGTGGAAGAAAAGTTAACTGTCTCTTATCGCAATGACAACCATGAGGTCATCTATACATTTTGTTGGGAAACTGCCGTAGCGAACCCAAAAGGGCGAGCGGGCAGGTGGAAACCTTCACTGAATGCAGTTTAGTAGTTCTGTGACGCCTCGCATAAAGCTTCGATCTTTAATTCTGGCTCATAAAGTTCAAGCTCGCCGTTTTGCGGAATTTTGTAGCTGGACGACGCCTTCGCGTAGCAGACGACGCCGAGGTGCGTTTCAGTTCATCTCCGCCTGAAACAGCAGTTCGCATCGGCATGGCCATCGAAAAACATGGGTACTTGGCGCCCCCACAGTGAATGGGCTGGTGCAATTGGTTTCGGGACGATAGAGCAGGCACAGTAGGTTATACAAGAGGCTGTGATCGAACACATTGCAGCTTAATAAATAAGTGTGCTTGAAGACGTACGTGTAATGTGGGAATCATCTCAACAAGCGTGCGACATTTGTTTTTTTTACGCAGCGTGTCCACAAGTGTCAGTACCAGAGGGTGGCTATCTGAGGATGTTGTAGCAATTTTATTGCGCCAATTCTAGCTTTTTTCTCGTTGGCAACAGAAGGGCCCCTGGCAGGCAATATAATGGCCCTGGCAGGCAGCAACATAAACGCAGTCACTTAAGAAGCCTTCACAAAAACAGTAGTTTGATCGACTGGTTTGTTGGTTTCAACGATGCGGAAACTTGTACCCGACTGTATATTTGTTGAATAGCACTGTTCTTTTTTCCTGTCGCTTTCTTTCTCATCGTAGCAAGCATAAATTCAGGCGTAGGATAATTTTAGGAGCGTTTCGACTGAAGCAGCGGAAGTAATAAGCAACCGAAAGCCCAAAATGTATAAGAAAATTTCTTTTTATGGCACATTTTAATTCGTAACGGCACTTTTCACCCTTAGTCAGGAAGCCCTTTCTTCTCTAGAACAACTGTCAGTTAGAAAAGTTGGTATCGGCTAATTCCGATGAGACAGCGGCATAATCATGAGCGGAAAAAGTGGAACACAGTACATACTTCTCTACTCAAATAGCTAGCTCCGCGTCATTGGGATCAAAACGGTGGCATCGTTTTGATCCAATCCTCGCAAGTAGTGAAGGGCTCAGTGCAGATAGCGCTGAAAAAAGTAGCAATTTTTGCATGCATGCTAGGAAATAAAAGTTACAAAAAAACTCCCAGCACGATTTGAACCCCAACCGCTCAGCGGATTGCCGTTTCTGACGCTCTAGACCTCTAGGCCAAGGTCACGAATTCCTTGTCTCCCGAATACCGCGTAGACCAAACTTAGACTCTGCTTTTTCCGTTGTATACCGCTGTGAATGTGCTGCATTATACTATTGCTAGCACAGAAACTGATGGTTTGTTGAATTGCGCTTCTACACTAGGCTCCCCCCCAGCCCCCACGAATAGCTGATACTCAGTGACTGCGTTATTTAAAGGTGCCATGAAGACAACGTTGTCTTCATGGCCCCTTTTATTTATTCGGAATATTTCGTGTTCCATAGTGCCCCCAGCGCTTGTCCGGAAGCACATGGTGCTATATTCACTGCGAAATTAATCAATCTAAACTAACATTTTGATTCTCGCGCCAAAATGTGTCTTTGAACTAAGTTTTGTTGTCTGACATTTCGACACTTTACTTACTGTACAGCCTTCTACAGTACACGGATTCTTCTGTAAATGAACGTTTCTTACAACTTTGATCCGTTCACTTGGGCACGTAATGAAGTTTGGGTGTTCAAGAATCTTCGCTTGCGGGTATTGCTGTACACGGATCTTTCTTTACCGGCATAGTTAGGCCGTCAAAATTTTCAAATCATTGGTCTCTCGTATTGCAGACGCGTGGTATTTCGATGCCGTAAATAAAACGACCGGCTGAGCATTCAATTATTGTGCACGCGCGTCTAAGTTTGAAATTAGGCACCTAGTTTGAGTTATTCCTTGTCAGTGTGAATACAAAACTCAACAGCTAACCACGGCTCAAGAAAAGAAACCTTGAAACAGGTAGTCACTTGAGAATACTGCGTCAGAAAGCCATTTTAAATAGCAGACTCTGCTTTTTTCTCTGAGGCAACGCAAACAAGATACAGCTTGAGATTGCCACATTTATGTTGCGACAGCAGTAAACTTTTAATGCGTCTGGCAGTTTAAATTATATGGCGTCAGGGATTGCCATAAAAGAAAGAACCAAATGCTCAACGTAGTACACTGTCTGCTCGTGAACCTTAAAACTTAGGAGGGTTGGGGGCTTTACAATAGACTGGAGATGTTGAAATCCTGCTAGTAAACTAAAATCTAAGCAGGAATCATTGTGTTGAGCTGACAAAATTATGGCAGTCATTCGTAAGAAACCTTCGCAAATCGAAACTATTCTGGAAACAGTTGTCTTACTTGAATTGAGGATAGGTCAGCAGGCTGAAGACGCGGATGTCGTTGAGAATCGTAGTCGCAGATGGAACCTCGTCATTCATGGCATCCAAGAGCAAAACGAAGACGAGCAAATTTTGAAGGAAAAGGTGACTGCGAATCTTCGCAAAAAAGTACAGCAGATACGAATCGGTGGATAATTCGCCGTCATGTTTGGCATAATGTACATAGGCCAGCCGTTGTCTATTTCCAAGACTGCAGAGGAACCGAGGCTGCGCTTCGGGATGGGAAAAGGTTAAAAGGCCCCAATATCGATCAGTTATGACTGCAGTTGTTCGACATGACGTGCACAACTACTTCTGTGGCAGTCTTAGAAGTCTGATAAGGCAAACAGCTGCCTACTATCAGCTATGAGTAGATCGCGTTCTTTAGGCGTCGGACGAAGCCAGAACTGGTCGAATAGTTCAATCACTGAAACCATTTGCGCTGTGTAGCGCAATGGCCGGAAGTGAAGTCTAGGATTGGATTGGATTGGAAAAACATTTATTGTGCCTGCGGTTGAAGTCCAAGTTAGGACTTCAGACTTGGCCAGTGTCGTCCTCACTGTCGCCACCAGGGTTAGAGGCCCCCCGCCCGTTACCGGGCTGTGAAGTCTCCTGCCTGGCCAACGCCACGATGACCCGCTGGACGGCCTCGAGTTGGAGGTCTTGGTTGCCAGATCGCTTAGCCTCTTCAAAGGCGGGTGGAAGCCTTCCTGATGTAGAATCTTCTGGGAAGTTCAGACAGTCCCAAACGATGTGCTCAAGAGTCGCGGGGGCGTTGCGACACACCCTGCACGTACCGTCGGGGTGTGCCTCCGGGAAAATCTTGTGCATGAAAGCCGGGCTCATGACCGTTCGTGTTTGAAGCTGCCTATATATGACTGCCTGCTCCCTGCTCAGCCCTTTACAGGGCGGCGGGAGCGTGCGTCTGGCGAGCCGATAGGCCTTGGTTATTTCGTTGAAGCTGGTCATTCGGTCTCTTGTACTGAACCACAAGTGATCACCACTTGACCCGGCGCGGTCTGTTAGTTCGCGCGCGCGGGCGTGTGTGGTTTCGTTATGGTTGGCGTTGGTGTGCGACACTTCCCCTGCGTGTGCCGGAAACCACTTTATTCTTGCCCTTTCCCGGTGTCTCGGTATCTCATTTAAAATTTTCGTCGCAGCAGCAGAGACCCTGCCTCGGGCGAAGTTCCTGATTGCCTGCCGCGAATCGCTGAGGACAGTGCGGCAGCCCGGGTCTTTGATGGCCAGTGCGATGGCCACCTCTTCAGCCTCTTCGGATGTACCACTCGCTGTGCTGACCGCCGCTCTGATGCTGCCCCCAGCATCGACGACAACCACGGCGAATCCTCTTCTGCTCGCATATTCGGCAGCATCCACGTAACGGGCGCTTGTGTCGCCGGCGTGCAGGTCCGCCAGTGCCTTGGCCCTTGCCTTGCGTCTGCCTTCATTGTATTCGGGGTGCACGTTGCGCGGGATAGTGTCCACGCGAATTTTGCTCCTGATCTCGTCCGGGACGGGCATCTTGGCTCCTTGTTGTTCGTGATATCGTATTCCAAGCTTCTCCAGGATTCTCCTACCGGGCTTGGTCATGGAAAGCCTTTCCAGCTGGGCAATCCTCTGAGCCTCGGCAATTTCGTCGAGGGTGTTGTGGATGCCCAGAGTGTACAACCTCTCCGTGCTGGTGCATTCGGGAACTCCGATGGCCGTCTTGTATGCCCTTCGGATGACTACGTTGAGCTTGTTCGTTTCGTCCCTCTTCCATTTGTGGAAGGCGGCCACGTATGTGATGTGGCTGAGGACGAAAGAGTGCACGAGCCTCGTGAGGTTCTCCTCGCGAAGTCCCCTCCGTCTGTTCGACACTCTTCTCATTAGTCTGATGGCGTTAGCCGCCTTGCCGACGACCCGTGTCACTGTTTTCCCGTTGCCTCCGTGCTCGTTAATAAGCATTCCCAGAATACGGATATCTGTGACTCTGGGTATGACGGTACCATCTTTGGTGTAGACGGAGATTTCCTCGCGGTCGCTTCTCTTTTCAGTGCGGGGACCTTCCCTGGGCCTGTATAGCAGCACCTCGGACTTACTCGGTGAGCATCTGAGGCCGGTGCCCTCGAGGCTTTCCTCGACCGTCCGTACCGCCCGCTGAAGCGCCTCTTCTACTCGAGCGTCGCTGCCGCCTTCGACCCACAGCGTGATGTCGTCGGCATATATGGTGTGCCCGACGTGCTCCACCTCTGCGAGTCTACTGGCGACCTCGATCATGACTAGGTTGAATAGGAGCGGCGAAATAACCGACCCTTGAGGGGTGCCTCGGCTGCCGTTCTCTTTGGCGTCCGTTGCGAGATCCCCCGCAACGATTTCTGCCGTTCGGCCCGTGAGAAAGCTACCTATGTACTCATGGGTCCGCTTGCCCATGTTCAACTTAGAGACTTGGCTCAGGATCGCCTAGTGGTTGACATTGTCGAAGGCCCCCTGTAGATCCAGGCCCATGACGGCCCTTGAGTCTCGGGTGTCCCTGTCGACAATGAGGTGCTTCAGTTGTATCATGGCGTCCTGCGTGCACAAGTGCGGCCGGAATCCGATCATACTGTCGGGGTAAAGGTCGTTGTTTTCGAGATATTCTTGCCAGCGCGCTAGTAGGACGCGCTCCAGTACCTTGCCCACGCAGGATGTGAGCGATATTGGACGGAGGTTGTCCGTGCTCGGCGGCTTTCCAGGCTTGGGTATCAGGATCATCTTAGAATGTTTCCACTCCTTCGGTACGACTCCCGACCTCCAGCACTCGTTGAAGTATTTCGTGAGGGCTACAATCGAGCGGTCATCGAGGTTCTTGAGTGCTCCGTTCGGCACGTGGTCGGGACCCGGAGCCGATCTGCTGTTAAGCTCTTGCAGAGCCGTCCGCACTTCCTCGACGTCGATGTCTCTGTCCAACCTGTCGTTTGGGCTTCCAAAGTAATCTCTGTGGGTGACTTTCGGCGTGGATGGGATGTATTTCTCCAGAAGTTTCTTCTTCACCGCATCCTCGCCTCTTTCCTTGATTTCCGCGTGTAGGATCTTTGCAAGCCTATCCCTCTGATAAGACTTGGTCTTCGTCTTATCCAGTAGGTGCCGGAACAGGTTCCAGGTTCTGCCGTTGTGGAGTTGGCCATCAGCAGCGTTGCAGAGTTCGTTCCATTTCTGGTTGTTGAGCGCGTGGCAGTGCTCCTCAATCTTGCGATTCAGACCGGCGATCTTCTTCCGCAGCCCTCTGTTGAGCCTTTGCTTCTTCCATCGCTCTTGTAGAGATCGCTTCGCCTGGATTAGATGGACTAGCCTGCTGTCCATGCTGTCGACTTGAACATCCGTCTCGATTTCTCTCGTGGCCAACTTCACGTCCCTGGTAACGTTTTTCATCCAGGCGGCGATGTCTTGGATGTGTTCGTTTTCGTCTGCGGCTTCGTTTCTTTGCCTTCTGAAGGCTTCCCAGTCGACCCATTTGTGCTTTCGTGCCTGAGGTGCGCTGGATCCACTCAGTCGCACTGTAGTTTCCACAATCATGTGATCACTTCCAAGGTCCAGTCCGGTGTTCTTCCACTCTACGTCCTCCGCCACGATGTTCTTGACAAAGGTGAGGTCAGGGGTGGTGTCTCTGGACACCGAGTTGCCCGTTCTCGTCGGGTTGGCAGGATCCGTGACGAGGACGTACCCATTGTCGAGCGCATCCTGCGCCAGGTTTCTGCCTTTGGCGTTGCTCTTGACGTAACCCCAGGACTGGTCCAAGGCGTTGAAATCGCCGCATACCAGTAGCTTGGAGCAGCCTGCCTGTGCACTGGCCTTGTGTAGAAGCGCCCTGAAGCGCTGCCTGCGTTTACTGGGGTTGCTGTAAACGTTGAGGATATAAATACTTTCCTTTCTTTTCCTGCCTACCACCACTTCCGCAAAGACGTGATCAATTGTAACGTTCGTGAGATTAAGTTCTAGCATTGTGTGCTCCTTCCTGGCCATGACGCATAGTCCCCGGCTATTGTCGTCGGTAGACCATAGCGCTCTGTAGCCATGTAGGGGGTGACGCACTGTTAAAGTTTCTTGGAGTAAGATTATGTCTGGTTTCCGGTCGCTGCTCTCGATGTGTTGCAGTAGAACTGCCCACTTCCTGTGCAGGCCGCGGCAATTCCACTGCCAAACGACTATTGTTGTTTCTGGGGCCATGACTCGTCTGTACCGGTAATGCCGCCCTGCGCCGTCGTGCGTGGGTCCTGGTGTTGGGATAAGGCCTCATAGCTTAGAGTGTGTTGGGTGGCTCCCTCGATCCTGCTTTTTTCGGCGATGGCCAACTTGAGCGAGTCGATCATTTTTTCCATCCTCGATTCGAACATTCGCTCCATCCTCTTTTCTAGCTTGCTCAACCTGTCCTCTAGTCGAGCTTCGTTGCTGCTAATTTCTTTGGTGCCACGTTTTTTCGTGATCCTCTTCTTGAGTGCCGGTTCTTTGAGTTCCTGGGCATCATCGACAGTTTCCATTGGCTGCCCCTTAGGCAGAGACTCAGACGTGTTGGTCGAAGGGCCCGGGGCGGTGTCATTGCCCCTAGCCTCCGCCAGACATTGTAGGCTCTTCTTCAATTCATCTATCATTCTTCTCAATTCCTTGTTTTCCTCGCGAAGAGCCTCTATCATTTCGTGCTCCTTGCTTTGCGTGTGCTGTTTCTTGGTTGCATTGCCGCTGGCCTTTCTGGTGCTCTTGGCCGCATCCGCCCAGCTTACGCGGTCCTTTGACGGGGATCTTCCTTTCCGGGAGGTGCTGGGACTCCGACTCTGACGGCGCAAGATGCCGCCGTTGGATGGCGACCGGCCCTTAGAATTCGAACGGTTCCTCGAATGGGATCTTGGTTTGCGGGCGGAGCCCAGTACTGGGAAGTCGCTTTCCGATGGCAGCTGGCTCTCTTCTACCGAAGCGTAACGCCGCTCCCATTGTCTTTTCCTGACGACATATGGCGTCTTGTAGCGTGCCTTGCAGGCCTTATCACCCGTAACGTGGCCCCCACCGCATAGCTTGCATCTTGGTGAGCATGGATGCTGTTCCTCCGGGTTGAGTTTGCCACACCCCCGGCATCTTCTTTCATTCGGGGTGGGACACACGTCTTTTCGATGACCAACGCGCCCGCACTGGTGACAGACATCCACCTGCTTGCGATAGAGAGAGCATCTTAGCAACGCCGACCCGTACCTCACGTAATTCGGAACCTTCGCGCCCTTGAAAACGACGATGACCGTTGTCGTTTCGCCGATTCTCTTGGCTCCTAGGGCTAGCGGATTACGCTTGTTGACCACGCGCTCGTCAATGTTGTCGGAGGTCTCGCTTATCGGGATTCCTCTGATGACTCCCTTGACCGTATCGTGCGGCGCAGTTCTGTAGGCCCACACTTCATGCTTCTTGTCCCGTATGGCGATTTCTTTGATCTGGCTGTACCGGGTGGCTCGTTCCTCCTCTGAGGTGCAGATCACAACAATGTTTTGCTGAGCATTTACACAGAGGATGTCATCGTACTCAACTTCCTCGGTGGTACCGGCCGCTGCATGTACAGCCGCAGTCAATTCCACTATGCCTAGCTTGGCCAAGTTGATACCTCCTCGAGGTCTCAAGACGATCTTGATGGTATCCCTGGGCAGCGCTGGCATTCTCGCAGCCTTGATCGCCGAAGATCTTGTTTTCCGGGCGCTAGCCGCTGCCTGCTTAGCTGCGGCTGCGTCTTTGCTCGTCCGCGACGGGGTTTCTTGTTGGCGACTTCGAGCGAGACGGACACTCACCATTTTCCATCCTGCTTCTTGCATTTCTTCGGGTGAAATGTCCTCACCCTCCACTTGCACACTCATTTTTCCAAAATCCCTGATGGACGGAGTGGACGACTCCATCTCGGCGTCTAAACTTGCCATCTTGCGGGGTCGAGGTGGCCGCAGCTGATGTAGCGCTGGGCCTACCCTCGGTGACCACGCCTAAGCTTAGTGGCCTCACGCCGGTGAAAAGTCGAATAGTCCGATAAATCGACTTGTCTTTGATGATGTTGGTATCAATCGATGCCGTGTGCTTTCACGAACACATTGGTGAACACGAATCAAGGCTTAGAACTAATGGGCATTGCTAATTTGCCATTAGAAACGGAGCCGATGTGAAGCGCGTCCGCTCTCGCTATATCTTCGTCTTCCTCCCTCAAGTGAAGTCTAGGAATCTAGCCAGGGCACAGAGGCAAAGGAATCGTGAAAGCACGCATGTTCGAAGTCTTAATGCTTCAAAACAAGCGAAATGGAATCTCTCATGCGTACCCGCGATTCCCATATCACAACAATAACGCAAACATGGCCGCATGATGGCGTACCATACGAAATAGTGGTTGACGAATCACACCACATTTTCTTGCCCGACTGTCATGTGGTAAGAAGAGCCCATGCCCGAAGGGGGATTGGCCCGCGAAGGAGATGATCGAAGAAAAGACGAAGAGAAAGAAAAATCAGCGTACGGGATGGCGAGAAGGATTTGGAAGGGACCAATGAAGAAGACACACAGGGTGGCCGAAGAGGAGGAGAAGGTTAGCTGGACCAGCAAATGGGAGCCTCACACGATAGAATGCGAGGTGAAGAGGAGGAGGGCGAAGTTGGAGTAGAAACAGAGTGGGACGAGGTCTTAGGAGGAATGGTGGCAAGTTCGGGCCGTGCCCCACAACACACCAGCTGCATCGCACCGTTTGGCAGCGGGCAGCTCGGATCCACATATTAACAGCGGCTTCGCACTGCTGGCCTCCTGCTTACCGGCG
Source organism: Haemaphysalis longicornis (assembly GCF_048455015.1). Lineage (NCBI taxonomy): Eukaryota > Metazoa > Arthropoda > Arachnida > Ixodida > Ixodidae > Haemaphysalis > Haemaphysalis longicornis. Next base: position 92,380,625 of record NW_027526203.1, read on the forward strand.
GCATCGCACCGCCGGCGACCTGTCGGGCCGTGCCCCACAACGCACCAGCGGCATCGCAGCGTTTGGCAGCGCGCAGCTCGGAACCACCGATTACCAGCAGCTTCGCACTGCTGGCCTCCTTCTGAGCCGTACTGCTCAAGGAACCTGTGGCATCGCACCACAGTCATCCAGACCACCAACGACCACCGCGGGCCATCGCGACGTGCTGCTACGTGCGTCCCCGCGTAAGCCAGCCGACCCACCGGACACGTCATCTGAATAGCAGCAGGTTCGCCGGGCTGCAGGCGGTAGGACTGGTTTAACTTTGCTATAGACAGTCGATGTATTGTAGTGACTTTTTTGACTAGATGTTTGGTAGTGTGAGGTTGTGCTTGCTTTTTGGTGTATGGTGATATGCTTGTTCATTTGTAAATATATTGTGTGGGCAGCGAATGCTCCAACCCGAGCCCAATTCTCTGCCGCGTGAGGCGTGTGACAACATTTGGCGAGCCTGCCAGGATCTACCCTTGGCCCAATCACGCGTCTTACCTGGCAGAGAGATTGATCTCAAGAAGATGTTAACCTTGGCCATTACATTAGGTTTGACCAAGGAGGATGTGCTCAGCTTGTACGAATGGGAAAGTACAAGGTTAAGAGAGAGAGCACAAGAAGATCAGACGAAAGCCGTGCGGGAAAAGGAGATTTGGAACTTAAGGTACGCCTAGCAGAGTTAACGCGGCGCCGCGAGGAAAGAGAACGCAGAAAGATCGGTGAACGCGCCGCACGTGAGCCTGAAGGCACTTGAGTCGCCGACCTCTATGAGGCATGTAAGAAAGAAAGTACGGAGATAGCCGACAGCGAAGAAGCACGTGCTGTTGAGAGAATGCGGTTTGCACATCGCTGTGATGGCAATGAAAAAATAAAAGGAAAAGGGTTCTTGCAAACGACCGCTGAAGAGAAAAGCACATTCGAAGTGGAAGGAGGTGAACGGCCGGCTATGGCAGAACTGAAGGCCAGGCGCTTGGAGATCGCAGTCATAACACGCCAGGCGAGGACAGTTTGTGGCCGCCTAGTACTTCTGATGACTCAATTGGTTTGACCATCTCTGAAAGAGCAATAATTCAGACCGAGATGCAGGCCGCTCCGTACACCCGCAGTAATAGCATCCAGACAGAAAGCCCTATTGCTGGTCGGGTAGAAAACCCTACGACTATTGAGCGTACACTTGTCCGACAAAAGTACAGTGCAAATTCTTTAGACGGCTCAGCGGACAGCTCAGCGTCTAACAGAGTAAATGGGGTCGCCAGTGCGCATCCCAGTCAGCGGGTTTCAGGGCAGCTAGGACAGCTTTCTCAGACCAAGCTCCTTGTGGTCGGTGAAGAGTCCCGACTCGAGAAATTCACGTTGGGAACTGGACAGGTGCTGGTCCCTGGTAAAAGGCAGTGGTCAGCACCAGGTAAGGGAGCAGAGAAGCAAGGGGGCGAGAAAAAATGGCCGCGTTTTCGTAAGCTTGTGAAGCGGAGGAGGAAAAAGAGTTTGGGTCTTAGGAAGGTTCCAGTGCATGAGCGGAGCTGTGTGAAAAGTAGTAAGGCAGCTGGGAAGTTCGTAGAGTCGGCGCACGCTACCAAGATGACGCGCAGCCAGCCAGCTAAGATCTGTAAGATGAACGACTGGCTTCGTAATCAGCACCCCGGCCCAGGTGGCTTCGGCCAAAAGATATGCAGTGAGTTCTCTAGGAATAGCCAAAGTACCAATGTTCGAGGAGAGCGAAAACGCAGACGCACAGAGAAGACAAAAACGAAGGATGTGCATGTCACGAGTCATGCACAATAGAGAGAAAGCTGAAAGTAGGTAAGGAATGGAGACGCGGCACGGGTTATAGGGCAGTGAGACATGTAAACATTGATGGTGGTTCAAACACGGAGCGAAAGGTGCTGAATGGAAGAGGCGCAAGAAGGTGAAGATGAAGTCACAGCTCGACAAAGCCGGTTGAAATCATGGAGTTGACTGGAAAGACTAGGTCTCATAAGTTAATATGACAGATTGGTTGTGTATTGATGTAAAGCATAAATGTTGTGCTATAGTGCAGACAAGGTGTTGTAAGGGTATGAAGTCTTTGATTGCGGTGGCGGGTTAGAGTATTTGAATAGACTGGTGTCTGAGAATGTAGGCGCAGATTGCATGAGTAGATTAGTGTAAGCGGATGAAAAATTGTTGTCTGTTAGTGTAATGGTTCTGGTTGAGTGTAGGATTGGAAGTTAGTTTTGGTGAACAGTGAACTCGGTGTGTGATAAATATTAGTAGTTTAGTAGGACTGATGTAGTACCTTAATAGGACTGATGTTGTTGTGACGTGCGGATTGCGGACTTTGTTTCCACGAACAGGCATGGTGTGTAGCTATTTTTATTAAACAAAAATTACACCCATCTCCTCGAAGGGAACCATGAGTAGGATGCGGAGCGTCATGGGGTTCCGCTTGCGTTTCCATTATGTTTGTTATCCAAATTTGGTGGAAATGTAGCGAACCCCGTAATGCTCATATATCCTACTCATTGTTCCTTTCGGGGAGATGGGTGTAATTTTCCTTATTGTATGCGTATATGTTGTTCCTCTTCTATAGCACGTACCCACGTGGGGGATTGGCCAAGAAACGGTGGTGTGCGGACGCCAGACCACCGCCGACGCCGCGGGACATACCCCCTAGCATAAGACGCTCCGCATCTAAAAAAACTCTTCAATTTCGGGGGGTAATGTCATGTGGTAAGAAGAGCCCATACATGAAGGGGGATTGGCCAGCGAAGAAGATGATGGAAGAAAAGACGAAGAGAAAAAAAAAATCAGCGTAGGCGATGGCGAGAAGGATTTGGAAGGGACCAATGTAGAAGAGACACAGGGTGACTGAAGAGGAGGAGAAGGTTAGCTGCACCAGCAAATGGGAGCCTCACATGATAGAATGCGAGGTGAAGAGGAGGAGGACGAAGTTGGAGTTCGGACTATTCAGTCATAGCTGACGTGTCTTCGGTTCCTGGGTTCGATTTTCTGCTTTCCCTTTCGGGGTTTGGCCAAGGGTGTTGTATTTCGGGTTAATTTTTACTGTGCTTTAAGTGAAATTTTCTAACGTGAAGCTTCCCCTAAATTGCAGGCTCGGGAAACAGGCGAGCTGATGTCGTTCAGCTCTCCCGGCCAGGGGCCATCGCCCTGGTCGGCTTCCCTTTCAGCGCAGGAGCTGCCTCTGAATTTCTTCTCGAGTGGTGGCGTGAACAGGATCCCCGTGGCTCTGGTGGTAACCAATGGAGCGTCAATTCGGCTCGACCATCCCCAGGCAGTCCAGTCGGCGCTGCAGGGTGCCACGCAGCACTACCAGTCGGTGACTGAGTTCCGGCAATTTGGCAAGGGTGGCCTAGTGTGTAGGTCCTCAGACCTGTCCTGCATTTCTGACCGGCTAAACTGTCGCATGTTCGGCTCCATTCCGGTGAGTGCGTTCATCCCTAATTATCTTGTGTGCTCAAAGGGCATCATTCGTGGTGTTAGCGCAGATTTGAGTGCTTCGGACGTGCTCCACAAATTTGCAGAGGCTGGTGTTATTGCGGTGTACCGCTGTAGTCGAGAGGCTAATAACACCAAAGTCCCCACTGAGTCAGTTATTGCGACGTTTGCTGGTCTCTCTTGACCCTCTGAAATTAAGGTCTGGCCGCTGGTTTTCAGAGTTGACCGTTTAAACCCGCGTCCTCTTCAGTGCACAAGGTGTTGGCGGTTTGGTCACTCCTTGAGGGGTTGCAAATCGACGCTTCGATGTTGCTCATGCGGGAACGCGCACACAGCTTCTGACTGCAATGGAGACGAGGTGAAGTGCTGTCTCTGTCAGCAGGGCCATCCAGCAAACTATTCTAACTGCCCCGCACGAGCTCAGGAAGTGAGCGTGCTTGAGGTCCTGGATAAGCGTCGCTGTTCACGGGCAGAAGCTACGGCCATCGTTAAAGAACGGGCTTTTGGATACGCGGGTGTTGCCTCTCGTCAGGTCACTGCTATGGACTCTTCCTTGCCGTCACTTGTGGATGCTGCTGTCGCAAAAGCCATACCAGCAGTGGTTGACCGCCTTTCAGGTATATTTTCAGAAGGTTTTCAGCAAATGTAAGCTCAAATTCAAGTGATGTCGTCGCAGTTCTCTCAGTTACTCCACGCCTTTCAGGGCATGCTTGCTTTTATGCAGCAGGCAAATCCAAACTTACCTCATCCCCCATTAGGCATTCCTCAGGCCACCACTGCTCCTTTTCAGAGCTTCCCAGTTCCCCAGCCAATAAGAGCTTCTTTGGTACAGCCACCCCTTACAAACACCACGGCTCATGACACGACAGTGCTAGCGCGAGAGCCATCGCAGAATGCAGCAACGGCGCCAGCTGTGATTCCCTCCACCAGTCAGATCACCCCGAACACCCCATCTACTGAGAAGCAACTGTTGTCGAACGCTCCCCAGGATGCTTGCCAGCCACCCATTGATTGTTCCTCGGTCCCGTTGCCTCCAGATCCGTGCGATGAAACATCGACGGGGGACATGATTGTGAACTTTTGCAACAAAAGAGGCACGTCACCTCCCACAGGCCCCTCGGCGAAGTTGAAAAACAGGAAAGCCCAGTTATGCGACAATACATCGGAGGACATCCTTACCAGAGCAGTGACGGAGGCTAATATCAACTAATCAGGGCTTCTATCAAGGTGTTACAATGGAATTGCCGCTCGATTCGTTCTTCTTCTCCGGACCTTTATACTTTAACTGCTAAATTTTCACCTGAAATAATTCTTCCACAGGAAACTTGGTTAGACTCCGGCACAATTTTTACGTTCCCTAAATACAGAACCTTCCGCCTGGACCGTCAAGGTCGCGGTGGCGGCTTACTGATATTACTATCCATTACCTTCTGTCGTAATGCGTTCAAAACTTTCGACTTTTTGTCCTCAGATTGTGAGATTCTTGGCATTGATTTACTTCTGCCGGGATGCCGCCCTGTGTCGTTGATAAATGTGTGTTTTCCCCACGGAGTTTGCGAAGTTAGAGCTTTAGATGCGGCCCTTTCGGTTAGCCAAAAAGCTGTGGTTGTGGCGGGGGACTTCAACTCGCACCACGTATCTTGGGGATATAGGACTGACACCTCAGGGAGACGTCTTTGGGAATGGGCAGGGGATAATAACCTGCACTGCCGAAATGTAGGCAATGCCACATTTATAAGTGGTCAGTCTCGTTCTGTCCTAGACCTCACTTTTGGGACCTCAGGGCTTGTATCCTCGTGGTCCACAATTGACTGCGAGACTAACACTGACCACACCCCGGTACTTTTTCACATCGTTTGCGCTGCAAAAATACCAAACCACAAAGTACATTCGTTTGTCAATGTTAATAAGTTCTCCTCGGAGCTGTGCAAAGCCATCTCAGCTTTTTCACCTATGGAGCAGACAATCAGGGCTGAAAGCGTTGTCTCAGCTATTAAGGATTCCATCCTTCGAGCAAAATTTACGGTATCCTCAGTCCATAGCACCGCTTGTAGCCCTTGGTGGAATGAGGAATGTACTAGAGACTTCTGGCGTAGAAAAGCCGCCTGGCAGCAGCTTCTCCACAATCACAGTCCGGCTAACTGGGTTAATTTTAAATTTCACCGCGCAAATTTTAAGCGAACTGTATCACGTGCGAAGGAAACATTTAATATTGGCCGATTTTCGACCCTATCACAACCGAATCGTAGACAAGCTTTATTCAGGTTTCTCAGGTCTAGGAAATCATCTCCCGTCTCTCCGAACAACCCTCCCTGGTTCGTACACCAGAAGAATCCGTTGAATTCTTAGAGACCATAGCGAGTGATCTACAGCTGCGGTTTGCGACAAGGATTCCGTCGACAGGCTCTCGAAATTTCGGCACGGCTGACTTTGAAGAGGTCGCAATAGGCGAGCTAGATAGCGTAATTTCCCGTCTTCCAGCGTCTGCGCCTGGTCCAGACGGTATCACCGCAGCGATGATTAAACTGTTGTACAATGAAGCCCCGGCAGACCTGTTGAATGTGGTTAATATTTCTCTTAAAAACGCGTGGATACTTCCTGAATGGCGGTTGGCCAAGATTTTACTTTTCTTAAAGAAACCGGAGCTTGGATTTACAATTGATAATATTAAGCCAATAGCACTAACATCCACCCTTGTAAAAGTAATTGAGCGCGTTTTGCTTCTCCGTAATTACAAGTTTTTGCGTACAAGGAACATACTCAACTGCAGACAAATTGATTTAGGGAAGGATGCTCTATCTGGTGGGCGCATATAGACTTGGAAAGTCGTATCCACTGGGCCCGACGAAATAAGCAGATCGCAGCATTGGTCACCTTGGACATTTCGAAAGCCTACGACAGTGTGGAATATGGCATCCTTCTAGATCTCCTAGCTCGCTATTCGTTTCCGGAGTACATTACTGCGTGGGTAGCGGCTTTTCTAGAAAACAGAGAGTTTTTCTGTTCCCAAAATGGTTACGCCTCTTCCCGGTATAAGCAGGCAGACACGTGGAGTACCCCAGGGGTCTGTTATCTCCCCAGTGTTATTCAATGTGCTTTTGAGCTCCATACCCATTCACCGAGATGTGCATACATATGTCTATGCAGATGACATCGCCTTTTTCTCTTCATCGCAAGACATTCATTCCTTATTTCATTCCCTTCAATCATATTTAAATGCCCTGGAAGCGTGGTTGGATACTTTGAGATTTTCTTTAAACATTGATAAGTGTGCCATCCTCGTGTTCCCTCTTACGGACCAAATATCTATTTCGTTATCGTATCACCAACAAACCATTCGTCAGGTTGATTCGCTAAAATATATTGGGGTCATATATGACAGAAAATTGAATTGGCGCCTACACATTGAACATGTAGCTGCGAAAGGCTCCCGTGCTGTGGCTCTACTGAGGGGTCTTAGCCACAAAAGAACAGGTCTGAGGGCAGATATGCTCTTGATGACTTACAGCATGTATGTTCGACCAATTTTAGAATTTGGGTGTGTTGTATTCTCTGGCGCTGCGACATATAAGCCCATGCCTTTGGTGAAGCTGGAACGACAAGCTTTGCGTTGCTGCTTAGGCCTACCCGGTTACGTCCCGATTCGGGTATTATACTTGGAGGCCGGAGTCCCAACGCTGAATTCCAGTTTTAAATATCTCCCCATCAATGCATTTGCAAAGTTCCTAGAGTCACCGCTGGCCAGATCACAGGCTGTGTTTGTCCAACACGCATTTGCGTTTTTCGGCTCCAATTGGTCTCGTATCCGGCGCCCGCAGGTCATTTTTGCCAATTCTTTACTTCATCCAATAAACTCCACGCTCCTATCAGTCCCCGTCTTGCCGTCTCAACCCACAGTAGTGGAGGTTTCTTTTGATAACGTTTTCCGAAACCATGCTAAGTTGCTTCCAACCAACTTAATTAAAAACATTCTCCTGGCTCACCAGTCTGAATACCCATCGCACGTGGTTATTGCAACCGACGCCTCTGGAAAAAATGAGAAAGTTGGGGTGGGTATATTCTCACCGGCATTGAATTGGTCTTTTTCATTGCGTCTACCAGATTATATTCCCATATTTTATGCAGAATTTCTGGCTATTCTTCTTGCTGTTCTGAAACTCGATTCGGCGCAATCTTCAGTGATGATACTGACGGATTCCCTCTCCGTGTGCATGGTCCTTTCTTCACTCTCCGGCATTGAATTGGTCTTTTTCATTGCGTCTACCAGATTATATTCCCATATTTTATGCAGAATTTCTGGCTATTCTTCTTGCTGTTCTGAAACTCGATTCGGCGCAATCTTCAGTGATGATACTGACGGATTCCCTCTCCGTGTGCATTGTAAAACTGTCAGTACTATGCTTAAAACTTTTTACTCCTTCGTTCCCACGTATGTGCGGGCAATTAGGCTTGTCTGGCTGCCTGGCCACTGTGGATTAGCCCATAATGAAGCCGCGAATACATTAGCGAAAATGGCATTGTCGTTACCTATTGTGGAGGTGCTTCCCCCGTTTGCTTGCGTGTTGCTAGCCCGTTATCGACAATACCTGTTCTCCCAGGACGTGTCCGATCACGGGCTGCACACCTCTCCGGAACTCGAACACCTCAGGTTTCGGTGGAAAAAAAGTCTCTGCCAAACTCGCTCGTACGAAGTTTCGCTGACTTCGTTTCGGTGTGGTGTTCCCCCACTTAACAGGTATCTATACCGGGCAGATCTAGCAACCTCACCCTTGTGCCACTTCTGCCATGAAATTGAATCGGATGAGCATTTCTTCCTTTTTTGCCGCCGATTCTCGCATCACCGGAGAAGACTGCTCGAGGCTCCCCTGCGGCGTCTTGGAATGCCACTAACCTTGCCAGTGCTTTTGTCGTTTTGAGGCACACAGCTAGGTCACTGCCATCGGGATGTCTGTCAAGCCATTCATTCCTTCATTTCAGAGACAGCTCGTCTGCCTTGTTAATATGATTCTGATCAGGCTCTCTCGCTCTTCTTTCTTGTTCTATTTCTGTCTTCAACCTATATTCTAAATTCTTTCTTCGACTGCACCTTTTTGCCTATCTGGTTTTTTAGTTAAAAAAACACTCTTCTTGGCCAATCCCCCTGAGTGGGTCTGCGCCATTTTATGGGCCACCACCACCACCACCATAAGAGAAACTCTGGTGTCTGCGCTAGAGAAAGTGGCCACCCCCTTGACTGGCCTGCAAGTTGGTACAGCTGGGAACCACCTAATAGCCCCCGTCGCTAGGTGCACTGTGCGGATAAAAATACGCGGCTCCACATTAGTTACCAGCTTCATTGTGCTCCTGCAGTGCTCTCGAGATTTAATTCTCGGCATGGATTTTCTGCGAAAAAACGGGGCTGTTATTGATCTGCCAAAATCCAGAATTACCTTCTCGACAAAAAGAGCCACAGCGAGCCACATTGAAGACAAGCGCTACGGGGCGTTACGCATTGTTGACGACGATGTCACTCTACCCGCCCATGCTAGCTTGTTTGTTAAGGTTAAAAACGACGCATTCGATGACTGCGTAGGCATCGCCGAAGCTAACGTTCGGTTGCTTCTGGAGGAAGGCATACGTATTGCAAGAGGATCTGTCAGCCTGCAGAATGGATGCACGCCAGTCCTTGTCACTAATTTTTCCAATGAGCGTCGAGATCTTACGAAAGGTACCACTATCGCGTTGGTCGAGGAAGTCGCCGATGTCACGCCCGTGGGCGCGTCGAAGACAGCATCAATTGGTACACTCACCTGTGTACCTGTGAAAATTACCTGTGAAAATTAACCAAGAAATTGCGACAGCTCAAGTGGAAGCCTTAGAACATCTGGTACAGGACCTCTCCCACTGCTTCGCCACGTCAACCAAGGTGCGCCAGACTCCCATCCGTGAGACCGATGAATCCGCCCGATGAATCCGTCCCATCCGATGAATCCGTCAGACCTATGCACCAGCAGCCCTACCGGGTGCCGCCCAAGGAGAGGGAGGAGGCCATCAAGACCCAGGTCGAAGAGATGCTCCACGACGATGGTATTCAACCGTCTAAAAGTGCGTGGGCCTCACCTGTAGTGCTTGTGAGGAAACAAGACAACACGCTTCGCTTCTGCGTCGACTAGCGAAAATTGAACAGTGTCCCAAAACGCGGTGTTTACCCGCTTCCGCGAATAGACGATACGTTGGACCGTTTACCCGACGCTTCTCGTCCCTGGATCTGGCTATTGACAAATCGAAGTTTATCAGAGAGACCGTGAGAAAACAGCTTTCGTAACTTCCTACGGCCTCTACGAATGTAAAGTCCTCCCATTCGGGTTGTGTTCTGCCCCGGCGACGTACCAACGAATGATGGATACCTTGCTCGCAGGACTGAAATGACAGACATGTCTCGTTTACTAGACGACGTGGTAGTGTTTTCTAGCTTGTTTAAAGAATATTTGACACGGTTAAAAAGCGTTCTGGAAGCGATTCGCTCTGCACAGTTAACTATCAAGCCTGAAAAATGCCACTGCATAGACGCCTGCAAACCGCCTCAGTCTTGTCGCACTTCAACGAGACTGGCGACACGGAAACCGGGCCAGACGCCAGTAACGTTGGCATTAGTGCTATCCTGGTACAGTGGCAGCAGGGTACAGACAAAGTTGTGGCCTACGGTAGCTGCACGCTATCCGAAGCACGGAAAAAGAATGACTTGCGGTGATATTGGCTAGAAATAAATTCCGACCGTACCTTTACGGCAGGCCCTTCAAAGCCGTTAGCGACTACCATGCCTTGTGCTGGTCTGCTAACCTCAAGGATCCGTCGGGTAGACTCGCTCGATGCAGCTTGCGGCTACAGAAATACGACGTGACGGTTGGATACAAGTCGGGAAACAAGCATACGGATGCCGATTGTTTGCCCCGAGCACCGATTCCAACCGACGCACATGAAATGGAACAGGATTTCCCGTTCATCGGGGTCGTCCATACAGCCGACATGGCCAGTTAAAAGCAGCAGGACGCGGATCTGAAGATGCTCATCGAACACCTTCGCGGTGAAAACAACGCAGTACCACGATTACTTCTGTGATCTTCGCCTTCATATCTCCTGCGGGACAACTTGCTGTACAAACGAAGCTACGACACCAACGAGAAATTTCTTCTCTTGTGCCATCTGCTCTTCGAGGAGAAATTTTCAAGCCTACCATGACGAGCCTTCCGCCGCACATCTGGGGGTTAGTCGGACATTCGCATGGATCCATGCAACGTACTACTGGCCAAACCTGCTTCGGCCGGTACGACAGTATGTGAGGACTTGCCATGATTGCCAGCGCTGGAAGAAATCTCCCGTCAGGCCGGCAGGACTCCTTCACCCTGTTGATCCTCCCGCTGCACCGTTCCGGCAGGTTGGGATGGATTTACTTGGGCCTTTCCCATTATCGGCGTCAGGGAACAAGTGGATTATTGTTGCCGCTGATTACTTGACGCGTTATGCCGAGACCAAGGCCCTTCCCAACGGCACCGCCTCGGAAGTCGTGAAATTATTTCTTGAACGCGTTGTTCTGGGCCAAGGAGCACCTACGATTGTTATCACCGACAGGGGCACTGGCTTTACAGCAACCTTCCTGGAGAATATCTTAAGGTTAACACACAGCACTCATCGAAAATCCAACGGCTACCACCCCCAAGCCTCACGGAACGGCTTAACAGAACATTAGCGGACACGCTCTCCATGTACGTCGATCTGGAGCTCAAGAACTGGGACGAAATTCTACCGTAGGCCACATTCGCTTACAATACTGCCGTGCAGGAAACCACTCGTAGTACACCATTTCAACTTCCTCCGCCGAGGACATTCACAAAATCTGCTTCGCAGATACTTCGGACCGTATCATGTTATTCGCCGTATGTCAGACTTCAATTACGAGGTTTTACGCGAAGACACCACAGCACGTTCTTCCCGCCGGAGGACTGCCCCGGAAGTTGTGCATGTGGCGCGCATTAAGCCGTACTACACCTAAGGATGTTTTCCGATGGGAACTCATACGTTAAGGTGAAGTCGCGAAGGGTGTTCTCGACGGTGGTGACTATCGCCCATGACAGCACTCGTGACTGCCCTGGTTTGCGACGAAATAAGATGGGACGGAAAACAGTCTCTGGTTTCTTGACTTAGTGTTGTGCTTTCGCCATGATCATGTTTGCTGGAAATATGCGCCTCGTTCAAAAAAGAGCCTGCTGCCGTAGGCATCAGCCCATTGGAAGTCAGTGAAGCGTGGCATTGCTCTCTCGGTAATGCGGAATACATTAGAGAGCTCCTGCCCTCATGGTGTGCAGGGCAGCTTTGAGGACCAGATTGAAAGGCTGGCCGATGCAGGTTTTCTGCGCGAGCTGCTCAGCTCGCTAGCGGATACTTTGATCTCATAGCGTGTCATACCGTATATTCATACCGTATGTTCATAGCGTGTCCTCATCGGATTAAGAAGGTGGGTGGTCGCGCGGGCGAGCGTGTTGCTTTTTCGGCTCGTAGAAAACTTAGCGGTACGTGCGACCGGGTGAATGCGGGGCCGGTAAATAGTAAAAAATGCAGCAAAAAACATGCCAATCCCTTCAGGGAGTGTATAGAAGGTGTGGTGTATAAGATTGAGCTCTCGTGCGGCGAAAGCTATGTAGGGCAAACTGGTCGCTGCAGTAACTGCCGGCTCAGAGAGCACGCGAACAGTTTACGGAGAGGCACTGGCAGTAATATAGCTGCACACTGTTAAAAGTGTCAGCAATTCCAGCTATCCCCACCAGCATTCGACAGCACCGTCATCTTGAAGCGGTATCGAGAGCAGCGCACGAGGCATTCGTTATCCGCGCACTGGGAGATAGGTGCGTGAGCACACCCTCTATCGAGTTGTACGACAGGGACATAAAATACCTAGGTTCATGATCGGCGCATTACACGTGGCTGCTTTCATTACCACAATCAACTTACATTTTGTGTGTTTGTGTTGTGAATTTCCTTCTCTCTTTGTTGTTTTAAAGCAAAGCTTTTTACCGCTACCCCCAAGGGTTCTTTCGCGACCGTCGGTGTCAAGATAAAACTCCCGCGAACAAATAAAAGAATTTCCTGGCGCCGCCAGGAATCGAACGTCGAAATAACCGAGTAATAAAGCGAGAGCCCGTTGTCTTACCGATTTAGCTACGAGCCTAAGCGGAGACTGGGAAGGCAGGCGGTGTACTCGCTGAGAGCATATACGGGTTTCCCGCCTGCATTCTCGCTGAATGCCACGTGATAGCGTCACGCACCCTCTCGCGCCGCTGTGCGCTCCGCCCACGGCACGTCTAGCGGCCTTGCGCGCGCCTTGCGGGTGTGCTAGAAATTACAAAAATTAAAGGACGCTCACACCAACGCATGTCATCTCACTTCTAGTACGCCAATGTCCTAAAGCCTGTGGCCTCCAGTGTTCACACAAGAAATCACAGCTCCTTGTCGTCCGCCATCACACCAAACGATACATCAAGCAACACATTCAAATACTCCTTGATTGTCATCACAGAATGTAACTCCGCTTGATGTTCTCCCGGACTCTCGGCGACAAGAACTAAAGATTCTCCCTTTGCTTAAAAATATGAACCCCTCACACGACGGGGGTCACCGACAAGGACGGGCTCAGGCGCTCGACCCCATCCTCGGTGGCGATCATTAAGTCGTCTACACAGCACCTCCCAACGTCGAGTCTGCTCATTCCCCCGTTCGTTTGCGGAGGAATGAGCAGACTCGATCAAGGAGTATTTGAATGGGTTCTTTGAGCAGACTGACTCCCCAAGGCGTACTGAGGCCCTAGAGAAGCGGACAAAGGAAGCAGAGGACAAGCTGACGGAATAGCTAAATGCAATGGTGCAAAACATGACGGCTGGCATAGCTGAACTTCAAGAGTCTGTCACCCTTATGTAAGGCAGACTAGGTGCACTCGAAAGCCAAAATACGGCAGCTGGCAGAACACCACGTAGGGACAAGCAACACCTTCGGCTGTCCTCGCTATTTAACAACGACCAGGCAGACCCCACCTGAGTTAACCATGGCTGGCCGCGGGGGGAAGCAAGAGAAAACGCTAATAGTGTGGCACTGGAACGCAAGAAGCATAAAAGGGAAACTTGGGTCACTCTCACAATATATTTATTCGTGCATGGACAAACCGGATGCACTCGCGCTGCAGGAGGTTAACTCCTATGCACGACTATCTGGCTACATCACACACGGTGGCCCGGAATGCGGAGACACTACCACGCTCATCACCAAGAGAGTAACGGCAGTGCAACACACGCTACAGCTACCCAGAACAGAAGGGACCCTCACATAGCTGATACCTCGGAAACCTGGGCAAGGAAAGAGTGTTTTTATCCTTACCGTGTACTGCAAGCCTAAGAGGACGCAGTCGGAATTAAGGAGTCTGCTACAGCAAGCAGTACAGGTGGCTGATGCCTGTCCCTTGGTAGTGTTGGGTGATTTCAATGCGGCCCACCCTGTATGGGGATACCACTACTCAAATAAGCGAGGAAACGAAATAATGGCTTCCTCTGAAGAGTACGAGCACACGCTCCTTACTGACTGGTCTGCACCTACCAGAATGGGAAATAGTGTTTCTAGAGGCACGGGCCCGGCACGGCGAAGCGTCTCTCAAGCCACGTGGGAAAGCACCGGGGAACACCTAGGTAGCGACCACGCAATTATTGCTACCACTATCGTTGGGGAGGAGTAAAGAGCACATACTGGCGTAGCCCGCATCGTGGACTGGGCTAGGTTCCGAGAGCAGCGAGAGATCCAATCGGCATCAGAAATCAACATTAGTGACTGGGCTTCCTCGATACTAACAGACATTAAGTCGGCAACAAAAGAAGTCAAGACCACTGTTCAGACTCCAAGTGTCGATCTCAGGCTGTTACACCTGTGGGAGGCTCGCCGCAGCCTCATCAGGAGGTGGAAGTGTCAGTGCCACAACAGAAAATTCAAGAACGGAATAGCCAAACTCTCTATATTTACAGTGTTCCTTTATTAAAAAATTCATGGATGGTTGGTTTTTCGATAGCAAATGATATTCTATATCTACTGCAGAAAACCGCCGCCTCCTGGCGGCATATGAAAAATCACGCGGCAACAGCAACGAAAGGTTCCACTAGCTAGGTTCCACGTTCTGCTTGGAATGCACGTGGAGCACGGCCACGCGACTCTATAAACCTTCTAGTCGGCCGCCTCCATTCACGCGCGTCTCCGCCGTACTGCAGCGCTGGCATCAAGGAACCCGGCCTGTAGCAGTGGAACGCGGTAAATTTAAATCGCCTTGCGCAAAACGTTAGTGTGTTTAGCTTGGAATGAGCGCGACGGTACAGGAAGAGCATGAGATGTGAGCGGGAAATTAAAGGGGGAAAGTTCCTTGGCAAATGTCTACAAAGAATATCGTCTTTTGACGACATTTGCAACGAAAGGAGCAGATACGCGGCCAATTTTTTATTTCATTTACGGCTCAAAACGCCTATGTACTGTATTTATTTATTTATTTATTTATTTATTTATTTATTTATTTATTTATTTATTTCCACCTTAAGGGCCCTGAGGGCATTACATAAGGGGGGGGGGGCGTGCAGAAAGGTATGACACAGCGCTAAAAAAAATTACAAGGCAACAAAGAAAAAAAAAGAACTAGTGACAAAGGTACAGCAATATTAGCAGCAAATACAAAATTACAGTGCAAAAATACAGTTCAAAAGTCCAAAAGATACAGCATTAACGAAAGGAAACACATAAGGCACATTTGATACGCAGGTATTATGAAACATGGTTGAGCAATTTTTCGCGGAATAATTTGCGGTCTGCGCACTAGGCTATTGTATCGGGCAAATGGTTCCAGAGGGTTATTGCTTGAGGGAAGAATGAGTTGAGCATTGATGAAGTACGGCTGGGTAGTCGTGCTATGGCGTTGCTGTGGCTGATACGGGACGAGGTTCGGTGTGGCGGTTTTAAGAGAGGGTGTCTGGATTTCGGGTGATAATAAAAGGCATGAAGAAGGCAGAGGCGTGAAATGATCCGGCGTGACTCAAGTGAATGCAGGTTCAAAGATTGCTTTAGGGCGGTTACGCTTGTGTTAGTGGAGTACTGTGAGCAGATAAAGCGGGCGGCACGATTCTGTATGGCTTCTAATTTGTGGGTGAGTTATGCCTGTGAGGGATGCCAAATCGATGATGCATATTCCAGTTTTGGTCGTACGAACGTTAGGTAGGCTAGTTTTTTTATGTCCGGAGATGCAAGTTTTAGATTCCGGCGTAGGTAGCCGAGCGTGCGCGCGGCGTTTGAGCAAATGGTTTGAATGTGAAATGTCCATGATAGGGATGGTGAGAGATGAACTCCGAGGTATTTGTAGGATGTTACAGCGGCAATCGGGAACGAGTTAATTTTGTAGGAGAACTGTGATACGGTTTTTTTACGGGTGAATGATACCAGTTTACATTTTTCTGTGTTTAGTAGCTTTAATGATTGATCACACCATGCTGCGATATGGTTGAGATCATGTTGAAGAGCAATACTGTCTCCAGGGTTGCGGATTCCCCTCATGGTGGTTCACAAAGTACTTTTCGTTGAGAAATCAGGGTGAGAAATCGTTTTTTTTTTTACAAGGCGAAGGACCGTATACCTAACTGACACTAACAATATTCGCTGTTCCCATAAATCGCAACACACGTGCAATCGTACGCCACATTTATTGCGCTGCAACGAACTTGTAAAACAAGCATGTCTCATTTACTTACTTTACGCAGGTAAAAAATACAGGGCTACCGAGCGAGGGCAAGAAAAGGTGGCTGTATTTTTACTGCAGCAGTTGCTGTTTTCCGCCAGCATTGGGACGTGATTCACAGGAGCGAATAGGCGGCCAAACCAGGCAACGGCGTTGTTTTCCCATTCAGTTAGCAAGAAAGAAGACGCAGCCAGTGGCACTCAATGGGGCGCTACGGACACTGAAGGTTATGCCATAAAATCTAGGGCCTTCAACTTCGGTGCGAATGTTTGCCGGGACTTTCTGCTGCGCGTTAAATACCGCATGGAGACCGCTCCTTTTTGAACAAAACAGCTAGTGCTCAGTTTTTAAGTCATTTCTGGGATTTTCGCCAACGCCTTTTCAAGAGGAAAGTGATTTTTGCACCGCTCCTTCGTTGTGCAGAGATTTTGTGATTCTTTCCGACAGCTGCAGCAATGAGAGCTGCACAGAGCACCAAGCTGGGACTAAACGTTCTAGTTCCAGCGGTACAAGCACATGCGCAGCTTATGCAAATGCGCACGCTTATTGGAAACGCAAAGTGAAAATTTAATCACCGCATGTCGGGCTACTGTTCCGAAGACCTTCGGGACATTTCCTTTCGGGACCTTCGTCACTCCCCAGTCAATAATAAAGTGCATGAACAATCGTAGCAATCAACGTGGCAACGAGAAAAGTTTCTTAATTTCCCGTTCTGCTTCTATTACGCGTGTTTAGAAAGAAAGTTCGGTTTATTTCTAACCAATTTTTTGTTTATCCATTAATCGCGTGCAAAATAGAGAAGCGGGTGGGGGGTTGTTTCATTTGTTTGCGGAAGACCTGCGTGTCGGCGGCCACCAGAGAGCGTAAATCGCGGTAGTTTTTTAGGTAATAACCAACTGCTGTTTTATAACTATTTTGCGCGATGGTCGCCTTGAACTAAACCCAGTAGTGTCAATTTGGTGAAGTCGAGTTGGTTGCTCTGAAAATGAAGAAAAATGCAATTTCGACCAAGAATGCGCAACCTTTGTTAGTTTGATTTCAAGTGCGAACTCATTCTAACCATACCGTGCATCGTTGTTGGCGTCCAACATGACGACATATTGCTTTAAAATTTCACACACGGATGTTATAGCGCGTAAAGCCCTCAAAATCGATTCGCTGCATTCAAAGGGCACTGGCTAAATTTAATTTCTCTCACGTGATT
Organism: Haemaphysalis longicornis; assembly: GCF_048455015.1. Classification (NCBI taxonomy): domain Eukaryota; kingdom Metazoa; phylum Arthropoda; class Arachnida; order Ixodida; family Ixodidae; genus Haemaphysalis; species Haemaphysalis longicornis. The sequence goes on from NW_027526203.1 coordinate 92,398,075, forward strand.
TCTATCACGTGGTTTTTCGTCGACTAAACTTCGAGCTGGCATTACCCGTATTTATGTAATATTTTTTCTGCACCATAGTTCTCTCCACTGCATGCGTAAATTTTATATCTATGTCTGTTTCCACAAATCCGACGACTAAAAAAATTGTTGATTCTGAAATTGTATGCCACCATGACTATAGAAGGAACATTTTTCGGTGCTGTCTTCAAATCCAATTTTTTTCTGTCAAGGGACACACTATGACTTGTAATGTTGGTTGCTGGGTCGTACGCAGAATTTACTGTCGATGGGGGAGCCGAGTGTTTCGGACCGCGCAAAAAGGGAGAGGGAGAACATGCAAGCAGGGAACGAACGTACGACGCAAAACATCCAGACAAAGACGTCAATTAAAAATGAAAAGGAAATAATTTTGATATTTAATGGCCGTACTCTGTATTACCTTGTCCGAGAAAAATTTATCCAATGAAGATTATTAGGAGTTTTAGCAACGGTGGGCCTAAAACAGAAAAGCTCATGAGAGCTTGAGCAGCCTGCCACCTCTGAAGGTTCCGACGGCAGGAACAATAAAACACATACAGAAATGTTCAGAATTAAAGGGACCCTGCACCACTCTTCGTGCAGTGCAAGTAAACCTGCGCGACGTTTAGATTAAACTTCCAGGAACACCCGAGCCAAACATTACACGCGTACGTGAAGCGGTAAGCGCGCGAATCGCCGTGAACGACGCTGAAAAACCAACCGCTCTCTTTTCAATTCTCCTCATTATGCACCCCTGGCATGGCCTCTGCGACGTCAATCGGGCCATGGCTGTCTTGGCTGTCCTATTAGCTGTCACCGGTCAACTTCGCGGCTAAATTCTGGCATTTCCTGTGACGATCAGCCGTCGTCCGCGCTGTGTATGAACCTCTTCTATGTCTGAACCTGTCCGCATGCTTTTGGTGTTTCTTTTGTTTTGAGTGCGCGCGGAGTTTGAGTGACGAACTAAATATTCCACTTTGCTTGCTTGCGAGCAGGCCACCATGCCTGCTTTTTTGTGGCACCAGACCGGAAATAGACCCGTCTACGTTGCGGGGAAAAGGACGAAACTCCCCTGCCTGTGACATATCGAAGGCCGCCGAACAGAACGGCGTGCGCCGCCCCCCTCTCCGGGTGAGAGCGCGCAGCTTTCGTCTCGTTGTCCGCGGTTGAGTTGAGAGGGAACATTTATGCGCGATTTTTCATCGCGCGTACTTTCGGTGATAGTGAACGGATTTTCACAATTCTTGCGGGAGGAGATTGCTGGGACAATAGTCTTTACCCCAAAATACATTCCGAGTAGTCGATGGTAAGTGTTGCAGGATGCCTTTAAGGAGAGCAGCCATACACACCTAATTCCGGCCAACAACATAGTGGCGATGTGTACACTGTATTTGCAAAATTTATCTGAATTGTGGCGTGCTAATCTCAAATCTGGAATGGTGGGGAAAAGATATCGGCACAAAAATGAATTGGATGGCAGCTGGACAACGCTCTTACACAACTTTACATGAAAACAGGCTGATCACAGGCTTAGTGCATCACGACACTTTAAAGGGGCCCTGAAAGGCATTTTGAGCACACTAAATGAACTAGCGCAATCGCTAGATTGGGTCGCCAACGTCACCTGTGCCAAGTATTACTCTTTTACGCGCAGCGGAAAGCTCACACTTTTGTTGCAAAGTTTGTCACTTTTTTCTCACCCTTTCCTTCGTGTTTTTGGACGCCGCCATCTTCACATGTCTACATCATCGATTCCCAGATGTTCGTCATGAGCTAGACATCCTGCTATTGGGCGGCTTTTTCACGCACTTCCGGCAAAGAGATGAGTCGTCTGCTCAGCGTCGGCTCGCCGGCTGATCTGCCCGCGGAGTGCCGGAGTGCTTTGACATTTTACGACAAACGAAACAAGTGTAAACAAACGCTTAACCGTTTGTATTGAATGCAACACGGCCATAACACGACGTGGATTTTATCTTACGTGAGTACGTACCATAAAGAAAATCCCGTGGCACTTCTTTGGTGCAATCGCAGAGAACGCCCTGAGCCGAATGCCCGGGTTTGACGCGTACATTTTATTCAACTTCAAAACAATCCAGAGATGCGTTTCGAACGAACGCAACGTCACAACATGCGTTGCAAGTCTGAACCGCGATTGACAGACGATGAGTTGCCTCCTCCTGCCCGTCGTAAATTCGGCACTCACCTCACACCCGGTTTGCGGGGACGAGCAGCAAGTCACAACTCTGGCGCGCAAGCGAGAAGGCTTTTAGCCAGGCACACTGCACATACCCCATGCGAGGTTGAGTGGTACGTCGTTCGAGAAAGATAATCCAGACCATGGGAAGCACTATCCACCCGCAGAAGTACAATGTCGCATTTCATCGCGAAACGAACGCGTCCACAACACACAGGAGGCGATGCACACACACACACACAGCTTCGGTCGCTGCATTGGCTTAGCTGCAAGCTTCGTTCGGACAATCAGCGATGCTACGACGATACAGAGCTGCGTGAGGACGACGTGCTAACCACTTCACGTATTTAAAAACACAGGGGCAAAGAACTAGGTTCATCGGAAGCAAAAAATCTTTCCTCCATTATAGTGCCTGAAATGTACTGGCTAGTGTGCCGAGGGCGGGCTCCAGGCGGGCGCCGGGAGCGATGTACGCGGCCGTCTGCCGCTTGGGCGCTGCCGTGCGGGAGTGTGCGCGTTCATCCGGCCCGAGCAGATCGCGCGGTACCTCGGAGCTGCGTAGCAGACGGCAGCGGCAGAACTTTCCATTCCCGCTTGCGACGAAAGCGAGCGAAAGCGACGGGAATTCTGTCGCGCAACCAAAATTTGTCCCGACCATTCGACAAAAACGATCGTCGCGCGACAAAGCGACGGAATTCCTGCCGCTCTCACTCGCTTTCGTCGCAAGTGCGAACGGGCCTTTATGCGCAATCTCCGCCCCACATAAAACAAGCTCTTACTTGTCGCCTGAGCATACGGTTGATATCTGACTACGTTACACTGTGCTTGCCAGTGTATTTAAACGATGTCACTAGGTTTGAAACGTACGCGCTCGGCGTGCAGCTTTGTAAACGCAAGCGGTTTCACATACGCACGCTATTTTGCTGCTAATAGAGTTTTAGTACAGCGTTTGTGGCCTTTGCATACGCTAAACGCTAAATTTTTGCGTCCCGCTACGTGACACCGCGATGGGAGTTTTAGTAGAGCGTCTCATCAGTTTTGCGTAGCGACACACTAATGCATACGGCGCCATCTGTCAAATGTTTTCCGAAATGTCTCGCCGGCTGATCTGCCAGCGGAGTGCCGGAGTGTTTGGACATTTTACGACTATCCAAACAAGTGCAAACAAACGCTTTCCCGTCAGTGTTGAATGCAACACATGGGTGCAGCTTGTCAGAACACGGGTTCTCGCTGATCGAGTGCAGCGTTGGTTTGCTCTTCGCCTTCACGTTCATCGCCGCTGATAAAGCGATCCGATCCGGCGCGTTTTGTGCACGGGTTCTGTGTCGGTTGAAAATGGCTTTTTTCACATGCCGCCGGTAGTAGGAATTACAACCACCGCAAAATAACACCCGGCACCAGCGGGGCCACATCTGAGACCGCGCTTTTTGGATAAACAGTGCGCGGTGCACCAAAGGGAACGAGCGCACGATTCTCCCCACACGGCTGCGAGTTCGCCGCCGATGCCAACTGTAGCTACGTACACCGCGAAAGGGCAAGGCCAGGCCGCACACATGCGGCCAGGTCATTCGTTCGCTTTTCCAGCCTGTGTCCATGGTGTCTACAGAGATGAAAAAGCCGAAAGAGCTGGCCCGTAGCAGACGGCAGTCTGTGGGAGCGCAATAGCGGAAGTACGTCACCGCTGAGGAGCGGAGCATCATGGGAGGGGAGGCCAACAGCGAAGAAACAGTTGAAAGGAGGAGGAAATACGGCGCGACGATAATTCGCGGTTTTTGATTTACGATTTCTCAGCTAATACTCATCGCTTTAACAAAATTCTTGCAGGAGGAGATTGCTAATACATTGCTTTATTTGGTTACATGTACATCCATGCATCGGCGGAAGGCATTTCAGGACCCCTTTAAGACTGTACGATGCGATAACATGCGCGAGCTATACGCGGTGCGCCTAGCGCGAACTTCTTTTAGGGCGCATCGGGCACCAGTACGGCATTTCTGGAAGGCACTAGGTTATAAAGTGCGAATGCACTTTATAAGCGACCCCGAACCTTCCGCCGTCCGCATAGCAACAGCTGCGGGTGCGCGCGCTTTTCGTCTTCCTTAGCAACGGGGGGAGATGGGCGCGCGCTGCCTGGCCGCTGACATGGCACATACCCACGTGGGAGATTGGCTAGGAATAAGTGCGAATGCACTTCTTAAGCGAGCCTGAATCGTCGCGCTCGCATAGGGCCTCCTCTCCCCCCTCGCCTACTCTCCTAAAGCCCCTTTACTACTCTCCAGCTCGCAACACCCTCTCTCGGCGCGCCAGCCAGGCCACTACACTATATATAAAAAAAAAACAGCATCCGGCGCCAGGTTTCGATCTGCGGACTTTGCGGCCGCAGCGCGACGCTCTACCGACTAAGCCACGGACGCGACGTTGATATCCGTGTTAGTAACGCGCCTTATATCTTTAACGCATTCAAACTACGTCGTCAGCGGCGTGCGTTGGCGACTCAGCGGCGTTATAGGGACCGGGCAGCTGGACGGGTGGCGCCACCACTCGGCGCTCCCCTCGTCAGTGGAATGAGCCGGTGCATTGGACTACACAGCCTCCCGTTGTTTTTGTCGTGTTTGCTTCGGTGCTTTGTATGTTTTGGTGGCGTTGTGAGCAGACATGTGAGATGAAACGAAGTCTAAACAGATGTGTTGGGTTCTTAGATGCAGTAATGACTACGTAAACTTGTCGGACGCGTCTAAAGTTGGGTATCGGCTGCAATGGCATGAGCGCTTTTTGGTGCGATCTGCGCTTGGCTTCACCCGTTCTGAGTACGAATAAAACTACTATTATTAGTATTATTTTCTTCTTAAATCCACTCACGGCTACGCAAACTTATTGGATGCTTGTAAGGTTGGGGAAGGGCTACATTGACACGAGCGCTTTTTGCAGCGCTCTGCGCCTGGCTGCGCGCGATCTGAGTAGGAATAAAACTATTAGCAATATTAGAATTCTTTTCTACCACTTTAAATTATCTTCACTGGTTTCAATGACTACGGTTTCCACGCCAGCCTCAGCGCTGGGATACCTCGATACGTGTGCTTTAAATAGAACGGCACCTGCATACGAGATGGATTTCCGTGTAGCCGTAGAAATGTTGCGGTAGTTTACACTTTCTGTAACCGTGATCTTTGTACCTTCGGTTTTGGTGGGTGACACTGTGACAGCATGGGAGCCTGAAAGCCGAAGTGGAAATCCTACGTTTGTGGTGGTCATTTTATCAAGAGCCAAAGTTATTCACCAACTCAACAGCCCAAGCTACAAACCATCCCTCCTCCCCTTCCTGTTTTACCCCCTGCGTAGAATAAAGGCTGGCACCGATAGTTAAAAAATGTGGCAGTGTTAACGTCAGTCGGTGTTTTTAATGCTTAAGTATTCTTTACATAGTACCTATAAAAATTGTGTAATGCCTGGTGAAGACACCAAAAACGCGCGATTAGTTGCCTCAAATATAAGTGCATGAGCCCGAGTCCTCCACCACAGACACATTTCCGACACGCTGGAAAAAGTTTAGATTTGGAGAGTGGGCAAGGAAGTTCAAAATTAAACAGCAAAATCATCTAGCCCTCCGTCTAATGATTATTATGGTTGAACACAAAGCTTTGTTCGTGCGAAATTGAATGGGAAATGGTCAAAGTCATAGACGCTGCGATCAAAAGACCAAACTGCGTGCTGGTCAAATTCGACGCTCAACTAGTCAAAGTTTAAATCCAGAAGGCAACCAAAAAAACCCACACGATAGAGCTTTGCGATAAACAATCATCGTCGTTAGACGGAGGTGTGCATGATTTTTCAAGCGTAGGTAGCAGCTTGTAAACCGACCGCAGCATTCAGTTGTGAAGCTGAGTACAGGTTTCGGGCACCCTCCTGTCTTGCGTCCTTCAGCCACGCAGGAATTGGTTTTTGAAAAACCATTTACCAAGTAGCCAGCGACCATTGCAATTCTTGTAAAGCAACGCTTCTCCACGACAAGCAATACCATTCTACTATTATGCGGTATTTATTCTATCAATGATTCCCGATGGCTGCAGTAAGAGCATTTCTGTGAAATTAAACACGTTTCAGCCGTAGGTAAAGAAGATATGGAAGCGTCGTCCATCACAATTTCTGTTTTGAGGTAAATCTTCGAAGACACCCTCCAACTTTGTCTTTCGCTTGTGCACGACGTTGGCGCCGTTTCGTCATCAACTGCCCAAGGCCAGCGCCGCAGCATTCCTAGATCGGTTGCACACACCGGCTTTGTGGGAGCATTTAGCGGCAATATACTCCTCTATTCGCGAAACTGCATGCTGGCATGAAAAAATTACATGAAGCAACGAACTTTCACTTCCAGCTTGACTTCCAGCTTGGCGCATTGAGCGTCGTCTGCTATTTGTAAATACTGAGTATGGGCGTAAATAACACACATGGCATGCCTCGTAAACATCACATCCACACTCAAGATTTACCGATCTGAAAAATGCACGTGGGGTTACGTTCGCTTTGCAAGCTGCACCGCAAAAAAACGAAAGAAAGCCATGCGCGACCGCCACCGGCATTCCACTGACGAGTGGTTCGCCACGGGCGGCGCTGTTCGCTGAAACGACGGTGGTGCCATACAACGGCCGCCCGGTCCCTATAGCGGCTTGATAACTGCGTGGTGTACACGTGATACTACAAACCCGCTAGTTCTGCATTCTCTCACGTGACTGCGCCTCCTCTCCCTTCACTCCGGTCGGCGCTTCGCAGCTGCGGTGCGCTGCGGTGCGGTGCGCTCCTCCTCTCGAACATACACGTTAATTCACCAAGATTTCCGCAGAGGGACAAACGAGGCGTGTTAAGCCGAACGTGATCACGAGGGGGTGTTAATGTAACTAACGGGCAAAATGCCACCAAACTTCAACAAACTCCCCCTCATAGCATCACCCCGTGCTTCGCACTTCCTCATACTCCCCTTCGGGGAAATGCGGGGGAATTTATTTATAGATTTGAATCGCGTTGTTGTTTTTGCGGGGCAGTAGTTAGTGATACGCCTCTGCCTGATCGTAGGTGTGGCATCTCGGTTGTCGAAGTAACCACGTGACAATGCGGTCGCCCTGGTAACGTCGTAATGTTTCACAGCTCTGAATTCGCTGCAGGTGCGCACACCAAAAACAAAAGTCCCTCTGTTCATGGTGCGCGCACTGAAATAGCTGCGATGTGCCGTAAAAGAGTTGCGATGTCTCCTCCAAAGTGATTCACCGATGCAGCGACAGGCCAGCTCGGAGATGTGCTTGTGACAGAGAGGGAAGAAGCGATTCCGAATTACTAGCAGGAAAAGACTCTGCAGAAATTCAGAGAACGCTCTACTAATCCGTAGCATTTTTACACCGCCTGCCTACACTTTAAGTTATTTACAGCCATATTTGGCAATGAGTAGTCAAAGAAAGTTGGGGTATTTTATTGTTTTGATGGGTTTTTTGTTTTGTGTTTTTGTGGCCACTACTGCCTTTACTTTGCCAATTATGCATTTTGTGGAAATTCACTGCGCAACACTGTTGGATCATTTTCGCTATTTGTATTTGCATTTGAAACGTTTCTTCCGGGGCATTTTTTTAAATTAGGCTTCATATTCTGAAGGCGATATATAGGATACATATCTTTTTTTTCGGCGATTCATTTTTCTAATCTTTTAATTTTTTCTGTTTTGTGAATTTGTGGTCTTTTCAAATTTTCGTTCCACGATTTACGTCCATTCGCGTTAATATAAAGATTAAATGTGTTACTTCCGCCAATTATGCACTTTTTTATGGAAATGCAGCGCGCTACGCGGTTAGCTCAATTCAACCAAGGCCGCTCGATGGAAACTAGGTCAATCGAGCGGTCGTGGTTCAGCTACATTTTTATTCGCATTTCCAACATTGTTTTTTGGGGATTTTTTAATGTAGCACCGCTTCTTGGAGTTGTATAAGATGGATATTTTTGATCTCGTCAGTTCATTTTCGTAATTTATTTTTAAATTACGTGTTTGTCTCACGGATGGCGACCGTCCAGTCATCAAAGAACTGCGTGGAAGCCAACTTTACACGAAGGGTTTCACAGAACGAACAGGATGGTGGGCGAATGCTCAGCGAGGCGTTCCCGAGATGTCCTATTCGGTACTGCTCACATACCGGGACATCACCCAACATTACCTTGATGTTGCTCGATTTTACCTCGCTCCTAAATGAAACCGTTATCTTAAAACATTTTTGGATTAATACATTCAAAACGTGTTACACTCCTGCTCGGTCCCTGAGACCGAAGCAACGTTACGCAATTCCTCGTTGTTCCACAAGGTACGGGAAAAGAACACGCCGTTATTATGTGCCAGCTATATTTAACACTTTGCCATCTGACTTTTTTGCGCATGCTTCGAAATATAAACTGAAAAAGGCTTTAAGGCGCATGCGCTAGTGCTTTCCAGAGATTTCGGGAATACCGCATGGTTATCTGTTCGGGGTTGGTACTGCGTACTGTAACATATATATATTTTTAACGCTTGTCGCCTGCCAGGCTCTGCCTGACAAGCCCGTTGCGGCTTAGGTAGGCCTGATTATGTACATGACTTCTGTTTGACTAATAAATATTATTATTATTAAATATTATTATTAAATTACCGCCTCCTTTGCAGACAACTTCCCCCTCCCCCACCCCTACCTCACAGCCGAGGCTGCCCACATGTGGCACCTTCTTCAGCTTCGACATGGTAAAAAGTGCACTAGACGGGGACAGAAGAAAAGACAGTGACACGGGACGAGCGCTCGTCCCGTGTCACTGTCTTTTCTTCTGTCCCCGTCTAGTGCACTTTTTACCATGTCGAAGTCGTATCACCAACTAGCCCAAATTTCTGCGTTGAATAACCTTCTTCAGACGCACTCCTTTCCTCACCGCACTCTATTAGTGCATACGTACCCTCACCTCTTTTGCTCTCCCAACTGTCCTTTGTGTAACGCGCCGGACACGCTCTGTCACTCGCTCTGCGAATGCCCGCGCGACCCTTTCCCCGCTATACCGTCCCCCACCCTCTGGGAACAGGCTCTGGGGTGCTTTTGCGTTTGCGTTTGCACGATCGTGCTGGTTTTGTGGCCGGTCTTCGTTGTTACGCGATAGTGTGGATTTGTTCAGTATGTGTAGTTTGCAGAAGCAAGGTCTCCGTGTGTACCTGCCTGGCAATGCCCTGGGAGAGGATGGTTCTTGACGTCCAGGTGCAATACCTATGCATGGCGACCTTATCCAGATGTAGTTTAGTAGCGCTGAATTTTCGCATTATCAAAGATAAAATACCCGACATCCAAGAAATATTGTTCCAAGCAACGTGAGTGAAGGACACCATTCATGCATCGGATATATTGGGGCCGATAATTGCTGGGTCGTGTCTGCTTCAACCCAGGGACACGTGAAAGTTTCTTCGTTCGCTACTTCTGTAAAAGTGGACCAATAAATTTGTTGGCTCACGATGTTGCAATACCCACGGAATAGCTCCATTCATTCTCGGAGTTCCCTGTGTGTGAGGGGTGCACTGTTGAAATTTCTCGCTTCATTATGCGATGGAGTCGGCTGTTATCTGGCTAGCCGGAACCCTGACTCTTTTATATTGTTATCTTAATCTCTACTTGTCCCGCGCGGTGGCTGCTCTTTGGTGGCTGCTCTTTGGTCTTGGGGGAATAGCGCGAGACGAAGCTAGTGCGCTGCAGATTAAAACGCCGAGTTCAAATAAGCGGTCTACTGGCTGTGGCCGTCGGCAACTAAACGCAGACTTCGCAACGCAACGTGTATTTTGTTTAACAGAACTCTGAGAACCTCCCTGATGTACAGTGAACTTTAACTGACCAGTTCTGAATGTTCGTGCCATATAATACTGAATGTGTCATATAATACTGATATATACTACCCTCGTCGCCGATGATAGCGATTAGAAAAATTGGTAGCCTGTATACGTCAGTGTGTTACTCAGGGCGCCTTTGAAAACGTTTAAAGGAGAATCCCCAAAAGTGACTTAGGATAGGACTGCACAACATCGACACGAAACTCTATACGCTGGTTCGCCAAGGTACAGGTCGCGAGTAAAATCTCCTTTTGGGTGTTGTAATACGTGCGGGTTTTGCTCCCTTATTATTTCTATTTCTTGTTTTGCAGGGGTCCAGGCCAAAGTTGCCAACGCAGCCGCCAGCTGTCCAGAGTCCATCGAGTGCAGCTGCGGTGTTTTCAGCGTCGAAGACGGATGCAAAGTCTGTCAATGCAATAGCATGGCAGTTCGAAACGGTGCGGCGGTATAGCGAGATAACAAAATATAGTATACTCGCGTTAAGATGAGCTGGGCTCTGTCGCATTTTATGACTAAGACGAAGAATCCTTTTGCTCTCGTCTGACATGCGCAATGCCAAAAAACTGCCAGTTGCAGTGAATTTCTGATATTCGGAAAAAAACATTTTCCGGTCATGTCGAGGTCATCTACGCGAAAGATTACTGTATTGCGATTAGCTACTATATGTTGTTGATTAATGTGACATTTTGGGTGATTTAGAAATCCGTTGTCGCTAACCGCGATTCGACCGGGCAGCGTATTCCCAAACCATATCCCGTAGGGGCCCAGACCGACCACACCCCCCCAAGCAGGGACACAGCACCGTGACGTCACTTCCTCTATGTGCGCGATTTCATGCGACGTGGATTTTTTCTTTTTTCCCCCTTCCCTCGTTTTGGCTGCTTTGCGGGCGGCCGATGGTTTCGCTCCGTACGCGGGGCTGGCCTACGGCGCTGGGGAAGCTGACGCACATGTGGTAGAAGTTAACCTTTCGTACCTGAGCCCCTGAGCTCTCCGCGCTCTTCTTGTGCGCTGCAAGTTGACGTTGACTTCTTGTCGTGTTCCTACATAAGCGCTCGGCTCGGTGCTCTAAGTGCGCGCACTCGGATGGACGCTTTCACGTACATGTGGCTATATATACGTTCCGGAAAGCAAACACTCTCATTGAAAGGCCATTCTACAACACACAGAAGGGTATACAATTGAGTTGGGTGCTCTTTCACTATATACACACCTCAAAACGCGATTCCGTGCTGCAGGTAAGGATTACAAGAAAGGCAGCCAATTAAGCATGACTATATTCACAAACTGTCCTGCCCTTGCGAAATAATTAGCTTCATGAGCTGCTACATTTTGGCACTTTCATAAGCACTATTACATTGAATTTTGTTAACATGAACTTCATTGCATTAATTCTTTATCAGGGACACTAAGGAAAGGGCCACTAAGGAAAGCATTGACATTTTGTTAACAGCAACGGAATATGTGAATCGTTCTTGCAAGGTTGGTATGTACGTTGATAAGAAAGACACTAGCTCAAACGTACACGTTTTACACTCGGTCATGAATGCTGCATCATTTGCACTGCTGGTGATAACAATTTAGGGAAACAATATCGAAAATTTAAACAAACTGAGGGCTAAGTAATAGTTGGATTTAACAGCTTCTGAAGTACTCGAGGAATTTGGTATATGTCTTCTCTACAGGGCTACTGACCACAGTCTCTGCACTGAAGCCATCAGGGCGGAGTTATCAGGAAGGGTGTCAGTAATCATGCGTGCTACCACTCACACTGTTGCCAATGTCGATTAGTTATTCTTAAAAAAATTGTGCTTCATGCACACACAGATTTTGCTGCATAAGACAACGTATATTATTTTCTATCGGACCAATGAGTAGCTGCGCGTGAGCTTGAGGTCACGGTAGTCGCAGGAGAGATTAAACTAAGTAAAAAAACGGTTATCTCCTGTGCGCACTATTTTTGGGATTTGACAGTCCAAATAGCGGCAAAAAATGTCACTTTTCGAGATTCGCTTATGGGGATAGATGAGTAGTTTGTGTCCGTTTCCTGCGACGCATTTTTTAGCTACCACATACAGATTTCTGTGGTGTCTCGCCTTTTAATGCGCGCGCATTGCTTCACAGTTCGCACCTCAACTGTAAGCGTCACACGCAAAAAAAGTATTCAAATGTATAAACAAGAAATAGCAAGAATAAAAATATAAATAGTGCAACACAAGTTGCAAAGCGCCGCTTCATGTACTACAACGCTTCGTATCTAAAAACATATCTTTCGCCCCGTTTCTGGACCTTTTGGACAATCCAGGTGGTGTTGGTGCACCCGCTCTACGTGTCCATGAAGGCGTTTACTGCTACTTCGTCAGGCAGGTTCACGCGGAACACAGACTCATGATCTGTTGACGCGATGTCATCCCGGACGACCTCGAGCGGCTGCTCGTGCTCATCCATGAAGCAGAAGTTATAAGCTGCGCGAATATCGCGTGAATGCGCGGGGGACGCGCGTGGCGCACACAACTATGAGAACGGACCTTGTGATTGGCAGTTTTGCGCGAGTGCGAGGCACAGAGGAGTATTACGAATAACACGCTCGCTGATGTTCGCAGCAGACGCGCGACCGACGTACGCGTGTGCTTTCGAGCAAACGTTATTCGCTTCGGTATACAGTTCAAAGGTCCACCCAAGACAAAAAAAAAACATTTTTGTCTTCAGTTTAATGGGAGCGCTTGCTTTGAGGAACGTGCAAAAGCATCCACCCGTCCGCGCACTTGAGCAACGTGCAGAGCGCTAGCTTAACTAGGAACAGCATGGGAGACGAGTGACTGCAGGCGCGCAAGAGAGCGCGGAGAGTGAGCTTCAGCTTCCCAGCGCGTTCGCCAGGCTCGCGCTCGGAGCGAAACCATCGGTCGCCGCAAAGCAGCGCGACCACAAAAGACCCAAACTAATTTTTGTCTTCAATATAATGAGAGTATTTGCTTTCCCAAACGTATATAATACCACATGTGCGTGAAAGCGCCCATCCGAGTGCGCGCACTTAAGGCGCGTTTATACTTCGACGTTGCGTAGGCGCGCGCGCGCGCCGCACGGTTACGCTACGTCGGCGAATGCCGGTCCCTCTACACTCCGGCGTCAAACCGCCGGCGTGTCGGACGGAGTTCGGCGCAGTTCCGCGGCACGGGCGTCGGGATAGGTCATGTCTCTATTCCGCGCGGGAAACGTCGGGCTGCGTTGGGCCGCCGGCGGCCCCGTATCCCGTCATGCACCTCGCCAACACGTCCGGACCACCCGTACAGCGCCCGCGCGCGTCCGTTTGCTCGACTGTTCTCTCGGAGCGCTCTTTTAAATGCGGAGCATTTCTTAGGCTCGCGATGTCACTCGTCGATGTTGTCGGCGCCGTCCACACGCTCACTGCGCATGCGCGTCGCGTCGAGGCGCAGGTGCGCGTCTCTCCCCCGTACCCTCCTCGCTCTCAACAATAGGTGCGGCGGTGTGGGAGGAGCGCGTGTATCCCGTGCGCTCCGTCGCTCTCAACAACAGCTGCGGCGGTGCGGGGGGAGCGCTTCTGTGCGCGCATGCGTCGTAGCTACCCGTGCACTGCGTCGCGCTCAACAGTAACGGCGGCAGGGCGTGTACACGTGATAACGGCGTGGTGGGTGCGTGGAAAGTTCGCGCGCTTGTGTACGGAAGTGTGCGCACGCGCATCTCTCTCCCGTACTCCTCTCCCTCGAACGCGGGCGGTGTGTATACAAGCGGCGGAGCGCGCGTTCGGAATTCAGTCAAGGGCGTCTTTGCTTGGCTTTCGCTTGACTTGACGCTTCGCTTGACGGCACCAAGCCATAAAGACAGACTTTAGCTTTACACTCCTTGCCTTCGCTTCTCCTTCATTCAATAAATAAGAACAATAAAGACGAAATAACAATTAATCATTCCCAAACCATACCCAATTATGCAACATTCACGCGATACCCCCACCACTCTGCGACGCATTTACTCGAGTTCCCCCCGTGGGAAGATGCGGGCGGGTTTTTTGATTGTGCCCGACCGCTCGACAAGTGCGCAATGAAAGCTTCGAACCACAGCGACGTCTCCAATGCCATGGTGGAGTCCCTTATCGATGCCATACGGCGGCACCCCTGCGTTTATGACAAAACGCATTGACTACCGCGACTATCTGGCGTTAGTCCAATATTTCACGGATATAGGCCTCCTGCGCTGGAGTTTTCGCGACATGCAGCGCCCCTAGTGGCCGACTCCTCTGGGTTGTGCAAAAGCAGACGACCGTCGCCGCCCTCCATGCGTTTTCAATTACTAGGCAGAGTGAAACTTGGTTGTACTTAGTTTAATCGCTTTGTGGCGCGTTTAAATGACTGCATACTGTATGAAATAGCCCTTAAAGTAGTTGTAGAGGCTAAACGAAATAATATCCGCTCAAACAAGCCGATTTATCGGCTTTCTTTTCACCGAACTGTCGCAGGTTGGGTGGTCTAACAGTATGGCCAGGTCGGGTGGTCTAACGTCCTGACGACGATTACCGTTCTTTCTTCTTGCGTGCGGTCGACAAAGGAAAGTTCACAAGTAGCATAAACACGGAACGCTGCTCATCCTATAGCCTGAGATAACTGCAAAAGGTTGCTTCAGCGGAAGCATGCAAGCGAACCTAAAAATTGCGAAGCCGACTCAGCTGACACTGCTGCCTGGCACCGCCATGAGAACGAGTGGAAATTTTGTTTTGTATTTTTGCAAACTAAATGATCCTTGCGTAACGTTTTACTCCGCACGATTTACGAACGGCAGGGTACACGTATACTACCGAGTAGGGGAGGCATTGCGGCAAATAAACAAATTAAGCGCTATTAAAAGACACAAAACAGTCACCACATCGCACACCCGCTACCTGCAGAAATGTGTACTTATATATTTGCATAACATAACTTAACACAGCCGCATACACGGCGCACGGAACCGAATATTTGCAGGCGATCATCACTGAATCTGTTGGTTATCTTCGTCGCTAACAATCTGAACGCCGACTTGCTAGTTTTGTCCTCAAATGGAGTTAGACAGCTAGACAAGAACAGAAAACTGGTCGCTTCCAGTTGAATTGTCCCCCATCTTCACACTTCGCCAGATTATTGCCGAATATTATTGTCGATTCGCTGAATTATTTCGCTTTGCATTCAAAGCCCCCGTCCTCCTCCCACCCGATCTGCATCCAGCCCTCCGCCGTGTCGGCTGCTTGAAACTCGGCCCTACACTTCAAAACGTTGCTGATCCTGATTCTAGCCTATAAAGTGCGAACAGGGAATATATGATGCAAGAGCGTAATAAAGTAAAGGGGGAGGAAACAAGGAAAGCGAGCGGCCTCTCAGTTCGCCTGACCACTTTGTTTTACGGCCAGTAATTTCGGAATCGGAATACAGATTTCACGCTTCTGACGCTTGCTGAATTTTGTCACTGAGACACGCAACAAAACGGCAAGCTACCGCTGCACCATGTATTCGTAACGGCGACGCAAACGAGCACTGTTTAATGAAAGTGCACGCATAGTGCGCAGGTACGCAAAAGAGCGGCGCACCGGAGCAGACGAGCCAGCGGTCCGCCGGACGCGCTGGCTTTTAAAGCGCCATCATCGCCGATTGCGTCACTCTTCTTTCTTGATCGGCTGTTGAAAAGTCCTTGTCACCTAGAGTAGTAAGTAGTTTGGAGTGATTGATTTGATTGATTGTAGGGTTTAACGCGCCGACGCAACGCAGGCGATGAGGCGCGCCGTAGTGGAGGGCTCCGGATTATTTTTGACCACCTGGGGATCTTTATCGTGCGCCGAAATCTCGCACACACGGGCGTTTTTGCTTTTCGCCTCCATCAGAAAAGCGACCGCCGCGGCCGGGAATCCAACCCGCGACCTCGTGCTCAGCAGCGCAACGCCTTAGCCACTGAGCCAAGTAGTTTGGACTAGAAGTTTCACTTCAAATTTCACTTGATACGACCATCGATCGGGTAACCAGTGAGTGGCAGAGCAAATCACCGCCCCGGCACTTTCGTCGGCGCTGTAAACGTATTTAGCGCTACAAAGCTTTTCCTCCTAATGCCAAGTTGATCGCCAGAAGCGATCGGACTCGTCGGGGATGGGCTGGTGACCATGTCGCAAAACAATCGGGAGCATCGAGCTCATTTTGCTTCTGTCAACACGGGATCTTATGGGACCCGCGCAGCTTTGTACTACCTGGAAGTATTGCCCGGAAGCCGCTTGCGCAGGGCCCCCTGGGCAGCGCAGGAGGCCTATACATCGACCGCTTCCGCTTACGCCGCAGCCGACGAACCGGTAATGCCAGGGCCAATTTATGGCACGCAGGGTACGCCCAAGCCATGGTCAAGACACAAGTGCGCGAAAACACACGGACAGACAGGAAAAGACACGGAGAAAGGTTCAAACAATGGAACTCAGGGCGCACTGTTGGAAAAGCGCGGCACACGGCCGAATTAACGGAGGCACAAAAAAAAACAAAAAAAAAACGCGCGCCTCTGTTCTAGGCACGGCCGGGCTGGAGGAGCGGCGGGCGCGCACTTTCATACGGCCTGCGCTTCGGGTATAGTTCCCACCTTTGACCGCCGCTAGTTCGTGTCGCTGCGGACCAACCCTCGCCGGTTGACCTACAGCACGCGCGGGGTAGGTAGAGCGGCGGCGCGCGCGCACTTGCCACTGCTCTAGCCCTGCCGTAGCTACACTCGATACCTGTTCGTGTAAATTTACATGTGCGTCATTAAAATAGGCGACTCCTCCCCCTTCTGAATTTTCGGTCTAATAGGGTCAAACAGCCTAACATTACCACTCGGAAGCGGCTAATCAAAAAATTGAAAGAAACATTTTAACTCGGGGCACATGAAGAAAAATGTGCGAGGCCTTCATATCTTATCAGCGACTGTATTATATAAAAATGGTGAGACAGGCAAATAAACACGGCACTTTCCGTGACTGAAATATCATTTCTTATTTTTTTATTTTTCCTTTCGTATGATGTCTTGGTTTGCACACGCACAGGGCACGACCAGTGACGCGAATGATTTCCCGTCGAGGGAGATAGGGTTATCGCTTAGCTAAACGTGATTCTGCTATTCACGCTCCGGTCGGGCTGAGCGGCCCGCCGGCAGCGAAGCGCACTGTCAAAAACACACAGCTGCTCGGCCAGAAGCGATGCGTCGACTAACAGAAAGGCGGGTTGGAAGGGCAGAGGGTTGGTTCGAAGCGCCCCCACTGTAAAGAATCTGCTGTATTGGTTCCTTCTTGGGTGCGCAGGCCGTATGAAAGTGCGCGCTCGCCGCTGCTCCAGTCCGGCCGTGTTCTAGGCCGATCGTTTTGCGCATTCCACGACAGCTGGCGCACTAATCGCAAAACCATCTGCGCATGCTCCAGCCGGAAGCGACGCTGGCTGCGCTGCGCCGGCAAAGTTGGAGTGTACACTGGTAGCAATTTCCGCTGGCCTAGTCTAGCAGACTGGACGTCGCCGACCGCGTGGCCGCGCGCCCGTGCGCCGCGAAAGTCGGAGTATATTCGCGACTTTAGAGCACCGAGCCGAGCGCTTATCTAAGAACATGACGGGAGGTCAGCGTCAACTTACAGGCGCGCCAGAAGAGCGCGGAGAGCTCAGGGGCTCAGGTACTAAGGTTAACTTCTACCACATGTTCGTCAGCTTCCCCAGCGCCCCAGGCCAGCCCCGCGCACGGAGCGAAACCATCGGCCGCCATCAAAGCAGCCGAAAAGAGGGAAGGGGGAAAAAACAAAAAAATCCACGTTGCATGAAATCGCGCCCACAGAAGAAGTTACGTCACGGTGCTGCGTCGCTGCTTGGGGCGGTGTGGTCGGCTTGGGTCCCTACGGGATATGGTTTGGGAATACGCGACCGCCAAATGGTAGTGCACGGCGAAAGCGTAACTGGAAATGGCCAGTACTGGCGAGTGCGGCACCGGCAGTTTCTGGCTAAGGCGGGCCCACCAACTAACAACGAAGTAGGGCGGTATTCTCGAGTTTTGTCCCTTTTGCGTCCCTTTCAAATTGCTAAAAGCAAACAACCACAAGTGACGTCATGCAATCGCGGCAAACCTACTGCCAACGCTCATTGCTTAACCGGAAGTACGTCACGAAGAAGGGGCGCAAAAGGGACATTTTCAAAACAGACAGTTACGAGAATATCGCCCCTGTACGCGTGAAGTGGCATCGCGCTCTCTCCCGGAGAAAGGGGCGGCTCGCGACGTTATACTTCCCGACCTTCGATATATGATAGGCCACTGCCGCGAAGTTTTCTCTTCCTCTCCGCGACGTGGAGTGGTCTTCGGGATATAGCAGGCATTTCTCACACTTTAAGACTGTACATTGTGTCTGCTCGCAAGCGTGTGCTCAGGCTCTCACGCTGGTAGGGTGTTTTTGAAGGAGTAGACGCTTGTTGTCGAGTAGTCGGGTTGAATGCGAGGTGTTGAGATTGTCACTCCAGCTGGGCGCGCGCTCGAAACACGCACAAATAAATTAGAAACTGTACTTGCACGTTCAGGCATAGGAAAGGTTTGTGCACAGGGCCGACGGCGGCAGATCGTCATGCGAGAAATAAACAGTTACGTTGACCAGCAACAGCCAACAGGACAGCCACCGCTGTAATGACGTAATTAAAGTGGTGCACACTAAGGAAGGGCGCAGTTTGTTTTTCCCCAGATATTTGCGAGCTTGCCGCTTCACCTGCACGTGTAATGTCTTGCTCAGGTATTCCTTGCTACGTAACGTCGCTCAGGTTTATTGCATTGATCAAAGCGTGCTACAGGGCCCCTATAAAGACACTGCAACACTCATGGCCGACATCGTGTATTTTGTGTAAATACATCACTCGCATCTTCCATGGTTCATTTCCTGCGTCCTGCCGTCACAAACAATATCAACGAATTTTAGAGGAGATAATATTTTTTGGGCCGCCATACTTGTCTGAGAGAGAGAATGCATTTAATGGTAAAAGCGAGGTTATCCGAGCCATATCGCTTAGCATGCTACGTGTCTTTATACTTTCAAGATGTAGTGAATAAATACAACCAGTACATAGTATAGTGGATCACAAAGCACCTCAGGCAGAAGTTTTTACTCGATGACCATCATATTAATTAGAACCTTGCTCAAAACATTTTTCTCCCTTTCCCGGTCTTGGCGTTCTTCGGGCGCTTGAACTACGTAATTACAGTTGTGCAGAGGGTATTGGCCGGTTTTACACCAGGTTCAAAAATAAATGCATTCGATAGCCACCTTAAAAAAAAAGCCCCAACGCGATGCAGAAACGGATGGTGGATCTGCGGTGACGAGCAAATCACGCCGTGCCGCTCAGTGCTTGCGTGGTACACTTTCTCATGTCTCGAAGCAGTGCTTTCGCAGTGCTTCGAGACATGAGAAAGTGTTGCAGAGTCCCTTTAAGAAAGAACGCTGGTACTCTCGGTTATGTAATTATAGTGTGTCTAAAATATTTCTTAGGTTTCTTTTGTGCTGATAATGTCGACCTGTATAAGCCGCGACAGGTTTTATTTTACTTTCAAGGAAGGAAACAGTTTCGCTGTGAATTTTTCGGCCGGGTTGTTGAATCTAGTGACGTGAGGCAGACAGAAATACACGTAGCATGCGAAGCGATATGGCTCGGATAGCCTCGCTTTTACCATTAAATGCATTCTCTCTCTCAGAAACGTATGGCGGCCCAAGAAAGAATTGAACCGGAAAGCAGAAGAGCTATGCTGCAGAAAGTGTAGGGTGACGTGGCGTGTTCTGTCCTCACGACTCTCACATACCAGAATGCCAGAATTCAAAATATTCTTCATTGTGTCATCCCAGGTGCCGCAATGACTGTGTAGATTCTTTTGTAAGGGTTGTTGCGGAAAAGGACGAAGACCGTGTGCCAAGGGCGCCGTAACCACCACGAGCTAGTATACAGAACTTAAACAACAGCGCAAAAGACAAGGACTAGGAAAGAAGCACAGACAAGCGCTGACAAACAACTGAGCGTAATTTATTGCTGCTCGCTTATAAATACGGTGGCCACACATAAAATACACAACAAACAGAAGATTTACACAATCATGAGAAAACGTACTCATGTCTTGTCGTACCTACAACCACACGTTTACCCATTAAGGTAATTTATCTCTTTTTGTGTTAAAGCCACCAACGGCTTACTGACGCATTTTTCTTTCTTCATCGCAATCTCGAACGCTTCGTGTATCTCCCTCGTGTCTGTATCAAAATGGCGCAGTCATCCAGAAAGGGCACACAGCCGCATGATGTGCAATGAAGAGCGAGGTTGCTTCCTGTGCGTGTCTTCATCGAGTTGGCGTGTTCACGCAGCCGGTCACTCACGCATCTTCTAGTCTGCCCGATGTACGAGCGACCGCAACGAAGGGGAATGTCAAACAACTTATTTGGTGCACTCCTTGAAGCGTGTGGCATGATTCGTGGTGCACGTTCTTCGATCTTCATTATGCGACTCAGCATTCACTGTGCCGCACAAGTTACCCAACTTGTTTTTTGCTGAGAAGACAACATTCACGCCCGCCCGGTTTCCTACTTTTCTGAGCCGATGCGATACGCCATGAATATACGGTATAACCGCGACCTTCTTCTTCACTAGCTCCGGCTCTTCCTGCCTACGAGTCCTTCGTCCAGTAAACTCGGCTAGGAGCCTTTCCTCTGCCGCTGTCAGGCATTGGTTCGGAAAACCTACCGCCCCTAACCGCCTCACTTGGGTATAAAAACTTGGAGCATGGTGGGGGCACGAACGAAGCAGGGCGCTTCTTAGTGAAGTCATGGCGATACCCCTCTTCACCAATTTCGAATGCGCCGACGAAAATGGGAGCAGACTTTTTTGGGAACGCGGTTCGTACCTCCAGCACACGTGGTCTTTTGCGAACAGGAGACTCTGATCCAAAAACCTGAGGCGTCCTTCTTTAGGGAGTTCCTTCGTGAGGGTAAACACATCCAAGACCGAAGCAAATATCCCATATATCCGCTCCACCTGTGCCGCCTGGTCGTCACCCTGTTTGTACACCACCAAAAAATCATCCACGAAGCGGAACACCTTTACGACGTCTGATTCCTTGAGGGCCTCATCCAGTCTACGATCAAAGCGGGCCAAGAAGAGGTTACTGAGTGCGGGTGCCAGGTATGAACCGAGGCATGAACCGATGCCGGGGCCAGGCATGAACCGATCCACCACGGCGTACCACGACTTCTGGGCACGCGAGGCATGGCCAACTATTTGATCTCCTGATCCTGGATGCCTTGCCCTCAAACGGGGCCCGCCATGGCTGGCTGCTCGACGCGTCGAACCGACCTCCTGAAAGCCGGAGATGTCGAGCCTGTCCCTAGACATTTCCAGCCTGTCCCTGTCGACATTGAGCCTACCGGTGATGTGAGGTCGTGGGCCCGCTGAAAGGTCTGAAGGACACGCTCCAGCAGAGGTATCGGGACTCGACATAACCACCGATTGGATCGTGGAATCAGCAACTCCAAAACTAATTACGCTTAAATGCTTTCTTGAATCTCTCCACGAAGTACTGGATGACCTAAAAAAGCTTCACCGACATATACGAGATCTCTTGGACTCCAAAGGCTATGAAAAAGTTACGAAGAGTCAGACGAATAGTGATACACGATTTTTTGCTCAAAGTGGCTACTTCGATGTAAAAAATCGAAGTGATCCGTACAAAGATTAACATGCACCTTTTGCAGCCGCTCCGACAGTTGCACCAGTCGAAATATCGTGGAGCTCGTTGACTACCTCTCCAGCTGACGCTGATAAGCCATCCGATTACGCAGACGTATACCTCGTAACGCAAACGACAACATCAGAAACCATCTCATTGTCAGCTGGCAACTTTAACCCTGCCGCATGTGCAAAGCCATCGTCTCAGAGTGACTGCGTAAATCCACGAAATGGACAGCATGAACTCTCTGCAGAGTTTCCACAGTAAGTCTTTTAAAATACCTCTGAGCTTCAGCAGTGATCGCAGAATCATCGACTCGTACCTGAACGTGACAGGCAATATGCCCCGCTCCTGTATACCAAGTGGGAGTGCAAGGCCAAAGACCAGAGCCGCAACTGGTCAAAATTGACCCACCTGGTCAAAATTAATACGGAGCTTCCCACTACGGCGCCCTTATACCTCAGGTTTACCTTAGGCGCGTTTAAAATCATTTAACCACACTGCGAACGCAGACGAACCACACTACGTATTTCATCAGGCTATAACGCAAACAGTCTCGCGAAAAAGACAATTCAACAAGATTGCGGAGAGAACCGTCATTTCATTACTTTGAGCTGTTTCTTCCGCAAGCGCTCTCTGCACCTTTGCGTCAGCATCGTTCTTGCGGACGGGAGGATGTTGAGGAAAAGGACGAAGACGGCGTGCCATGAGTGCAATAACCATCATTAGCTAGAACAGAAGAAAGATGTCATTAAAGCACTAAAGAGCGTCCTTAGCAGAGCCATTGCCTTGGGTCCTGTTCCTCAACATTCTTTATGCTGTTGCCTTTTGTCTCAAAAGAGCTGCCTTTTGTCTAAAATCTGCCAGCTACTACGCGCTAACGCAGCGGCAATTGCGGGCTACTACTGCGGCGATCGGCACAAACGAGACCGAGGCTATAGAACAATTTGAAGTGAATACTAAATGGAATGGCTACGTAACGTGTGGCTCGTGCAGATAGCTTACCGCTCGTTTTTGTTCGTTCAGTGTTTGAAATTATTTTACCCCCCGGAGGGCACAAATGCCAACTGACGTTTAAACGGATACGATGCAACCGCTCTGTTGATACACATGCTTTGCAAGCTCAAGGCCAGCTAAGCTGCTACAATTCGATGCCTGATGTTCTTCATACATGCACTGTTTGCAAAAATCAGTTCTTTACGTGCCCATGACGAAGAGAATTCCCCGGAGTACGTTTTTCACGCGATGTAAGTAGCACTCTCCCTTCGCACCAAATGACATGCGTAATGAGCTCGACAGGTCGTGTGAATGAACTCAGTGTCGATTCCAACCACTTCTTAATCTTGAACTGCTCTTGACATAAATAATCATATGGCACAATTATATAACAACAGCACAGAACACGCGCAGAAGATACCGTATAGCGAAAATGAGAAGATAAAAAAGCCGCAGTTTGTGTACATTTACATGCGGGTAACTCGCCGTGGTGGCTCAGTGGCCAAGGCGCTGTGCTTCTCAGCACAAGGACGAGAGTTCGATCCCGGCCGTGGTGGCTGCTTTACAGATAAACGCGAAAAGTGAAAACGCCCGTCTGTCGAGGTTTCGGCACACGTTAAAGATACCCACCTGGTCAAAATTAATACGGAGCTTCCCACTATGGCGCCCTTATACCTCAGGTTTGCCTTAGGCGCGTTTAACATCACGATAAATCCAGTAAACGTTCACATGCGGGTAAGTGGGGATGTTTTAGCTCGGCGATTAGCGCAAACAGGAATTTTGGATAACGAGCTTGAGGAGGTAGAGCAAATAGGGGAGGCGCAAGGAGGTGGCTGTTTCGTTGGCGATGTCATTCTGCGTTGTGACAACCGGCATACTCCCTTTCCCTTTATGCAAGGATCCGCTTCCCAAGTTTTAGTGTGTGATCCTATCATATCATCTTTCCGATTACAACTCAACACGTATTTCCAGTTATGAATGCAGGTAACAGGGACACTGAAGGGAATTTGTTAAGCTCCCGCTTTTGCTTCCACTGCAGCAGCAGCAGCGTCGGGCATGGCCGGGCTAGTGCTGCGGGCTATACCCGGCCGTGAGTCGGGAGTAACATAACGGAGGGGAGCGTCTTTTGAAGCGTGAGACAGCGGAATCCTAGTCATCCTGATGTGCTTGCTTGGCTACACCACCGCGTGACACAAGTGCAGACACCAAAACCATTCGGCATGTGAGCTTCGTACCGATTTATACCGATTTAAACTAGTTACTTCAGTAAGTTTGAGAATTGCGAGAAAGCTGAGGGAGCTTTTATAATCGCTACTTACCAGAAACAGTTGCTACTTTCGCATTTTGTAATACCTCTTAAAAGACAACCGAATTGGTATTCACGAATTTAGAAAACTGAGTGCCTGTCGTGGCAAGCAGTGGAAAAAAAGAAGCGTTTCTCTAGCGGACAGATGTCTGCATGTGGTTTGTACATTTTGTTTTCCCTCCCTGCAAACCAATCCATAACGTATGTTTGCCGTCATCATCATCATCACCAGCCTATCTGCGCCCACTGAAGGGCAAAGACCTCTCCCATTATTCTCCAATTACCCTGGTACTGTGCCAACTGTGACCAATTTATCCCTGCAAACTTCTTGATCTGATCCGTCCATCTAACTTTCTGACGCCCCCTGCTATTCTTGCCTTCTCTAGGGATCCGCTCTGTTACCCTTAATGATCACCGGTTATCTTGCCTGCGCATTACATGCCCTGGCCACGTCCATTCCTTCTTTTTTTTTAATTTCACTAGTATGTCCTTAACACGCGTTTGTTCCCTGACCCACTCCGCTCTCTTCTTGTCGCTTAATGTTAGACCTATCAATTTCCGCTCCATTGCCCTCTGAGTCGTTCTCAATTTAAGCTGAACCCTCTAAGTGAGCCTTCAAGTTTCTGCCCCGTAGGTGAGTACCGGTAAGATGCAGCTGTCGTACACTTTCTTCTTCAGGGACAATGGTAGGCTGCTATTCATTATCGCAGAATGTCTGTCCTATGCACTCCACCCCATTCTGATCCTTCTAATTATCTCTGCCTCATGGTTGGGAGCCGGGGTCACAACTTGGCCTAAGTAGATATATTCTTTTACCACTTCCACTACCTCGCCCCCTATCCCAAACTGTTGTGCTGTCCCGAGGTTATTGATTATTACTTTAGTTTTCTGCATATTAATTTTCAGGCCCACGGTTCTACTCCGTTCGTCTAGTGCAGAAAGCATGTTTTGCAATTCGTCCCCCGAGTAACTTAGCAAGGCAATGTCATCAGCAAATCTGAGGTTACGGAGGTATTCTCCTTAACCCTTACTCTCACCTGTTCCCAATCCAACGTTCTGAATACCTCTTGTAAACATGCTGTCAATAACATTGGATGGATTTTGTCTCCTTCTCTGACGCCCTTACTTATAGGTATTTTACTGTTCTCCTTGTGGAGGATGATGGTAACTATGGTCCCATTGTAGATATTCTCTAGTATTTTTACACAATGCTCATCCACCCCCTGGTTCCGTAATGCCTGAACAACTGCTAGGGTTTCGACCGATTCAAATGATTTGTCATAATCTATATAGGCTATATATAGGGGATCAGAATACTCAGCGCACTTCTCCATCACCTGACTGATCGTGTGAATATGGTCCATTGTTGGATAACCTTTACGGAACCCTGCTTGTTCTTCAGGTTGACTGAAATATAAGGTTGCAGACATTCTGTTAGCAATTACCTTGGTAAATACCTTGTAGACGATTGACATTAAGCTCATCGGCCGGTAATTTTTCCGGTCCTTTATATCACCTTTCTTATGGATTAGGATGATGTTCGCGTTCTTCCAAGCTTCCGGTACGCTTGCGGTAATTAGGCATTGCGTATGCATGTTTGCCAGTTTTTGAAGTACAATTTCTCTGCCATCCTTCAAGAGGTCTGCTGTTATCTGATACTCACTAGGTGCTTTGCCCCCTTTCATTTCTTTCAAAGCCTTCCTTACGTCTTCGGTCGTTACAGGTGGGATGTCTATCTCCTCTGTACTACTTTTTCGTTCGGCATTATCCTGGATGTCCCGGCTACTGTACAGATCCCTATAGAACTCCTCGGCCACTGTGAGTCGCCCTGCGCCCACTGCAGGGCAAAAGCCTCTCCCATTATTCTCCAATTACCTCGGTCGTGTGCCAACTGTGACCAATTTATCCCCGCAAACTTCTTGATCTCATCTGCCCATCTAACTTTCTGCCGCCCCCTGCCAGGCTTGCCTTCTCTAGGGATCCACTCTGTTACCCTTAATGACCAGCGGTTATCTTGCCTTCGCTTTACATGCCCTGCCCACGTCCATTTCTTTTTCTTAATCTCTAATAATATGTCCTTAACACGTGTTTGTTCCCTGACCCACTCCGCTTTGATAGGAGTTGATAGGAAAGCTTAATTATTCGGTTTAGAGATTTCATCGCAGTCTACGGGATTTCATTAAACTCCCCAATTTCTCCACCGAAAAATAAATTAAGCCTACGCTAAACACGCTTGGACTATATGGTGGCGTCGTTAACCGGAAAGTCAGCGGCTGCAATAGCTGGATAAGAGTTTCCCGGTGAAAATAACCACGGTCACATAGTCCTGTTAATACAGAGTTTTAGCACTCCGTGTGCTCCATCCGTTACGCGGCCACCGTGTTGACCGGGACCTGCCCAGGCAGCACGAGCATGTGCGGTCAATCTTTGCCCAAAGAACATTGGCCAGCCCTTTTCCCCCCGGCCAATCTTCGGCCAAAGTGTTCGGCACTTAATCCAAAATGGTCCTTGGCCGTGTAAGGCTGGAGCTTGGCTGTCATTCATTGGCCAATATGCTTTGGCCGCTGATACCATTGGGTCACCGACCATTGGCCGAATACGTATGGCCTACAATTGGCCAAAGAAGTATGGCCTACTATTGGCCAGGCATGTATGGCCTACCATTGGCCAAGCATGTATGGCCTACCATTGGCCAATAATGTATGGCCTTCCATTGGCCAGATTCTGGTTATTCTATGCAGGCCAGAGGAAGCCCGCCCAAGGCTGCTGCCATGCATGCCCTGGGGCAGGCCGTTAACCTTGGCCGTGTTAATGGCACACAGGTGTTATGTAAATGAAACACAAACCAGTCAGTTTTATGTCTTTATTTGTCCTTACGCAATGCATGCAATTTCCTTTTGTTGTCTTTCAGAGCACTTGGATGGCATTCGCAGAGTATATTTATCAATTTCTTCATAATCAGCATCGTCCAGCGTCGTGCTTATTTATATTGCCTTTCTGTCTGTGTCTTCGTCTTTCCTTGCAATGTTTTCCCATGAATTCTTCATAATGGCTGCCCCAATTCCCTTGTCGGCTTCTTGGTCTGGCTTTGCTGGTCCTGGAAATGAAAAATGAAATAATTATGAAACAAACAAATGAAATCAAAGCAATAAGCAGACCTTCCTACTTTCTCTGACTGTGCGCGGGGACCCTTGAATTTCAACCCCATCACCATTGTACGAATGGTATCTCGAATTTCCCGAAAAGTGGCCGCCACAGCACAGATGTTTTTCTTTTAATGACGCGTGCACGTTGTTTTGAAAAAAAAAATGGCCGCCACACAACAGAGCTTGTTTTTTTTTCATCACGCGTGCACGTTAGTTTTTGTTGCTGCGACAGTTGCGGTGCTGCGAATGAGCACTCACCGCCATACCTATAGAACATTTTAACTATAATGTAGAGTACCACTAAGTGCAACTAGGTGCTGCTCGAATGGTGTTTATGGCTTAGAAAAGCCTCCCAGGGGACGCGCTCACCACAGTACTCCCTAAAAGTGTTAAAATATGTACAACAACGGCTGGGTCTATCTGTTGTAGCTATCGTTGAACGCATATTATCGGCAGGAAGCACTGATTCAAGTTCGGTGGGGAGTGTGGGCAAACATGCGCTAAATGGCAGTGCAGATTGAGGCGGGCGTGTGTGCGTAAATGTGTGCTTTACTTATGGTGAAGAGTCACTCAACCAGACAATGTCGTGAGCACATGCATTCTGAGCAGTTTTGAAAGCATGCGAAGCCCGCAATCGCTACCGTAAACGTTGGAGCAACTGTTCTCCTGCACGCAACTCGAGATCAACGGCAAAGTTGGGAGGGAGCACTATCCCAAAACACCAAAATTCAAGATGGCAGCAACGATCCCTCACCAAGAAAAAAAATACAGGAAGCAAATGCACCTTACATTTCACCAATGTTAGTCATCGCTTTCAAAACCACCGAGACAGTTTCGCCGAGTCAGTTTCAAAAAAACATTCGCAGAATTCCGCTTGAAGTCCGCCCCAGTCTCATGCCCTGACAGTAAACCATGCAGGCTACCTTCCTCCGAACCATCCCGTGCATTCCTTATGCCATAGTTACCAAAGGACCCCCCCCCTCTTTAAGTTTTAATCATCCCCAGATTTCGTTTTCAGTCTTATTAGGTATGTTCACTTTCCGGTGAAAATCTTGCAGGCATAGAGGAGGTCGCGGTCTCCGAAGCGTCACCGCATTGATGCAAGAAAAGCGATACATTCAGCATGAGCTCACAACCTCTCTAGTGCACAACAAAAAGCAACCCGAAAAGCCGCTGGGGACACAATGACCAGGATCGG
Source organism: Haemaphysalis longicornis (assembly GCF_048455015.1). NCBI lineage: Eukaryota > Metazoa > Arthropoda > Arachnida > Ixodida > Ixodidae > Haemaphysalis > Haemaphysalis longicornis. The sequence continues at coordinate 92,426,509 of NW_027526203.1, forward strand.
TGGCGCCTGTCGCCTCCATGGAGGAACAAGCTTGCTGGCCGCACTCTTCTGCGCGTCGCGGTCCCACCGAAGGCGCCCCTATCCAGGATAGCTCTTTCTTTGCTTTCGGTCGACCCTTCCGCAATTACCTCTTCAAGTTTCGCACGCCACGGACAGGCCAGACATTCCTCCCTTTCTTTCATTGTAAGAGGGGAAAATTTTGAATAGGCTGGCTTGGCGAGGGCCGCGACAGTCGTGTTTAAGTACTTTGGAGAAGCACAAGTGACACCCCCCCTCTCTCTACCAAGGGGGCTGGTACCCGCGATGCTCAGCCCCCTCCCCCCACCCCTGCAACACCAAACCTTTAACGATGCCCCTGTAAACACGTTTGTTGATAAGCTTATAAATAGAACTGACACCGAACGCAACGAAGACGACATTAATACAGAAAGTAAGGATGAGTAAATGCACACGCGCTTAAGCTACCTTGTTTCCTTTCTTTCTCTCGCGGCAGTTTTGCTGTGGGTAGGGGTGGAGGCAGGAGATATAGGAATGACCTAGAGGCAGCAACGTCTCGCAGCGTTTGGTGAAGTGAAATCACTGCGCTTCGGTAACACTTATTAGGGTTCTTCACATGAATGTTAAAATAAAAAGGTGGAACGGAAGTAAATTAGCAACGTTAATTTTTCACATCTACTATCGAAATGGGGCTTTAAATGCTGATGTTGCGCCTCTATTTAGCATTAGTTTCCGCGCAGTGTGGCCCAAACCCAACCCTCGAACGTAATGTCATGTCATCCGACAAAAAACATCCCGTGCACCGAAACTGCCACACCGAGACATCCTGCACCAACATGTGCGTGCACCGAAATGTAAATGTAAGTACAGTTCAAACATACAATATTTAACGCCTAAGTATGAGCGAACAAAGGAAAAAAAGCATTCTGGAGCAACAAACAGCAACAAAGAGTGTACGAAAAAGTTAATAAAGAAAAACGCAAAAAATTGCAGGGGGTGCTTACGACTCTGAGAATGTGAAGGCGAAATTTTCTGTTGATATGCCTTGAAATTTCGTACGAAAGGTATGGCCACCCCCGCCTACACTTTTTTCCTGCCTTGGCTTCGGGACCATTTTTTCCTACACCCCTGTCAATACATGCATAGCACAACAGGGCTAAACACGCTTGCAAATACATGAAATTGAGTAAAGGAAGACCAACATACCTTCAAACACCGTCACCATGCACTGCCCTAGAGGGCACTCACGACGAATTGCATGACGCCGCTTCGTTGATGTCCCTCGTTGCACCGAAATTCCAGTACACACACACAATCGTCCCCTCAAACAAAGACCGAGCACATAGTACGGTAGAAATAGGCGAGTCCTGGCTTCCTGCCGCGTATAATACACGTGACGGATGCTGCTCTAAAGTTGAGAACGGTAGTTTAGATTGAAAAGCATCGAACAAGTTAAATAAACTGAAATTACGCGTGGAAGCGATCGAAAATTACCCCAACGTGCCTAGCCGCCCAACTTTTTTGCCGGCCATTGCTTACTGGCTTTGCTTTGGCTTCAGCTACTGTCGTCTTGCTGCTGGCTGTGGCTAATGTTCAGTTTCGGTTTCAGTTTTGTTTTGTTGCTGCTGAGGTGCTTTACAAAATAAATAACTCTAGGAGATCCCATAGTCATACACCATAGAATTTCTCGAAACTCTTGAGCAACTTTATGTCATAGACTAATACAGTAATATCGGCGTCAAATGAAACGCGAACACAAAAATATGAACCCAGAACGTGCAAAACTGAAAAATACTGTTCGCAGAGTTCATATATTGGCTTGATGTTGGTATGTTTGGAAATCCACTTTTCCAAATGTTGTTTTTGTAACTAATGCACGCTTCATTTTGGCTTGCATAGAAAGAAATTGCGCTATTTGTGGGTTCAGGTTCATATTTTTGGGTTCGCGTTTCATTTGACGCCGATAGTACGTCAACGTACATTTGTTAGATCTATTTTGGTTTCACCCGTTCTTGCAAAACCTCACCCCACTGCTGAGCGCAGTCGCTGCTTGAATAACTAATGACCTCATTAAAAGATGTCAAGTGAACTTCACAAGTTGAAGAGAAACGTAAATTTTTTATGCGCTACCTTGAGCTTGTCAGCTGCTTTAAAACGAGATTGAAGTTAAATATTGGCTTCTTTCTAGCATGAGGCCGTTGCTTAAGTGGTCAGTACGCCTATATGTAATTACAACAGATATATTAGGGTTGTTTAGCCACCTAACCAAAAACAATTTTTAAAGATGTTTTCGCATACTTTAGGCAGTGACATTTTTGTTAATAAGAGCTTTCAGACGTTTCACGCGCGGATTAAGGAAGTTTAGCTGTAACAATTAAAAGCAATGTGAAAGGTGCAACATTGCAAACAGGCGGGTGCAGTACGCGAAGCAGCAACTTACAAAAAAATAACAAAACCGGAAAGTAAAAAAAAGTGGCTGGAGGGAGAGGGGGAAGGCTAAAGCCAGCAAAATTAGAATAGGTGATATCTCAAACACTGATGGCGTGGCTCCTGTTTGTACGTAAGGGTCACAAGTTTTGTATTTATATAGAGCGCGCGAAACGGGCGTGTGGCTGCCTTCAGTTACAGGAGTGAAGGGGGGGGGGTAGCCTATGAGGAAAATTCCGAATTTTATTAGACCACCAGCCGCATCGTAGACAAGGGGTTTCAGTTAGAGTTGGAACTGCGACTCACCGCTGCGTCGTAAAATGAGTGGCGAACACAGCTAGAGGTTTTCTTTTTTTCCCCATCAGAAAAACAGGGATGGACGTCCGCATGCCGACGTTTATTTTCTTTGCTCGGTGGAAAGATTGCCGAGCAAGTAAAATAAATAAATTTTTGTCATACCTTTCCCCTGAATTCTGTCACCCCTATGTCTAGAGCTAAAAAGTGTCACTGACAATCCACCTCCACAGAGTGGAATGCCTAATGATATTTATATGGATAAAAAGTTCCCGTTACACATTGTAGCGTGTAGCGTTAACGCTACACATTGTATTTAAAACTTTGTCATAACGGCCATTGTCTGCTGCATATTATGCATTATCTTATCCACAATGTGTTAGGAGGTCCCCCCGACAGTTCGTACTCTGGAACCTCCTCATGTACTCCGCCTATCTATTCCTTTATATGTATGCTTACCCTTCAATAAACTTCAAAATGCACCTATCCCCTTATCCCCCCTCTCCTACCCCTCATCTTCTCTCAGTTACATTCAGCTCGACGTTTGAGCCGACACCAGACCTTCGATTGATTGATTGTAGGGTTTAACGCGCCGACGCAACGCAGGCGATGAGGCCCGCCGTAGTGGAGAGCTCCGGATTAATTTTGACCACCTGGGGATCTTTGACGTGCAATCTCGTACACATGGGTGTTTTTGCTTTTCGCCCCCATTAGAAAAGTGGCCGCCACGGCCGGGAATCGAACCCGCGACCTCGTGCTCAGCAGCGAACGCCTTAGCCACTGAGCCACCGCGGCGGGAGACAGTAGACTTTTACTTCCTGCCTCAAGTTTTAAAACAAGCATATCGTCCCGCACAGAAGCGATGCTAATTATTTCTATCTTTCGAGGGAGAAACAATCAATAGAAGTAGCTGAAAAGCGTTTTAGAAACCACAAATGTCCGCTAGGCCGGAAATGTTCGTGAACAGATTGGAAGCGACCGGTGCAAGAGTAGAGCGCATGTGGGAGAAACGGGATGGGAGTGACGGCGGCGTAGGGGCAAACATTTTTGTTTAGGCGAGAGGCGACCTCATGCCGGATCCTCCTTCAGCAGTGTCACCCGTAACCTCCATTGGTGTGTCGTTCACCATATAGATGGCTTGTTACTGGCGATATAAAATATACTATTCAAGTACTTGGACAACTGATATCCTCACAAGGAAATTGTAAGGATGTAACTATTCGTAATGCTGCTGTAATAATTCATTTTGGAGACAGATTGATCACCTCGACTGCGTAAAAATGGCGACAGTGAAAATCGTGAAGGAACAGTTCAAATGGGCTACATTCGCTACTTTGAAAAAAAAAAGCCGTGATACACGTTGCCTGGGTGACAATATGTTTGTGGTAACGACATGCACAAGATTATTAAAGCGATAATTGAAAGCATGCTATGACGTTGCAGGGAAACACCGCGTAATTTTCCTTTAAATCTCCATGTTATAACACGCATACGCGTTTCATAACAACCACGGAATACTATATTTCCAAATTCAGGACGCTCCCAGCAGGTGCTTTCGTAGTATGAGGGTATTCACAATCGTATGTATAGCTTGTATTCAACAACCTACGTGCAACCTCGTAACGCATGTATTATCCTTTGTGCATGTCAGGACAGTTCTTATTGCATGGATGCCAGAAATATAGTGTTTCGCAACTTCCGTGGTTCCCACCTTTTTTTATGAATAACTCACGTCGTTTCAGAGCGTTCGTGGTTCATACAAATATACATTAGAGCGTAAAACATTAGCATGGCATGCAGCTATCGTAAAATACTTATTTCGAATACCCGAAGAGTTCTTTTTTTTGTCCAGGTACTCAATTATATAGGAAATATAACCGAAATGAAACGTCAAGGATGTTCCACTCACCAGTGACGAAACGTGTTTTCGGTGAAGCAGCTGGGTCGCAAGACATTTTGGCACAGCGAAGTATGCAGACATGCATAGCAGGGCTAAGGGGTATGTTGTTATTACGCCGCAAATTTAATAGCATTTATTAACACAGCACATGTCTCAAATGAAAGGCTGATGTGAATCAGTAGCGCCACGTGTCTCACGGGCACTTAGCTGTATGCTTGTGCGTGGTAGGCTGGGAGAATGAAAATGAAATGATTCGTCTACATGCTCATTGCCTGTTTTTGCTTTTATTCATGGGTATCACGCCTAAACTAACCAGAGCGGTGCGGTGCTTCCAAACACAACACGAATGCTAGTTAGATCCGTTGCAACAGCTGCCGTTTTTTTTTTGTTTTTTTTAAAGAATGCCCTTACGTCGCCTTTGCGGCGCTAACTTAATATCCTCGTATTGGTGAAAATGTAGCATTTAGGGGTAACTTTTTGTTTAAGCAAGCTTCGGCGCGAAAAATATTTAAAATTTAAGTTAGCATCCTACACACTAATATTTCAGTTAAAGCAAGCCTGATGTCAGTAGCCGTACCTGCTTTATCAGAGCTTATTAACTAAAGGAGAGATCTTTGGCCATCTTTAGCTGACTCAAAGAAAGGGGTATTCGCTGAAGAGGTCACTGCCACCGCCTGGCACTCGCGAAGCTACATACCATGCTACTGCATGCCACATAGTCCCCGCGGATAAGCGGCTCGTTCCCCCGCACCATTGTGTTTCCCGGCCACCGCGACCCCTCCTTCTAGAGGTGGTCACGTACACACGTGCAATTCTCTGGCCGGAGATCTTTTCTAGATGGGTGGCCGCAGAGAAAACGAGTATTCCGTGGCCAGATTTTTGTCGTTCGTCTTCTGACCTCGGCTAGCCAAACAAACAACAAGTATTCAGCGGCCAGATTTGTGTCGTTCGTCTTCGGACCTCGGCTGGCCAAACAAACAACAAGTATTCCGCGGCCAGATTTGTGTCGTTCGTCTTCGGACCTTGGCTGGCCAAAGAAACAACAAGTATTCCGCGGCCACAGTTTTGCCGTTCGTCTTCGGACCTCGGCTGGCCAAACAAACCACAAGTATTCCGCGGCCAGATTTTTGTCGTTCGTCTTCGGACCTCGGCTGGCCAAACAAACAACAAGTATTCCACGGCCAGATATTTGTCGTTCGTCTTCGGACCTCGGCTGGCCAAACAAACAACAAGTATTCCGCGACCAAATGCATGCCGAAGAACCTAAGTTCTCTGGCAGCCCAAACTTTTCCAATGGCCAAACAGGCCAAGCATCGGCCAAAGATAAGCCAAAGGGTGGTCACGTTTTCTGTGCTACCTAGGTGACTGCGCCTGCGCGGGAAGTCACGGCGAAGAGGGCGCACCCCACCGTAACGAATGCGCGGGCATGGTGAGGGCCGGCCGCGAAACTTATCCCCCCTACCGAAACGAACGCGCAAGTGCCCACACGGGTCCTGGGATTAGCGCTGGGATTAAGAACTGGGATTAGCGTTTTAAAGAACAGGACACACGTAAGAAAAAACGGACACAACTGGCACTGGTTGCCGTGGTAAACACGGCAACCACGGAACAGACGGAGCGTACGAAGTGCTAAAAATCTTTATTGAAGGAAACTGTCGGCATTCCCGGTGAATGAGCCGCTAAATCTTAAACAGTGAAAATTAATGAGGAATACTGCAGGCCTTTGAAAGCCATTTCGGTCTGTACAAGTGAACATGCTCGCCTTTGCTTACGCCGATGCTTATGCCAGTGTTGGAGGAGGCTGTACCAGCAGCAGAGCTGTCAGTGGACTCCACGTTGAAGGAGTTGTTTCAGCTGGTTATCAGGCTGCATCGGCAAGGGGGAAAAGAAGGGGAATAGTCGACAAAAAAATTAGCTCTAATCCACGCTGTGAAGGTGGTTGGACTGCGAAGCTGCAAACGACACCCACAACAATTACCCATGCGGCATCACTTTAATTCACACACGTGGCATTCGCTCACTGCTGCTGCACATCAGACTCTTCGCCTCCCTGTCTCACTCCTCTCTTGATGAATTGAACCGAGGTTTGTCCAATGCAATTTAAATTTCCCGCCTTCTCATTTCTCGCGCTCCCCCTGCCTGGAACAGCACGAGCGACCACTTTATTCGGTCGGGGGTGGGTTGAGGGCAGGTGCTGTCAGACAAGTTAGACAAGCCGTGCGAAGGCAGTACGCAATGGACGCGAAGCTACGCCAAACAGTCCCAAAACAACCGTCGCTAAAGCAGACGACTAAGCCATACAGCGGACGCTGCCGTCGGCTAGCAGGCACTATGGGGAAAACTTTTCTTTGCTCCACGGCAGGCACTTGCGCATGGGGAAAGCTGGGTAAATTCGCCGCGCCATCTACAGCGTTCTCCATGAGTGAACCCTCCGCTCTGTCTCCACTGCCGCCCTCCACCCCCTCCCTCCCCCTCTGCCGTCGCTTCGCCACGTTGTGAGTTTGTTGTCCAGCGCGCCACAAAAGAACCGTTTGCTGGTAGAGCTAGAAAGCTTTGTTTTAAAAGCGTGTTGGCACCAGGCTAAAGGTCTGCTGATTCTGACCTGGTGCCCACTGCCCGCAAGCAGTCGGTCCTTATGGCAACAGCACACCAACGAGGGCGCGCTAGCGCTTAAGGGTCAGTGTGCGCGCGTTCTGCGAACTTGCTGGTAGAGCAATGGACGTTAGGGCCCAAAAATGGTAAATTTAGTATAGAAAACATCGGCCGAATCCGAAGAAATCAACTTACAAAAAGAAAGATGTGCCCTCAGGGATTCGAACACGTGCAAAATAACATACCTATCGCTGCATACCCCTCGGCCACGAGATAGCTCTCCCGGTGTTGGAAATACAAGGTATATAATGTATAACCAGTTTATATTTTTATTTAGTTTTAACATCGCAAGCAGCTTAGATGACTATTTGCTGTATAGCGCTCGGGCAGTAAGCGTCCCCGAAATTTCCACAATATCTCGCGTCTAGCCATTGCATGTCTTAGACGGAAAAGCCTTCGGTGATTTGTGGTCGTGCTGCCTACCGTTGTGCTTCTTCGCCCAGCGCAAAACAGTGCTTCCTCGATCCTACTTTTACGCAGAACTTTAAAAGTTTCAGTTGATGTTATATTCTTAGTACCTATACCCCACCTTCAATTGGCCTTAGATTTTCCTACTAGCATACCATTCAGCGAAGCGTGGCATGTGCGCTTGTGCAGCGCTTGTGTGGAGCGACCTGTAATTGGAGCTTGATACAGTGTACTTAACAAATCAAAGAAAGGCAAATTCTTCCCTTCACAAACGTGTCGTGGCTCAGTTTCAACTGAGCGAACGAATTGCGACGACCCGTCGGCGGGCGGCGGAGTAAAGTAAACGCTGGGCCGACTGAGTATGTCGGCAGGTTGGCGAGCCGTGCAGTAGCGCAGTCAAGCTGTCATTTTAAGTGCGAATGCACTTTATAAGCGACCCTGAACCTTCCGCCGTCCGCATAGCAACAGCTGAGGGTGCGCGCGCTCTTCGTCTTCCTTAGCAAAGGGGGGAGATGGGCGCGCGCTGCCTGGCCGCTGAAATGGCACATACCCACGTGGGAGATTGGCCAGGAATAAGTGCGAATGCACTTCTTAAGCGAGCCTGAATCGTCGCGCTCGCATAGCGCTCCTCTCCCCCCTCGCCTACTCTCCTAAAGCCCCTTTACTACTCTCCAGCTCGCAACACCTCCCTCGCCTACTCTCCTAAAGCCCCTTTACTACTCTCCAGCTCGCAACACCCTCTCTCGGCGCGCCAGCCAGGCCACTACACTATATAAAAAAGAAACAGCATCCGACGCCAGGTTTCGATCTGCGGACTTTGCGGCCGCAGCGCGACGCTCTACCGACTAAGCCACGGACGCGACGTTGATATCAGTGTTAGTAACGCGCCTTATATCTTTAACGCATTCAAACTACGTCGTCAGCGGCGTGCGTTGGCGACTCAGCGGCGTTATAGCGGCCTGATAACTGCGTGGTGTACACGTGATACTACAAACCCGCTAGTTCTGCATTCTCTCACGTGACTGCGCCTCCTCTCCCTTCACTCCGGTCGGCGCTTCGCAGCTGCGGTGCGCTGCGGTGCGGTGCGCTCCTCCTCTCGAACATACACGTTAATTCACCAAGATTTCCGCAGAGGGACAAACGAGGCGTGTTAAGCCGAACGTGATCACGAGGGGGTGTTAATGTAACTAACGGGCAAAATGCCACCAAACTTCAACAAACTCCCCCTCATAGCATCACCCCGTGCTTCGCACTTCCTTATACTCCCCTTCGGGGAAATGCGGGGGAATTTTTTTTCCTGACGTCACACAAAAACGACACATAAAATGGGCGAAGATGCAGAGAGGAGGACAGCATTTTCGAATTGATTTTTTTACTAAGTAAATTCGCGTAAACGCACCAACAGTGGTCAAAACATGGCCTAGGGACTCCTGACTACCATTTGCGCTAGTAACCCCGCCCTTTCTACGAATCACTTCACTACAGGGACTAGCTTTTTCGCCCTGTCATGGCAATCATCACGTCATCTCATTTCCGTAAGTGTAATTCTACTGCATTCCTGCTGATGAACAAGCACGTAAGCCATGGCTGATTGCCATGAAAAAGGATTCCCCATTCAACATTACGACAGCCCGAGATGATTTTTTTATTTCGCTGGCAAAGTTGTAACTCCACTCTTGGTGCCGCTTAGATTGCATTTTCTACGCATAATGATGTTATGTCCTTGCGAAGCAGGACAGGAGCCGGGCAATACGGACAAGTCCACGCAATATTCACCAGTGGCCACGCGCGATCGTAGAGAACGAGGCGGGCAGAGACGTGAAAAAGCGGACGTGTATCACGAGTATCAGCGATCTTTTAACATGGCGCCGAAAGTAGAGATGGCCCTGACAGAGGGGGGCACTTGGCATAAGACGTATAGTAATGTTCACGTGATTGTTTTATTCTATTTGTATTACAGGTTTTTCTGCTTTTTTTGCGTCCAAATTTTGCGTCCAACTATTTTGCGTCCAATCTTCCACTCTTTTTTTGCTGATTCCTTCATCGGCAGGCTCGCTTGGATAAAAATGTTTGACATTGGTGCAGGTCCCACTTTGGTTGCTTAGTTCTGCCATTTCGGAATTCATTTACTACAATTTGCTAGTGTACCAGCGATTAGGTTAGTGGGTAGGCATACGCAGAGCGGCCGCTGTGCCGGCGCTGCTCCCCCTAGCAGGTGCTCTCCTTTGTGGGAGAGTTCAGTGCAAGCGCGCGCGACGCAGGGTGTGAGGCGGTATACAATTGATTCGTACTGCTCGGCTGGTGGTACACTCAGAAAAGTCACTGCTCCGTTATTAGCCGGGACCACATGCAGATGTTGCAATGAGGTTTCAGCGGCTGCCAACAGTTTTCAGTGCGTATGAGTTTGTCGTCGTACCAAAACTGGCAAGCAAGCGTCAAACTGCTCTAGTGCGCTAGCAGTAAGCTGGCAGGGCACTGCAGCGATGTCGTATTCAGATCCCCAAAGAATTAATGGCCGTTCTTCGACGCCAATTACTGCTTCCTTGAGCCTCCTGCGGTTTATATGAAGAATCCGCCGCACATTCTGCGTTCCGCCATCACTTGACTCTGCGAAGAAGCACGGCCAAGGGAGAGAGAATGTGAACAGCGCACAGCCAGGAGTCACGGTGCTGGGTGGGCCACGAAAATTGTTTCACTGTGTAGGCGGGCATTGATGCACCGGGGCCGTGTCTCACCACGACCATCATCCTCATCCGTGGCGGCAAGGACTTGTCCACTTTTACTCTCATCGTGCATTGTCACCGCATCTGTACATTTCCGACAGCCTCGACCGGGACGGTCGCTTTCGACGAGGGGTATGTGTCACGGAAAGAAGAAGAGAGCTATCGGTCCAATCTCCAGAGAAGAAGATGAAGACCCAGCTGTGCGGGCTCCCTCATGGCCGACATCGTGTATTTTGTGTAAATACATCACTCGCATCTTCCATGGTTCATTTCCTGCGTCCTGCGGTCACGTAACGACATCAACGAATTCTGACTAGGGGTTGTCGACACCTTATCAGGCCAGCGGAGGGATGGGGCAGGGGGAATGACAGGGGGAATAGCAGGAAAGGTGAGTGATGAATTTGGTTGATAATTTTGTTAGTTCAGAGGGAAGAAGTTCGGATGAGGGGGGCGGCAGCTGCGGTGCGTGCGCTCGCAGAGATAGCGCCATGTGATTTGGCGAAGGGATGGGGGGGGGGGGGCGGCTACGGCGGCTGAGGTTAATGGCGGTGTCGGGGGAACCCGGCAGGGGCGTTCGCGAGAGTGCGTCGCCTCTGACTAGCGGAGTGCGGGCAGTTCGTGGAGGAACGGGGGGTAACCGACGGGGAGGCATACTATCTAGAGGTGCTGCTGCGGCTGTTACCAGCGAGCTTCCTCATCACTAGCTAAGTAAAAGAAACGAAAGGAGAAAGAGATGGAAAGACATAGAGTTGATGCAGCCGGGGGGTGCCACGGGAGACGCTCAGGCCGGTCTCCTTGAGGTGGGTGAGGAGGTGATTGTATGTGTCTGGTCGCATCGGGGGAAGAGGATGTCGGTTTCCGTGCTGCAGGGAATTCCGAGTCGTCCGTAGGCCAGGCGGAGTAGGGCGCGGTCGCAGTTGTAGGCAGCACAGGCGACGATAGTGTGGCCGATGGATTCAAATGAGCCACAGTGGGGACAAGCCGGGCTGTCTATCTTTCTGCAGAGGTGGAGGCGCGAATAAGTGAATGCGCAGCCAATGTGAAATCTGCTCAGGAGGGAACTGTAATGTCGGCTGAGTCAAGAAAGCGAAAACAAATATCCCCGCTCTTGGGTGTAGGAACAAATGGTCCCGGAACAAAGGTCCCGGGACAAATGGCCCTGGAACTTATGGTCCCGGAACAAATGGTCCCAACTCGAAAGTAGGAACAAATGATCTCGGAACATATGGTTCCGGAACAAATGGTTCCAGCACCTCTTCGGTCAAAATGATTCTATAAAACTCCACGTTGGTTTTCTGTTCAAATTTGTTGCATCTTGCTGGAGTGCAGTTTATAATTTCTTTTGTTCTTCATTTTTTTGTTTTCTTTGTTTTTGAAATTCCGTTAAACCGGTTATCTCAATTTACGCTATGATATCGATTAAACGAGGTATTTCTGCCAACCAAGCAATTTTGTGCTAGCGCAGGGCATTTCGTCCGTTTGGGGAATTTTTTTATTCGTATTTCCGCCGTTTTTCTCCGGCCTTTTTTATTTTTGTCTTCACGTTTTTTATACGTTGAAGACGAATATTGTTATTTATTACTTCTCTCTATCTTCAGTTATTCCATTTTTGTAATGTTTTCTTTTTTTCTGTTTTAGACATTTTGGTTTTTCAAAACATCGTTATTTCAAGTATCTGCCTTGTCACTAAATAACCAATGAATGTGCTACGTGCAAACACAGGGGAAAAAAGAAGCGACGTGGGAAACATGCGGCTCCATCCATGATTTACAGAATACGTTGAGGCATGCCTCAGAAAGGAGCAAGCACTTTACGGGTTTGTGCGAAGTGAGGGTTATGCCCCCTCCCTTCCCCTCATAAGTTTTCTCAGTCACCGCAACTATTTACAGGCACGGCCAGACTTAATGCTCCCTTCCCGTTTAGGAAGATACTTTCTGAGTCCGGCCGTGTTCCAGGAAGCCGCACCTGTAGCGGGACGCCGCTAGTAAGCCAGATTGGTGACAGGCACAGTCTCCAGACATGCGGACGTCTGATCGCTAGCATCGGCTGAGCCACTGGTCAAGCCAGGCTGTCGCGACAGTCACCACCATGGCCAATTTCTTCTAAAGAGGGCAATGAGGGCTATCTCAAGCAAAGAAATTTGTTACCGAAGCTTAGAGCCACTAAATAAAAAAATTGTGGAAGCCCGTTATTGTAAGGATTTAAATACCGGCCCAGGGCTGCCCAGTACAGCTGATTTTGATTGATGTGTCTGCCACTGGTTTCCTGGTATTCGGAATAACAAAAAAAGGCGTGAAAAGAAATCACGCGAGGACGTACGTGTGCGATAAAAAAAACTGTATACCGCATTTCACTCAAGTGAATTCAGCCTTAGCAAATATATTATATATCAACAGATGCAAAATATATTGTGCACAAATACGAACATATAAACATACATACATTGACCCCCTTCCTTCCCTCATACAGGCGCTCATGCATAGGAGCAGAAGTGGTGGGACCATTTCTTCCTAGTTTGAAGTTGGGACCATTTGTTCCGGGACCATTAGTTCCGGGTCCATAAGTTCCGGGGCCATTAGTTCCAGGACCATTTGTTCCGGGACCATTTATTCCGCGACCGCCCCGCTCTTACCTCACAAGATGATGGTCAGGAAATCCAGCAGCGTGTTCAAACATCTGGCCCAGTGTTTCCTTGTTAACCAACCCACGATGCGTTCTTCCCCTTTGCAGGTCCCTTTGTGGTGTCTGCAGTCGCCGTCAGCACAGCAGCGATGTTGTTTTGGCCGAGCGTCTGAACGTTCCTGGCTATGATGTTTCATCCCATCAAGCGGTGCCGCCATTTGCTCAGACGCCATGGCGAACGAAGCTAGTCACGCCGAGAAAGCTGCTTTTCCAGGGAGCCCTATTTCGACGTTTTGTTACCAAATTATGTTAGTTGTTTGTTGCTATATCTGGTGGAAAAATAAAGTAAAAGTTTATGTGTGGCAGAACGAGGTGCGCTCGTGCATTGCTGTCGTAAGCTCCAAGGCAGCAGTTCTTTGTGTTCACCTGTACAGTGCATTCTTGCTATTTGAGGGTACACGTGTGTGCCCAGTCGGGTCACGCGCAAGAAAACACACAGTGTTAGATACAGTTTAAAATATTAATTCTTCTGGTGCAGCTTGTGGACTTCGCGAAGACAAGTGAGGTGACACAAGTACTTTTGAAAAGGTGGGCCTCTGTTAAGTATGAATACAAGAAGGAATGCGTGCGCTATGCAACATTTGATTTATTTATTGGTTGTACATCAAAGGCGCCTGTTCAGGGGTTTTACATGAGGGGTGGGCATTTATATTCAGCTGGAAGATCATTCCAATCTTTTGCTGTTTTGATAAAAGAAGGCCGGCGGGCAAAGGTGAGCGTCTTTCATGGACAAACAGCCAACATGTGGTGGATGCGGTCAGAGTGACGATGTACTTCGCCAATGACGTTCGCAGGATTCGTGAGTGCTATAACTTGTGAAACAAGCAAAACCGCCAAATTGTGCGCCTTTTTTGAAGTGGAGGAAGATCGGCTTGGCTTTTTAGTTTAGTGACGGTTTAGTGACGCTAATGGTGCATTTTGAAGGGAAATGGCGCTGACGTGGCCTAAACAATAAGAGAACCCAGGGAACTTGGATAAAAACCTAAACGTTTAGAATGTGCACAACACAACTTATTTCGCTTGAATAGCCTCTTCGGCTTTCTAACTTGAAATACCAGCCAAATATTGCTGGAAATGGGGGGGGGGGGGGCAAATGAGATGGGCAACAATATTAGTGCAGTCAAACGCGAATATGACGAACCCGGATAGAGCTAAGTATGCTATATATCGAACAAAACTAAATCAGTTACGAAAATACAAGCGAAACACATTCCTTATAACGAACTTCACATCTGATATATCGCACTCAGCGTGCCTAGAATGGCCACCAAAATGCATGGTCTTGGAGCGGAGATTGAGATTTTGAACGGTCGCGAATTCTGAGCAAAGGCCGCGACTGAGACATTACGCCTCGTATGGAGTGACATGACGCCCGACACTTTCCGTAAATGTTTACGACGCGCGGAACTCATGACGGAACCCGCCCAGTCATGCTTTGCACACCATTACACGAAGTTTTCGTATTTCAGTTGACGTTTCACGATGCCGCTTCATCTCAATTTGCGAGTTCAATTATTGATGGCCATATCTGACAAAAGCGCAGTTAAACGAAGAGGACACGCATTACGAGTGCTCTGCCTTTAGTGGAGTTCTTACGGGGCTGTTTTTAGATTTGTTTCACAGAAGAAGCCGGCATCTAGCTCAAATTAATGCATTTAGGTTGACTGCATAGACCCACAAAACAAGCGCGGAATTTAGCCCTTGTCCGGTGTCCTTTCTTAGTCATTGTGCTTTCCGCGGAAAATGTTGCCGACAATATATTACCTGAATATTATAATATATTATATTATATTACCTGAACAATATATTACCATCACCTGAACAAACACGGTCAATAAGCGCTGCGCAGAAAAAGCAGTGCCGTGGCCGAAGCTGCCATCGAAATGTGCGCTCTTAAAAACTGCCGGGTTTTCTGATGCAGTTCTATGTTGCTGGATGAAGGGAAGTAATGTAACCAAATACGGAAGCGCAGCGTACAGCACATCAAGGATAGCACGCAGAAGCTCGGTGGTCCATCCTTTTCGCTGGCTTGGAGCAGGACGACCAACTCAAGTGTAACAAGTGACAGCATGCCAAAAGCATAGAGCATCACCTGAACAAACACGGTCAATTACCGCTGCGCCGAAAAAGCAGCGCCGTGGCCCAAGCTGCCATCGAAATGTGCACTCTTATAACCTACCAGGTTATATGATGCTGTCCGATGTTGCCGGATGAAGGGAAGTAATGTACCCAAATACGGAGGCGCAGCGTAGAGCACATCGAAGGATAGGCTGCAGAAGCTCGGTGGTCCCTTTATTTCGCCGGCTTGGTGCAGGACGACCCACTCAAGTGTAACGGGTGACAGCAGGGCAAAGGCATAGAGCATCACCTGAACAAACATGGTCAATTAGCGCTGCGGCGAAAAATAACTGCCGCGAAGCAAGGGCTGCCATCGAAATGTGCGCTCTCATCAACAACCAGGTTATATGATGCAGTCCTATGTTGTCGGATGAAGGGAAGTGATGTATCCAAAAACGGAGGCGCAGCGAACAGCACATCCAAGGATAGGCAGCAGAAGCTTCGTGGTCCCGGCTTTTCGCTGGCTTGGGGCAGGACGACCCACTGAAGTGTAACGGGTGACACCAGGCCCAAGGCCTGGTGTCACCCTGAACAAAGCATCACCTGAACAAACACGGTCAATAAGAGCTGCGCCGAAAAAGCGGAGCCGTAGCCCAAGCTGCCATGGAAAGGTGCGCTCTTATAACCTACCAGGTTATATGATGCTGTCCGATGTTGCCGGATGAAGGGAAGTAATGTACCCAAATACGGAGGCGCAGCGTAGAGCACATCGAAGGATAGGCTGCAGAAGCTCGGTGGTCCCTTTATTTCGCACGTTTGGGGCAGGACGACCCACTCAAATTAACGGGTGACAGCAGGCCAAAGGCATAGAGCACCACCTGAAAAAACACGGTCAATTAGCGCTGCGGCGAAAAAGCAGTGCCGTAGCCACCATCGAAATGTGCGCTCTTATCAAGTACCAGGTTATATGATGCAGTCCAATGTTGCCGGTTGAAGGGAAGTGATGTATCTAAATACGGAGGCACAGCGAACAGCACATCCATGGATAGGACGCAGAAACTTGGTGGTCCCTTCTTTCCTCCTGGTTAGGGCAGGACGACCCACTCAAGTGTAACAGGTGACAGCAGGCCAAAGGCATAGAGCATCACCTCAACAAACACGGTCAATAAGCGCTGCGCCGAAAAACAAGGCCCGTGGCTCAAGCTGCCATCGAAATGTGCGCTCCTATTAACTACCACGTTATATGATGCTGTCCTATGTTGCCGGATGAAGGGATGTGATGTATCCAAATACGGAGGCGCAGCGAACAGCACATCGCAGGATAGGCCGCAGAAGCTCGGTGTTCCCTCCTTTTCGCCGGCTTGGTGCCGGACGACCCACTCAAGTGTGACGGGTGAGAGCAGGCCAGAGGCATAGAGCATCACCTGAACAAACACGGTCAATAAGCGCTGCGCTGAAAAAGCAGTTCCGTGGCCCAACGTGCCATCGAAATGTGCGCACGCATCAACAACCAGGTTATATGATGCATTCCTATGTTGCCGGATGAAGGGAAATGATGTATGCAAATACGGACGCGCAGCGAACAGCACACCGAAGGATAGGCCGCAGAAGCTCGGTGTTCCCTCCTTTTCGCCGGCTTGGTGCAGGACGACCCACTCAAGCGTAACCGGTGACAGCAGGCCAGAGGCACAGAGCATCACCTGAACAAACACGGTCCATTAGCGCAGCGCCGAAAAATCAGTGCCTTGGCTCAAGGTGCCATCGAAATGTGCGCTCTTATGAACTACCAGGTTACATGATGCTGTCCTATGTTGGCGGATGAAGGGAAGTGATATATCGAAATAAGGAGGTGCAGGGAAAAGCACATCCGAGGAGAGGCCACAGAAGCTCGGTGTTCCCTCCTTTTCGCCGGCTTGGAGCAGCACGACCCCTCAAGTGTAACGGGTGACAGCAGGCCAAAGGAATGTAGCATAACCTGAACAAACATGGTCAATAGGCGCTGCGCAGAAAAAGCAGTGCCGTGGCGCAAGCTGCCATCGGAATGGGTGCTCTCATCAACTGGCTTATATGATGCTGTCGCATGTTACCGGATAAAGGGAAGGGAAATATCCAAATACAGAGGCGCAGCGAAAAGCACATCTAAGGATAGTCCTCGGAAGCTTAGTAGTCCCGTCTTTTATCGGGCTTGGTGTAGGATGACCCAGTCAAGTGTAACGGGTGACAGCAGGCCAAAAGCATAGAGCATCACCTGAACAAACACGGTCAATTACCACTGCGCCGAAAAAGCAGTGCCGTGGCCCAAGCTGCCATCGAAATGTGCACTCTTTTAACCTACCAGTTTATATGATGCTGTCCTATGTTGCCAGATGAAGGGATGTAATATATCCAAATACGGAGGCGCAGCGTAGAGCACATCGAAGGATAGGCTGCAGAAGCTTGGTGGTCCCTCCTTTTAGCCGGCTTGGGGCAGTACTACCCACTCAAGTGTAACGGGTGACAGCAGGCCCAAAGCACAGCGCATGACCTGAAAAAACAGGTCAATTAGCGCTGCGGCGAAAAAGCAGTGCCGTGGCCCAAGGGCTGCCATCGAAATGTGCGCTCTTATCAACTACAAGGTTATATGATGCAGTCCTATGTTGCCGGATGATGGGAAGTGATAAATCCAAATACGGAAGCGCAGCGAACAGCACATCCAAGAATAGGCCCCAGAAGCTCGGTGGAGCCTCCTTTTCGCAGGTTTGGGGCAGGACGACCCACTCAAATGTAACGGGTGACAGCAGGCCAAAGGCATAGAGCATCACCTGGACAAACACGGTCCATTAACGCTGCGCCGAAAAAGCAGTGCCGTGGCCCAACGTGCCATCGAAATGTGCGCACTCATCAACAAACAGGTTATATGATGCAGTCCTATGTTGCCGGATGAAAGGAAATGATGTATCCAAATACGGAGGCGCAGCAAACAGCACATCGAAGGATAGGCCGCAGAAGCTCGGTGGTCCCTCCTTTTCGCAGGCTTGGGGCAGGACGACCCACTGAAGTGTAACGGGTGATAGCAGGCCAAAGAAATAGAGCATAACCTGAACAAACATGGTCAATAAGCGCTGCGCAGAAAAAGCAGTGCCGTGGCGCAAGCTGCCATCGAAATGTGCGCTCTTATCAACTGCCGGGTTTTATGATGCAGTCCTGTGTTGCCGAATGAAGGGAAGTAATGTATCCAAATACGGAGCCGCCGCGTACAGCACATCAAGGATAGACCGTAGAAGTTCGGTGTCCCTCCTTTTCGCCGGCTTGGGGGAGGACGACCAACTCATGTGTAATGGGTGACAGCAGGCCAAAAGCACAGTGCATCACCTGAAAAAAAAACACGGTCAATTAGCGCTTCGCCGAAAAAGCAGTGCCGTGGTGCAAGCTGCCATCGAAATGTGCGCTCTTATCAACTGCCAGGTTAAATGATGCTGTCCTATGTGGCCGGATGAAGGGAAGTGATGTATCCAAATACGGACGCGCAGCGAAAAGCACATCTAAGGACAGGCCGCAGAAGCTCGATGGTCCCTCCTTTTATCCGGCTTGGGGCAGGATGACCCACTCCAGTGTAATGGGTGACAGCAGGACAAAGGCATAGAGCATCACATGAACAAACACGTCAATTAGCGCTGCGGCGAAAAAGCAGTGCCGTGGCCCAACGGCTGCCATCGAAATGTGCGGTCTTATCAACTACCAGGTTATATGATGCTGTCCTAATTGACCGGATGAAGGGAAGTGATGTATCCAAATACAGAGGCGCAGCGAACAGCACATCCAAGGATAGGCCGCAGAAGCTCGGTGGTCCCACCTTTTCGCCGGTTTGGGGCAGGACGACCCACTGAAGTGTAACGGGCTACACTATGCCCAAGGCATAGAGCGTCACCTGAACAAACACGGTCAATACGTGCTGCGCCGAAAAAGCTGTGCCGTAGCCCAAGCTGCCATGGTAATGTGCGCTCTTATCAACTGCCGGGTTATATGATGCAGTCCTATGTTGCCGGATGATGGGAAGTGATGTATCCAAATACGGAATCGCAGCGAACAGCACATCCAAGAATAGACCGCAGAAGCTCGGTGGTGCCTCCTTTTCGCAGGTTTGGGGCAGGACGACCCACTCAAATGTAACGGGTGACAGCAGGCCAAAGGCATTGACCACCACCTGAAAAAACACGGTGAATTAGCGCTGCGGCGAAAACGCAGGGCCGTAGCCACAAGCGAAATATGTGCTCTTATCAAGTACTAGGTTATATGATGCAGTCCAATGTTGTCGGATTAAGGGAAATGATGTATCCAAATACGGTGGCGCAGCGAAAAGCACATCGAAGGATAGACCGCAGAAGCTCGGCGTTCCCTCCTTTTCGCCGGCTTGGTGCAAGGCGACCCACTCAAGTGTAACGGGTGACAGTAGGCCAGAGGCATAGAGCATCACCATAACAAACACGGTCCATTAGCGCTGCGCCCAAAAAGCAGGGCCGTGGCCCAAGGTGCCATCGAAATGTGCGGTCTTTTGAACTACCAGGTTATATGATGCTGTCCTATGTTGGCAGATGAAGGGAAGTGATATATTTAAATACGGAGGTGCAGGGAAAAGCACATCCGAGGATAGGCCACAGAAGCTCGGTGGTCCCCCCTTTTCGCCGGCTTGGGGTAGGATGACCCAGTCAAGTGTAACGCGTGACAGCAGGCCCAAGGCACAGAGCATCACCTGAAGAAACACGGTCAATAAGCGCTCCTCATAAAAAGCAGCGCCGTGGCCCAAGCTGACATCGAAATGTGCGCTCTTATCAACTGAAGATTTTTATGATGCAGTCCTATGTTGCCGGATGAAGGGAAGTGATGTATCCAAATACGGAGGCCCAGCGAAAAGCACATCTAAGGACAGGCCGCAGAAGCTCGGTGGTCCCTCCTTATCACCGGCTTGGGGCAGGACGACCCACTCAAGTGTAACGGGTGACAGCAGGCTAAAGGCATAGAGCATCACCTGAACAAAGATGGTCAATTAGCGCTGAGGAGAAAAAGAACTGCAGCGAAGCAAGGGCTGTCATCGAAATGTGCGCTCTCATCAACAACCAGGTTATATGATGCAGTCATATGTTGCCGGATGAAGGGAAGTGATGTATCCAAATACGAAGGCGCAGCGAAAAGCACATCCAAGGACAGGCCGCAGAAGCTTGGCGGTCCCTCCTTTTCGCCGGCTTGGGACAGGACGACCCACTGAAGTGTAACGGGGGACACCAGGCCCAAGGTATCGAGCATCACCTGAGCAAACACGGTCAATTAGCGCTGCACCAAAAAAGCATTGCCGTGGCCCAAGCTGCCATCGAAATGTGCGCTCTTATCAACTGCCGGGTTATATGATGCTGTCCTATGTTACCGGATGAAGGGAAGGGAAATATCCAAATACGGAGGCGCAGCGAAACGCACACCCAAGAATAGGCCGCTGAAGCTCGGTGGTCGCTTCTTTTATCGGGCTTGGGGTAGGATGACCAAGTCAAGTGTAACGGGTGACAGCAGGCCCAAGGCATAGAGCATCACCTGAACAAACACGGTCAATAAGAGCTCCGCAGAAAAAGCAGTGCCGCGGCCCAAGCTGACATCGAAATGTGCGCTCTTATCAACTTCCGGGTTTTATAATGCAGTCGTATGTTGCCGGATGAAGGGAAGTGATGTATCCAAATACGGAGGCGCAGCGAAAAGCACATCCAAGGATACGCCGCAAAAGCTCGGTGGTCCCTCCTTTTATCCAGCTTGAGGCAGGATGATCCACTCAAGTGTAACGGATGACAACAGGCCGATGGCATTGAGCATCTCCTGAACAAACAAGGTAATTTAGCTTTGCGGCAAAAAAACAGTGCCATGACCCAAGGGCTGTCATCGAAATGTGCGTTATTATCAGCTACCAGGTTACATGATGCTGTCCTATGTTGGGAGATGAAGTGAAGTGATATATCTAAATACGGAGGCGTAGCGAACAGCACATCCAAGGATAAGCTGGAGAAGATCGGTGGTCCCTCCTTTTCGGCGGCTTGGGGCATGACGACCCACTCAAGTATAACGGGTGACAGCAGGCCAAAGGCATAGAGCATCACATGAACAAACAAGTCAATTAGCGCTGCAGCGAAAAAGCAGTGCCGTGGCCTAAAGGCTGCCATCGAAATGGCGCTCTTATGAACTACCAGGTTATAAGTTGGTTTTCTATTTTGCAGGATGAAGGGTAGTGATGTATCCAAATACGGAGGCGCAGCGAACAGCACATCCAAGGATAGGATGCAGAAGCTTGGTGGTCCCTCCTTTTCTCCGGCTTGGTACAGGACGACCCACTCAAGCGTAACAGGTGACAGCAGGCCAGAGGCATTGAGCATCAGCTGAACAAACACGGTCAATAAGCGCTCCGCAGAAAAAAACCCGCCCGCATCTTCCCATGGGGGGAACTCGAGTAAATGCGTCGCAGAATGGTACTAAAGCGTTACTATAGCAGGGACTGCAGACCAGGAACGCCGCTGACACAAACCGCATATTGGTTCTGCGTGTCCGTTATCGTTGTGCGTCCGAGAAAGTGCGCTGCTGCATAGCCTTTCGGGTGGTCTCTTCAGCTGTGCGCAGGGTTGATTTGCAGAAACGAGCAGAGAAGCGTGAGGTGCTGCTCGCGCTTTGTTGTCACCGCTGCCAAATGCCTATGACAGCCAGCAGTAGTTCCTGTATAGCTGGGTGGTGGCGCGTCACTGCAGCAGGGGCTGCAGACCTTAACGCCGCTGATACAAACCACCTCCTGGTTCTGGGGGTCCGTTATCGTTGTGCGTCCGAGAAAGTGCGCTGCTGCATAGCCTTTCGGGTGGTCTCTTCAGCTGTGCGCAGGGTTGATTTGCAGAAACGAGCAGAGAAGCGTGAGGTGCTGCTCGCGCTTTGTTGTCGCCGCTGCCAAATGCCTATGACCGGCAGCAGTAGTTTCTGTATAGCTTGGTGGTGGCGCGTCACCGCAGCAGGGGCTGGAGACCACGAACGCTGCTGACAGAAACTACCTCCTGGTTCTGGGTGTCCGTTATCGTTGCGCGACCGAGAAAGTGCGCTGCTCGTTAGCGGAACGAGTGGTCTCTACAGCTGTGCCCAGTGTTTATTTGCAGAAGCAACCAGAGAAGCGTGAGGTGCTGCTCGCGCTTTGTTGTCGCTACTGCCAAATGCCTATGACAGCCAACTGTAGTTCCACTTTAGCTTGGTAATGGCGCGTCACTGCAGCAGGGGCTGCAGACGACGAACGCCGCTGACACAAACCGTCTTCTGGTTCTTGGTGTCCATTATCGTTGCGCGTCCGAGGAAGCGCGCTGCTGCTTAGCGTATCGGGTGGTCTCTACAAATGTGCGCAGGGTTGATCTACAGAAGCGACCAGAGAAGCGTGAGGTGCTGCTCGCGCTTTGTTGTCGCCGCTGCCAAATGCCTATGACAGCCAGCAGTAGTTCCTCTATAGCTTGGTGGGTGTGCGTCACTGCGGCACGGGCTGCAGACCACGAACGCCGCTGACACAAACCACCTCCTGGTCCTGGGTGTCTGTTATCGTTGCGCGTCCGAGAAAGCGCGCTGCTTATAGCGTATCGGGTGGTCTCTACAAATGTGCGCAGGGTTGATCTACAGAAGCGACCAGAGAAGCGTGAGGTGCTGCTCGCGCTTTGTTGTCGCCGCTGCCAAATGCCTATGACAGCCAGCAGTAGTTCCTCTATAGCTTGGTGGTGGCGCGTCACTGCAGCAGGGGCCACGAACACTGCTGACAGAAACCACCTCCTGGTTCTGGGTGTCTGTTATTGTTGCGCGACCGAGAAAGCGCGCTGCTCGTTAGCGGAACGAGTGGTCTCTACAGCTGTGCGCAGCGTTGATTTGCAGAAGGGACCAGAGAAGCGAGAGGTGCTGGTCGCGCTTTGTTATTGCCACTGCCAAATGCCTATGACATTCAGCAGTAGTTCCTCTATAGCTTGGTGGTGGCGCGTGAGTGCAGCAGTGGCTGCAGACCATGAACGCTGCTGACACCAACCGCCTCCTGGTTTTTGGTGTCTCTTATCGTTGCGCGACCGAGAAAGCGCACTGGTCCTTAGAGTATCGGGTGGTCTCTACAGCTGTGCGCAGCGTTTGAATTGAATTGAATTGAATTGAAAATAAGTTTTATTAAACAAACATGATATGGGTACACAGTATATACAGGAGGAGGTCCCATGGTTATAAAAACCGCAAGCGGGACCTCCTATACAAATTAACAAAATGACTCTAAAGTTACAATGACACATAATAGAAAAGTGTACTGAACAAATATTCAAAAAATCAGCTTTGACAATAGGAAGAAAACTACAGTAAGACGCGTCACATCACTGTATTGAAGACAATAGGTACAGTTTCAGTTTTTTTTTGAAGGGTATGACAGAATGAGAATATTTAATGTCCTGGTTTAAGGTATTCCACAAGTGCAAGCAAGAGAACTGATAGTTTGTTTACCGAAGTTAGTTCTTACTTTGGGAAGTAGAAAGTTGTTGCGAGAGGAGAACCGTGTAGCGTTTGGGTTAGAGATAGTGCTAGGAGGGAAAATAGATATCAGGAGTCCACAACGCAATACTTTGAAGAACAAAGTGCCAATATTTAGCTGGTAAATACATGGAAGGGGCAAAATCGCAAGTTCAATGAACAGAGGAGTAGAAGAAGATAGACGGTAAGAAAAAGTAATCATTCTGAAAGCTTGTTTTTGGAGTTTTTAAAGAGGCCAGAGATGATTACAATATGCGCTGCCCCAAGACGATATACAATAATTCAAATTGCTACGAATAAACGCACAATACAAAGTTACTAATGTTTTTATATCAAAGTAGGATCGAGCCCTGAGCAGGGCACGTATTCCGTATGAAACCTTTGTACAAATTGAATATACATGGTAATGAAATTTGAGATGGCTATCCACAATAATTCCAAGAAAACACACGCGATCAGTAGACGGAATCCAATCTGCGTTGATGTATAAATTAGGGACGGGAAATAGGTGTTTTTGAGGGAAGTGAAACGGAACAAAAAGAGTTTTCTTAACATTAATAACGAGCCGGTTACAAAAGCACCATTGTTGGATGGCTAACAGGTCATTCTGCAAATTGCACATCAAAGTATGCTGATTACGATGGGATCACACAATAGTGGTATCACCTGCATAGAGAAAGCAACTGGAGTGATGAAGGCAAGAAGGGAGATCACTAATAAAAACTAAGAATAACAAGGGGCCTAAGATGGAGCCTTGGGGTACACCTTTATTAACAATAAAAGGGTCACAATTCGAGTCATTGACATATACGACTTGGGATCTATTACTCAAGAAACTGTTAAGGAGTGATAAAGGGGGTCCCGAAATACCATAAGATTCTAATGTCAAGAACAAAATGTTATGATCAATGGTGTCGAAGGCTTTGCTAAAGTCGATGAAAACAGCCCCAGCTATGTCACCGCGATCGACTTTACCATATCAGTGAAGCAAGCGATGGCAATGTCAGTAGACAGTTCTTGCCTGAAGACAAATTGACAAGAGGACAAGATACTAAATTTGTTAAAATAATTCGTCAGTCGAACTTCAATTAATTTTTCTAAAATTTTATCAAAAAACGGTAGAATTGCACTGGGTCTGTAATTTTCGGGGAGTGAAGGGTCACCTTTTTTAAATATAGGGATAACCTTAGTAATCTTTAATTGCGAAGGAAAAATGGAAGTTTTAAAGACCAGGTTGAAAATATCACTGAGGACTGGTGACAAAATCGCGCTAAACAACTTAATGTGCTTGCAATAAATGCCATCAAGGCCAGGACCTGTAGTTTTTAGCAAGGAAATGATCGATTCGATTTCTCTGGCGCAGGTTGGACGAAGAAAGAACAATTGTGCGCATCTCTCATAACGCGGGATACCATGAGATGGATCAGTGTTGCAGGAAATTTTGGAAAAATGGTCACTAAATGCATTCGAGATGTCAGCAGAGTCTGTAATAACAGAGTTGTTATAATACAAGGACAATACGTTATTTGGACGGTTCTCCGCGTTCAGAAAATCATTGAGCAGCTGCCACTTTTTTTTTCATGTTGTTGTTAGCCTGTTGAAGTTTTTTTTCAAAATAAATGCGTTTTGCTTTTTTTAGAACTGAAGAAAGTATATTAGAATATAATCTGTATCGATTTTTTATTCTTTCATTGAAAGGTTGGCGTTTAGATTTCTTATACAAGTTGTCTTTTTTACGTAATCAGCACAGGAGAGAATCAGTAAGCCAAGGGGAACGGAAAAAACTATATTTTCTTTTAGAAGAACAGAGGGTAGTACTTTCATTAAATGCCGCAATCACAACGTTCGATAACTCATCCAGAGTGTCTTCAGGATTAGATAAACTAAGGATCGGAGACCAGTCCCTACTAGAAATAATGTCAATGAATGTTTCCTTCGAAAAAACGGGTTTGGATTTATGGTTTGATATGGAATGATTTGACAGCTTGAAAAACAGAAATATCGGGTGATGATAGGTAAGGGACGTTTGAATTACACCCACAGTAGGGGAAATTGGCAAATTTGAAAGAATGTGGTCCAGTAACGTATGGGGGCCGTGACTAGAACAGCGGGTGGGAACAGAAAGCAATGACTGTAGTCCGTAACTACAAAAAGAGCTTATGTATTCCAAAGTGCTAGAACTACTACAATCAAGAAGGTCGACGTTTAAATCACCTGAAATGACTAAGTCTTTTTTTTCGAACGATAACTTATCAAGCATGATAGAGAAAGCACCGCAGAATTGTGAAACGTCAGAAGAAGGGGACCGATAAATACACCCCAAAACAGTCTTCTTATCATTACGAGATGAATAGATAGAATCAAGTTCAACCCATACGCATTCACAATTTGCGACATTAATGGTTAGATCGTGACGTCTACGGTAACTAATATCGTTACGTACACAAACAACGGAGCCACCAAAAGGGGCGTCAGACCGGTAACCACATTCGCATGAGTAACCGGGGATGTCATACAAATTCTTATCAGCCGGGCTGAGCCACGTTTCAGAGAAGCAAACTGCCGAGAATGAATGATATAAGGATTGAAGAAAAGCCGTGATATCTTCATAGTTTTTACGTAAGCTGCGAGCATTAAAGTGGACAGCAGAAAATCCGTTAGCGCAAGTTAAATTTGATTCAGCTTCTTTAGGACTAAGATAAGACATGAAGGAGGCAACAGAGTTGACTGATTAAAGATTATGACGAAACGACATTGAGGTCATTTTCGCGAATGATGCGAAAAACACGCCCCACGGTAGATTTCCTTGCCTTGATGACGCCTTTTTCGGTCCACAGATAAAGCCAGTTATACTGCCTTTTCAGAGCAAGTGCCTTAGGAAAAAGAAGCTTGTTTTCCACTGTTAGATGCTCATTGACGTAAACTGGCTTCTGCTGTGTTACAGGGAATCCGAGACAAGTTGTAGTTGGGCGGGTCTTCCGTGCTTTGGCGAGAAATTCTGATCGCTTGTCACGGGAGAAGAATCTAACAACTATATTCATTTCATTCGCCTTTCGGGTTGGTACTGTATGGGCAGTGTCAATGTCCTCTTTCGTCAGCGGGCACTCGATCTCGTTGCCGAGCCGGTCTAATATCCTGTGGAAATCTTCATCTTTAGTAACAGAAACACCTCTGATTTTAAGGTTGTTCGCGCGTGAGTACTGCTCGAGTTGAGCAACCTTGCGTTCGAGAGCTTCATTTTTTGCGATTAGTTCATGGTTCTTCCCAACCAGGCTCGAATTTTCGGCTTTAGCTGCATCAAGTGCGTCGCTCATGAATTGAACTGATTTTTTGAGTTCAGAAAAATCACCTTGTAGCTTTTTCAAATCAGCTGGATCGCACACTGTGACAGCTTTTAAAGCCTTCAACTCATCAGTAAGACCACGGAGCTGTTTTTCCATAAAATTCTTAAACTCTTCAAAATCTTTAGCTAAGGAGGCAACAGTAGGCGCCATAGCACCAGGAGCGATCCGAGGCAGCGTTAGCAATGACCATCCAGGCAATAAACAAAGGAATTGGTCTTTACCTGTGACAAGGCAGGGTGATTTTTAGCGACGAAACCACGCCAGCTTCGTAGCCTCAGATCGCTCCCTAGAGTGTGGCCAGCACGCAGACTACGTCGCTTTTAAATGCCCAGCAGCTTGATGCGATGGCAGCGACAGCGGGCAGATTAGGACTGCGGTGAGGGCATCCAGGGGGAGGGGGGGAAGCGGCTGGTTGCAGATTTTCAGGCGTTTGCGCAGGGGGCGGTGAAAGAGCAGCAGGAATGCCAGCCAGTGACGAACCTATGACCAGGCAGGGTGAATTTTAGCGACGAAACCACGGCAGCTTCGCAGCCTCAGATCGCTCCCTAGAGTGATTTGCAGAAGCGAGCAGAGAAGCGAGCAGAGAAAAGTAAAGTGCTGCTCGCGCTTTGTTGTCGCCGCTTCCAAATGAAGCGGCGACAACAACGCCTTTGACAGCCAGCAGTAGTTCCTGTATAGCTTGGTGGTGGCGCGTCACTGCAGCAGGGGCTGCAGACCACGAACGCCGCTGGCACAAACCGCCTTCTGGTTCTGGGTGTCCGTTATCGTTGCGCGTCGAGAAAGCGCGCTGCTCGTTAGCGGAACGAGTGGTCTCTACAGCTGTGCGCAGCGTTGATTTGCAGAAGCGACCAGAGAAGCATGAGGTGCTGCTCGCGCTTTGTTGTCGCCACTGCCAAATGCCTATGACAGGCAGCAGTAGTTCCTCTATAGCTTGGTGGAGGCGCGTCACTGCAGCAGGGGCTGCAGACCACGAACGCCGCTGACAGAAACCACCTCCTGGTTCTGGATGTCCGTTATCGTTGCGCGTCGAGAAAGCGCGCTGCTCGTTAGCGGAACGAGTGGTCTCTACAGCTTTGCGCAGCGTTGATTTGCAGAAGCGACCAGAGAAGCGTGAGGTGCTGCTCGCGCTTTGTTGTCGCCACTGCCAAATGCCTATGACAGGCAGCAGTAGTTCCTCTATAGCTTGGTGTAGGCGCGTCACTGCAGCAGGGGCTGCAGACCACGAACGCTGCTGACAGAAACCACCTCCTGGTTCTGGATGTCCGTTATCGTTGCGCGTCGAGAAAGCGCGCTGCTCGTTAGCGGAACGAGTGGTCTCTACAGCTGTGCGCAGCGTTGATTTGCAGAAGCGACCAGAGAAGCGTGAGGTGCTGCTCGCGCTTTGTGGTCGCCACTGCCAAATGCCTATGACAGGCAGCAGTAGTTCCTCTATAGCTTGGTGGAGGCGCGTCACTGCAGCTGGGGCTGCAGACCACGAACGCTGCTGACAGAAACCACCTCCTGGTTCTGGATGTCCGTTATCGTTGCGCGTCGAGAAAGCGCGCTGCTCGTTAGCGGAACGAGTGGTCTCTACAGCTGTGCGCAGCGTTGATTTGTAGAAGCGACCAGAGAAGCGTGAGGTGCTGCTCGCGCTTTGTGGTCGCCACTGCCAAATGCCTATGACAGGCAGCAGTAGTTCCTCTATAGCTTGGTGGAGGCGCGTCACTACAGCAGGGGCTGCAGACCACGAACGCCGCTGGCACAAACCGCCTTCTGGTTCTGGGTGTCCGTTATCGTTGCGCGTCGAGAAAGCGCGCTGCTCGTTAGCGGAACGAGTGGTCTCTACAGCTGTGCGCAGCGTTGATTTGCAGAAGCGACCAGAGAAGCATGAGGTGCTGCTCGCGCTTTATTGTCGCCACTGCCAAATGCCTATGACAGGCAGCAGTAGTTCCTCTATAGCTTGGTGGAGGCGCGTCACTGCAGCAGGGGCTGCAGACCACGAACGCTGCTGACAGAAACCACCTCCTGGGTCTGGATGTCCGTTATCGTTGCGCGTCGAGAAAGCGCGCTGCTCGTTAGCGGAACGAGTGGTCTCTACAGCTGTGCGCAGCGTTGATTTGCAGAAGTGACCAGAGAAGCGTGAGGTGCTGCTCGCGCTTTGTGGTCGCCACTGCCAAATGCCTATGACAGGCAGCAGTAGTTCCTCTATAGCTTGGTGGAGGCGCGTCACTGAAGCAGGGGCTGCAGACCACGAACGCCGCTGACAGAAACCACCTCCTGGTTCTGGATGTCCGTTATCGTTGCGCGTCGAGAAAGCGCGCTGCTCGTTAGCGGAACGAGTGGTCTCTACAGCTGTGCGCAGCGTTGATTTGCAGAAGCGACCAGATAAGCGTGAGGTGCTGCTCGCGCTTTGTTGTCGCCACTGCCAAATGCCTATGACAGGCAGCAGTAGTTCCTCTATAGCTTGGTGGAGGCGCGTCACTGCAGCAGGGGCTGCAGACCACGAACGCTGCTGACAGAAACCACCTCCTGGTTCTGGATGTCCGTTATCGTTGCGCGTCGAGAAAGCGCGCTGCTCGTTAGCGGAACGAGTGGTCTCTACAGCTGTGCGCAGCGTTGATTTGCAGAAGCGACCAGAGAAGCGTGAGGTGCTGCTCGCGCTTTGTTGTCGCCTCTGCCAAATGCCTATGACAGGCAGCAGTAGTTCCTCTATAGCTTGGTGGAGGCGCGTCACTGCAGCAGGGGCTGCAGACCACGAACGCCGCTGACAGAAACCACCTCCTGGTTCTGGATGTCCGTTATCGTTGCGCGTCGAGAAAGCGCGCTGCTCGTTAGCGGAACGAGTGGTCTCTACAGCTGTGCGCAGCGTTGATTTGCAGAAGCGACCAGAGAAGCGTGAGGTGCTGCTCGCGCTTTGTGGTCGCCACTGCCAAATGCCTATGACAGGCAGCAGTAGTTCCTCTATAGCTTGGTGGAGGCGCGTCACTGCAGCAGGGGCTGCAGACCACGAACGCCGCTGACAGAAACCACCTCCTGGTTCTGGATGTCCGTTATCGTTGCGCGTCGAGAAAGCGCGCTGCTCGTTAGCGGAACGAGTGGTCTCTACAGCTGTGCGCAGCGTTGATTTGCAGAAGCGACTAGAGAA
Organism: Haemaphysalis longicornis; assembly: GCF_048455015.1. Lineage (NCBI taxonomy): Eukaryota > Metazoa > Arthropoda > Arachnida > Ixodida > Ixodidae > Haemaphysalis > Haemaphysalis longicornis. Next base: position 92,456,644 of record NW_027526203.1, read on the forward strand.
GCGTGAGGTGCTGCTCGCGCTTTGTTGTCGCCACTGCCAAATGCCTATGACAGGCAGCAGTAGTTCCTCTATAGCTTGGTGGAGGCGCGTCACTGCAGCAGGGGCTGCAGACCACGAACGCCGCTGGCACAAACCGCCTTCTGGTTCTGGGTGTCCGTTATCGTTGCGCGTCGAGACAGCGCGCTGCTCGTTAGCGGAACGAGTGGTCTCTACAGCTGTGCGCAGCGTTGATTTGCAGAAGCGACCAGAGAAGCGTGAGGTGCTGCTCGCGCTTTGTTGTCGCCGCTGCCAAATGCCTATGACAGGCAGCAGTAGTTCCTCTATAGCTTGGTGGTGGCGCGTCACTGCAGCAGGGGCTGCAGACCACGAACGCTGCTGACAGAAACCACCTCCTGGTTCTGGATGTCCGTTATCGTTGCGCGTCGAGAAAGCGCGCTGCTCGTTAGCGGAACGAGTGGTCTCTACAGCTGTGCGCAGCGTTGATTTGCAGAAGCGACCAGAGAAGCGTGAGGTGCTGCTCGCGCTTTGTTGTCGCCACTGCCAAATGCCTATGACAGCCAGCAGTAGTTCCTGTATAGCTTGGTGGTGGCGCGTCACTGCAGCAGGGGCTGCAGACCACGAACGCCGCTGACACAAACCTCCTTCTGGTTCTGGGTGTCCGTTATCGTTGCGCGACCGAGAAAGCGTGCAGCTCCTTAGCGTATCGGGTGGTCTGTACAGCTGTGCACAGAGTTGATTTGCAAAAGCGAGCAGAGAAGAGTGAGGTGCTTCTCGCACTTTTTTGTCGCCGCTGCCAAATGCCTATGACAGCCAGCAGTAGTTCCTGTATTGGAAGGAGGCTATAGTTGTGGCCTTTCTGAAGGAGGGGAAGGACCCTTCCTCTCCCGCAAGTTATCGTCCCATCGCCCTGACAAGCTGCCTGTGTAAGCTCCTCGAGAAGATGATAAACCGTAGGCTAGTGTACTTTCTGGAGTACAACGGTCTTCTCGAGGGCTGCCAGGCAGGCTTCAGGGTGGGGCGATCTACCAATGATCAACTTCTTGCACTGGAATCCTACATAAAAGATGCATTTGTCCATAACCAGTTCTGCCTTACTGTATTTTTCGATATTGAAAAAGCTTATGATACAGCCTGGCGCTACGGCATCCTCAGGGACCTTAAGTCATTTGGTGTCTCTGGCAACATGATGAACACTCTTTGTAGTTATTTGGCCGAACGAACCTTTCGAGTGAGGGTTGGTGGTGCACTCTCCACTGTATATTTGCAGGAAAATGGTGTGCCGCAAGGTGGAGTTCTAAGCTGCACCTTGTTTATAGTTAAGATGAACTCCCTCCGAAAGTCATTGCCGCCGACCATTTCCTGTTCCATCTATGTAGACGATGTGCAAATATCTTTTAAATCCTGTAACCTGTCAATATGCGAACGTCAAGTACAACTCGGTGTTAAGAAACTAGCTGGCTGGGCGGACCTTAACGGGTTTAAACTGAACCCGGCCAAGAGTACTTGTGTTGTATTTTCCCGCAAGCGCGGGATTAACGCCGACCCTGAGATTACGCTTAACCGTGCACCTATTCCTGTTAAACGGGAGCACAAGTTTTTAGGTGTCATATTTGATAACAAGCTCACGTTCATACCTCACGTCAAAACACTTAAACATAAATGCCTCAAAACACTAAACATTCTCAAGGTCCTCTCCCACCAATCCTATGGTGCAGACAAAGAACTGCTTCTCCGGGTCTTCACCGCGTTAGTCGGGTCTCGATTAGACTACGGCAGTGTCGTGTATGGGTCGGCATCGAAAACAACGCTAAAAAGTCTTGATCCAGTACTGCACTTGGGTCTGCGCCTTGCGTCGGGTGCGTTCCGCACTAGCCCGGCCCAGAGTCTATATGTTGAATGTAATAAGTGGTGCCTTGAGTACCAACGAACGTATGTGGACTTTCTCTACGCTTTTAAAATTTTATCTTTGAAGGACCATCCTTTTAAACGTGTTTTTAATGATACATCCACATCACCACTGTTTGTAAATCGCCCGTCTGTTCCTTTGCCGTTCTCACTTAGAGTGAGACAGGAAGCTTCAAATTTCGACATCTCCTTTTTAGACATTCACACATCTTCTTTTACTGACGTCTTACCACCCTGGGAGCTTCAACCTGTGTGTTGTGACTTGTCCTTCGTGAAAATTGATAAAACCAGGGTACCACAAACTGCTATTTTGCAGCACTTCTTGTCCCTGCAGTTCAAGTATGAATGTGCAGAGTTTTACAGTGACGCATCAAAAACTGCCCTTACTGTGTCCTGTGCGGCGCACGGACCCGATTTTAGAGTCTCTAAGACCTTGAACTCGAAGACCAGCATTTTTACGGCAGAAGCCCATGGCGTTTTGCTTGTTTTAAATCACATAGTGCAACATGAAATACCCAAGTCTATCATTTTCACAGATTCACTGAGTGTTGTACACGCATTGTCATCCAACAAGTCTTCTAAAAACCATGTTCTTAATGTAGTGTATAAAACCATTATGTCCGCGTATGCATTAAATCTCGAGGTGATCATGTGTTGGGTTCCAGGCCACTCTGGGATTGCGGGAAATGAGACCGCTGATCAGATGGCCGCTGCTGCTGCACATACAAATACACCGGACATAGCAACAGTACCCTACACAGACCTCAAGCCACACATAAGACAACACCTGCGAAGAACATGGCAAACACACTGGGACGAACAGACAGACAACAAACTACATGTAATAAAGCCACACTTGGGACGGTACATATCTGACTCACACAACAGACACTCGGAAGTCGCCTTGGGTAGGCTACGGATAGGGCACACGCATGCAACTCACTCGTATCTGCTGACGGGATCTCCTAGACCCCAGTGCGGCAGGTGCGGAGAGGCCCTATCCGTAGTGCACATACTAATAACATGCAAGGCACTTCACACAACACGACACAAACACTTCAGAGAACTCTACAGACAACATATTCCCCTACATCCATCCTTTTTCCTAGGTGACGATGCCATTGTTTCCGTCAAACGTGTGTTTGAGTATTTGTCAGAAGTCAAGTTTTTAAACCTCATTTCCTATCACGCATCATGAAATCTGGCCCTTTACACCAGCCATCCTCACTGTCTTTTATTGATTTTACTTTTGTTCTTGCTTATTGATTTCAGTGTCTAAGTTCTCATCTCTCATATTTAACCACTGTTTTGGCGCTCTTTGCCCTAGTTGGCCTTGCGCCATTAACATCCAACCATCATCATCATCATCAGTAGTTCCTGTATAGCTTGGTAGTGGCGCGTCACTGCAGCAGGTGCTGCAGACCACGAACGCCGCTGACACAAACCGCCTTCTGGTTCTGGGTGTCCGTTATCGTTGCGCTACCGAGAAAGCGTGCAGCTCCTTAGCGTGTCGGGTGGTCTCTACAGCTGTGTGCAGGGTTGATTTTCAGAAGCGAGCAGAGAAGCGTGAGGTGCTGCTCCCACTTTGTTGTCGCCGCTGCCAAATACCTATGACAGGCAGCAGTAGTTCCTCTATAGCTTGGTGGTGGCGCGTCACTGCAGCAGGGGCTGCAGACCACGAACGCCGCTGGCACAAACCGCCTTCTGGTTCTGGGTGTCCGTTATCGTTGCGCGTCGAGAAAGCGCGCTGCTCGTTAGCGGAACGAGTGGTCTCTACAGCTGTGCGCAGCGTTGATTTGCAGAAGCGACCAGAGAAGCGTGAGGTGCTGCTAGCGCTTTGTTGTCGCCACTGCCAAATGCCTATGACAGGCAGCAGTAGTTCCTCTATAGCTTGGTGGAGGCGCGTCACTGCAGCAGGGGCTGCAGACCACGAACGCCGCTGACAGAAACCACCTCCTGGTTCTGGATGTCCGTTATCGTTGCGCGTCGAGAAAGCGCGCTGCTCGTTAGCGGAACGAGTGGTCTCTACAGCTGTGCGCAGCGTTGATTTGCAGAAGCGACCAGAGAAGCGTGAGGTGCTGCTCGCGCTTTGTTGTCACCACTGCCAAATGCCTATGACAGGCAGCAGTAGTTCCTCTATAGCTTGGTGGAGGCGCGTCACTGCAGCAGGGGCTGCAGACCACGAACGCTGCTGACAGAAACCACCTCCTGGTTCTGGATGTCCGTTATCGTTGCGCGTCGAGAAAGCGCGCTGCTCGTTAGCGGAACGAGTGGTCTCTACAGCTGTGCGCAGCGTTGATTTGCAGAAGCGACCAGAGAAGCGTGAGGTGCTGCTCGCGCTTTGTTGTCGCCACTGCCAAATGCCTATGACAGGCAGCAGTAGTTCCTCTATAGCTTGGTGGAGGCGCGTCACTGCAGCAGGGGCTGCAGACCACGAACGCCGCTGGCACAAACCGCCTTCTGGTTCTGGGTGTCCGTTATCGTTGCGCGTCGAGAAAGCGCGCTGCTCGTTAGCGGAACGAGTGGTCTCTACAGCTGTGCGCAGCGTTGATTTGCAGAAGCGACCAGAGAAGTGTGAGGTGCTGCTCGCGCTTTGTTGTCGCCGCTGCCAAATGCCTATGACAGCCAGCAGTAGTTCCTGTATAGCTTGGTGGTGGCGCGTCACTGCAGCAGGGGCTGCAGACCACGAACGCCGCTGACACAAACCGCCTTCTGGTTCTGGGTGTCCGTTATCGTGCGCGACCGAGAAAGCGTGCAGCTCCTTAGCGTATCGGGTGGTCTGTACAGCTGTGCACAGAGTTGATTTGCAAAAGCGAGCAGAGAAGAGTGAGGTGCTTCTCGCACTTTGTTGTCGCCGCTGCCAAATGCCTATGACAGCCAGCAGTAGTTCCTGTATAGCTTGGTAGTGGCGCGTCACTGCAGCAGGTGCTGCAGACCACGAACGCCGCTGACACATACCGCCTTCTGGTTCTGGGTGTCCGTTATCGTTGCGCTACCGAGAAAGCGTGCAGCTCCTTAGCGTATCGGGTGGTCTCTACAGCTGTGTGCAGGGTTGATTTTCAGAAGCGAGCAGAGAAGCGTGAGGTGCTGCTCCCACTTTGTTGTCGCCGCTGCCAAATGCCTATGACAGCCAGCAGTAGTTCCTCTATAGCTTGGTGGTGGCGCGTCACTAAACCAAGTACTGCAGATCACGAACGCCGCTGACACAAACCGCCTCCTGGTCCTGGGTGTCCGTTATCGTAGCGCGACTGAGAAAGCGCGCTGCTCGTTAGCGGAACGAGTGGTCTCTAAAGCTGTGCGCAGGGTTGATTTGCAGAAGCGACCAGAGAAGCGTGAGGCGCTGCTCGCGCTTTGTTGTCGCCACTACCAAATGCCTATGACAGGCAGCAGTAGTTCCTCTATAGCTTGGTGGAGGCGCGTCACTGCAGCTGGGGCTGCAGACCACGAACGCCGCTGGCACAAACCGCCTTCTGGTTCTGGGTGTCCGTTATCGTTGCGCGTCGAGAAAGCGCGCTGCTCGTTAGCGGAACGAGTGGTCTCTACAGCTGTGCGCAGCGTTGATTTGCAGAAGCGACCAGAGAAGCGTGAGGTGCTGCTCGCGCTTTGTTGTCGCCTCTGCCAAATGCCTATGACAGGCAGCAGTAGTTCCTCTATAGCTTGGTGGAGGCGCGTCACTGCAGCAGGGGCTGCAGACCACGAACGCCGCTGACAGAAACCACCTCCTGGTTCTGGATGTCCGTTATCGTTGCGCGTCGAGAAAGCGCGCTGCTCGTTAGCGGAACGAGTGGTCTCTACAGCTGTGCGCAGCGTTGATTTGCAGAAGCGACCAGAGAAGCGTGAGGTGCTGCTCGCGCTTTGTGGTCGCCACTGCCAAATGCCTATGACAGGCAGCAGTAGTTCCTCTATAGCTTGGTGGAGGCGCGTCACTGCAGCAGGGGCTGCAGACCACGAACGCCGCTGACAGAAACCACCTCCTGGTTCTGGATGTCCGTTATCGTTGCGCGTCGAGAAAGCGCGCTGCTCGTTAGCGGAACGAGTGGTCTCTACAGCTGTGCGCAGCGTTGATTTGCAGAAGCGACCAGAGAAGCGTGAGGTGCTGCTCGCGCTTTGTTGTCGCCACTGCCAAATGCCTATGACAGGCAGCAGTAGTTCCTCTATAGCTTGGTGGAGGCGCGTCACTGCAGCAGGGGCTGCAGACCACGAACGCCGCTGGCACAAACCGCCTTCTGGTTCTGGGTGTCCGTTATCGTTGCGCGTCGAGACAGCGCGCTGCTCGTTAGCGGAACGAGTGGTCTCTACAGCTGTGCGCAGCGTTGATTTGCAGAAGCGACCAGAGAAGCGTGAGGTGCTGCTCGCGCTTTGTTGTCGCCGCTGCCAAATGCCTATGACAGGCAGCAGTAGTTCCTCTATAGCTTGGTGGTGGCGCGTCACTGCAGCAGGGGCTGCAGACCACGAACGCTGCTGACAGAAACCACCTCCTGGTTCTGGATGTCCGTTATCGTTGCGCGTCGAGAAAGCGCGCTGCTCGTTAGCGGAACGAGTGGTCTCTACAGCTGTGCGCAGCGTTGATTTGCAGAAGCGACCAGAGAAGCGTGAGGTGCTGCTCGCGCTTTGTTGTCGCCACTGCCAAATGCCTATGACAGCCAGCAGTAGTTCCTGTATAGCTTGGTGGTGGCGCGTCACTGCAGCAGGGGCTGCAGACCACGAACGCCGCTGACACAAACCTCCTTCTGGTTCTGGGTGTCCGTTATCGTTGCGCGACCGAGAAAGCGTGCAGCTCCTTAGCGTATCGGGTGGTCTGTACAGCTGTGCACAGAGTTGATTTGCAAAAGCGAGCAGAGAAGAGTGAGGTGCTTCTCGCACTTTTTTGTCGCCGCTGCCAAATGCCTATGACAGCCAGCAGTAGTTCCTGTATAGCTTGGTAGTGGCGCGTCACTGCAGCAGGTGCTGCAGACCACGAACGCCGCTGACACAAACCGCCTTCTGGTTCTGGGTGTCCGTTATCGTTGCGCTACCGAGAAAGCGTGCAGCTCCTTAGCGTGTCGGGTGGTCTCTACAGCTGTGTGCAGGGTTGATTTTCAGAAGCGAGCAGAGAAGCGTGAGGTGCTGCTCCCACTTTGTTGTCGCCGCTGCCAAATGCCTATGACAGGCAGCAGTAGTTCCTCTATAGCTTGGTGGTGGCGCGTCACTGCAGCAGGGGCTGCAGACCACGAACGCCGCTGGCACAAACCGCCTTCTGGTTCTGGGTGTCCGTTATCGTTGCGCGTCGAGAAAGCGCGCTGCTCGTTAGCGGAACGAGTGGTCTCTACAGCTGTGCGCAGCGTTGATTTGCAGAAGCGACCAGAGAAGCGTGAGGTGCTGCTAGCGCTTTGTTGTCGCCACTGCCAAATGCCTATGACAGGCAGCAGTAGTTCCTCTATAGCTTGGTGGAGGCGCGTCACTGCAGCAGGGGCTGCAGACCACGAACGCCGCTGACAGAAACCACCTCCTGGTTCTGGATGTCCGTTATCGTTGCGCGTCGAGAAAGCGTGCAGCTCCTTAGCGTATCGGGTGGTCTGTACAGCTGTGCACAGAGTTGATTTGCAAAAGCGAGCAGAGAAGAGTGAGGTGCTTCTCGCACTTTGTTGTCGCCGCTGCCAAATGCCTATGACAGCCAGCAGTAGTTCCTGTATAGCTTGGTAGTGGCGCGTCACTGCAGCAGGTGCTGCAGACCACGAACGCCGCTGACACAAACCGCCTTCTGGTTCTGGGTGTCCGTTATCGTTGCGCTACCGAGAAAGCGTGCAGCTCCTTAGCGTATCGGGTGGTCTCTACAGCTGTGTGCAGGGTTGATTTTCAGAAGCGAGCAGAGAAGCGTGAGGTGCTGCTCCCACTTTGTTGTCGCCGCTGCCAAATGCCTATGACAGCCAGCAGTAGTTCCTCTATAGCTTGGTGGTGGCGCGTCTTTAAACCAAGTACTGCAGATCACGAACGCCGCTGACACAAACCGCCTCCTGGTCCTGGGTGTCCGTTATCGTAGCGCGACTGAGAAAGCGCGCTGCTCGTTAGCGGAACGAGTGGTCTCTAAAGCTGTGCGCAGGGTTGATTTGCAGAAGCGACCAGAGAAGCGTGAGGCGCTGCTCGCGCTTTGTTGTCGCCACTACCAAATGCCTATGACAGGCAGCAGTAGTTCCTCTATAGCTTGGTGGAGGCGCGTCACTGCAGCTGGGGCTGCAGACCACGAACGCCGCTGGCACAAACCGCCTTCTGGTTCTGGGTGTCCGTTATCGTTGCGCGTCGAGAAAGCGCGCTGCTCGTTAGCGGAACGAGTGGTCTCTACAGCTGTGCGCAGCGTTGATTTGCAGAAGCGACCAGAGAAGCATGAGGTGCTGCTCGCGCTTTGTTGTCGCCACTGCCAAATGCCTATGACAGGCAGAAGTAGTTCCTCTATAGCTTGGTGGAGGCGCGTCACTGCAGCAGGGGCTGCAGACCACGAACGCTGCTGACAGAAACCACCTCCTGGTTCTGGATGTCCGTTATCGTTGCGCGTCGAGAAAGCGCGCTGCTCGTTAGCGGAACGAGTGGTCTCTACAGCTGTGCGCAGCTTTGATTTGCAGAAGCGACCAGAGAAGCGTGAGGTGCTGCTCGCGCTTTGTGGTCGCCACTGCCAAATGCCTATGACAGGCAGCAGTAGTTCCTCTATAGCTTGGTGGAGGCGCGTCACTGCAGCAGGGGCTGCAGACCACGAACGCTGCTGACAGAAACCACCTCCTGGTTCTGGATGTCCGTTATCGTTGCGCGTCGAGAAAGCGCGCTGCTCGTTAGCGGAACGAGTGGTCTCTACAGCTGTGCGCAGCGTTGATTTGCAGAAGCGACCAGAGAAGCGTGAGGTGCTGCTCGCGCTTTGTTGTCGCCACTGCCAAATGTCTATGACAGGCAGCAGTAGTTCCTCTATAGCTTGGTGGAGGCGCGTCACTGCAGCAGGGGCTGCAGACCACGAACGCCGCTGGCACAAACCGCCTTCTGGTTCTGGGTGTCCGTTATCGTTGCGCGACCGAGAAAGCGGGCTGCTGCTTAGCGTATCGGGTGGTCTCTACAGCTGTGCGCAGGGTTGATTTGCAGAAGCGACCAGAGAAGCGTGAGGGGCTGCTCGCGCTTTGTTGTCGCCACTGCCAAATGCCTATGACAGGCAGCAGTAGTTCCTCTATAGCTTGGTGGAGGCGCGTCACTGCAGCAGGGGCTGCAGACCACGAACGCCGCTGGCACAAACCGCCTTCTGGTTCTGGGTGTCCGTTATCGTTGCGCGTCGAGAAAGCGCGCTGCTCGTTAGCGGAACGAGTGGTCTCTACAGCTGTGCGCAGCGTTGATTTGCAGAAGCGACCAGAGAAGCATGAGGTGCTGCTCGCGCTTTGTTGTCGCCACTGCCAAATGCCTATGACAGGCAGCAGTAGTTCCTCTATAGCTTGGTGGAGGCGCGTCACTGCAGCAGGGGCTGCAGACCACGAACGCTGCTGACAGAAACCACCTCCTGGTTCTGGATGTCCGTTATCGTTGCGCGTCGAGAAAGCGCGCTGCTCGTTAGCGGAACGAGTGGTCTCTACAGCTGTGCGCAGCGTTGATTTGCAGAAGCGAACAGAGAAGCGTGAGGTGCTGCTCGCGCTTTGTGGTCGCCACTGCCAAATGCCTATGACAGGCAGCAGTAGTTCCTCTATAGCTTGGTGGAGGCGCGTCACTGCAGCAGGGGCTGCAGACCACGAACGCCGCTGACAGAAACCACCTCCTGGTTCTGGATGTCCGTTATCGTTGCGCGTCGAGAAAGCGCGCTGCTCGTTAGCGGAACGAGTGGTCTCTACAGCTGTGCGCAGCGTTGATTTGCAGAAGCGACCAGAGAAGCGTGAGGTGCTGCTCGCGCTTTGTTGTCGCCACTGCCAAATGCCTATGACAGGCAGCAGTAGTTCCTCTATAGCTTGGTGGAGGCGCGTCACTGCAGCAGGGGCTGCAGACCACGAACGCTGCTGACAGAAACCACCTCCTGGTTCTGGATGTCCGTTATCGTTGCGCGTCGAGAAAGCGCGCTGCTCGTTAGCGGAACGAGTGGTCTCTACAGCTGTGCGCAGCGTTGATTTGCAGAAGCGACCAGAGAAGCGTGAGGTGCTGCTAGCGCTTTGTTGTCGCCACTGCCAAATGCCTATGACAGGCAGCAGTAGTTCCTCTATAGCTTGGTGGAGGCGCGTCACTGCAGCAGGGGCTGCAGACCACGAACGCCGCTGACAGAAACCACCTCCTGGTTCTGGATGTCCGTTATCGTTGCGCGTCGAGAAAGCGCGCTGCTCGTTAGCGGAACGAGTGGTCTCTACAGCTGTGCGCAGCGTTGATTTGCAGAAGCGACCAGAGAAGCGTGAGGTGCTGCTCGCGCTTTGTTGTCACCACTGCCAAATGCCTATGACAGGCAGCAGTAGTTCCTCTATAGCTTGGTGGAGGCGCGTCACTGCAGCAGGGGCTGCAGACCACGAACGCTGCTGACAGAAACCACCTCCTGGTTCTGGATGTCCGTTATCGTTGCGCGTCGAGAAAGCGCGCTGCTCGTTAGCGGAACGAGTGGTCTCTACAGCTGTGCGCAGCGTTGATTTGCAGAAGCGACCAGAGAAGCGTGAGGTGCTGCTCGCGCTTTGTTGTCGCCACTGCCAAATGCCTATGACAGGCAGCAGTAGTTCCTCTATAGCTTGGTGGAGGCGCGTCACTGCAGCAGGGGCTGCAGACCACGAACGCCGCTGGCACAAACCGCCTTCTGGTTCTGGGTGTCCGTTATCGTTGCGCGTCGAGAAAGCGCGCTGCTCGTTAGCGGAACGAGTGGTCTCTACAGCTGTGCGCAGCGTTGATTTGCAGAAGCGACCAGAGAAGTGTGAGGTGCTGCTCGCGCTTTGTTGTCGCCGCTGCCAAATGCCTATGACAGCCAGCAGTAGTTCCTGTATAGCTTGGTGGTGGCGCGTCACTGCAGCAGGGGCTGCAGACCACGAACGCCGCTGACACAAACCGCCTTCTGGTTCTGGGTGTCCGTTATCGTGCGCGACCGAGAAAGCGTGCAGCTCCTTAGCGTATCGGGTGGTCTGTACAGCTGTGCACAGAGTTGATTTGCAAAAGCGAGCAGAGAAGAGTGAGGTGCTTCTCGCACTTTGTTGTCGCCGCTGCCAAATGCCTATGACAGCCAGCAGTAGTTCCTGTATAGCTTGGTAGTGGCGCGTCACTGCAGCAGGTGCTGCAGACCACGAACGCCGCTGACACATACCGCCTTCTGGTTCTGGGTGTCCGTTATCGTTGCGCTACCGAGAAAGCGTGCAGCTCCTTAGCGTATCGGGTGGTCTCTACAGCTGTGTGCAGGGTTGATTTTCAGAAGCGAGCAGAGAAGCGTGAGGTGCTGCTCCCACTTTGTTGTCGCCGCTGCCAAATGCCTATGACAGCCAGCAGTAGTTCCTCTATAGCTTGGTGGTGGCGCGTCACTAAACCAAGTACTGCAGATCACGAACGCCGCTGACACAAACCGCCTCCTGGTCCTGGGTGTCCGTTATCGTAGCGCGACTGAGAAAGCGCGCTGCTCGTTAGCGGAACGAGTGGTCTCTAAAGCTGTGCGCAGGGTTGATTTGCAGAAGCGACCAGAGAAGCGTGAGGCGCTGCTCGCGCTTTGTTGTCGCCACTACCAAATGCCTATGACAGGCAGCAGTAGTTCCTCTATAGCTTGGTGGAGGCGCGTCACTGCAGCTGGGGCTGCAGACCACGAACGCCGCTGGCACAAACCGCCTTCTGGTTCTGGGTGTCCGTTATCGTTGCGCGTCGAGAAAGCGCGCTGCTCGTTAGCGGAACGAGTGGTCTCTACAGCTGTGCGCAGCGTTGATTTGCAGAAGCGACCAGAGAAGCGTGAGGTGCTGCTCGCGCTTTGTTGTCGCCTCTGCCAAATGCCTATGACAGGCAGCAGTAGTTCCTCTATAGCTTGGTGGAGGCGCGTCACTGCAGCAGGGGCTGCAGACCACGAACGCCGCTGACAGAAACCACCTCCTGGTTCTGGATGTCCGTTATCGTTGCGCGTCGAGAAAGCGCGCTGCTCGTTAGCGGAACGAGTGGTCTCTACAGCTGTGCGCAGCGTTGATTTGCAGAAGCGACCAGAGAAGCGTGAGGTGCTGCTCGCGCTTTGTGGTCGCCACTGCCAAATGCCTATGACAGGCAGCAGTAGTTCCTCTATAGCTTGGTGGAGGCGCGTCACTGCAGCAGGGGCTGCAGACCACGAACGCCGCTGACAGAAACCACCTCCTGGTTCTGGATGTCCGTTATCGTTGCGCGTCGAGAAAGCGCGCTGCTCGTTAGCGGAACGAGTGGTCTCTACAGCTGTGCGCAGCGTTGATTTGCAGAAGCGACCAGAGAAGCGTGAGGTGCTGCTCGCGCTTTGTTGTCGCCACTGCCAAATGCCTATGACAGGCAGCAGTAGTTCCTCTATAGCTTGGTGGAGGCGCGTCACTGCAGCAGGGGCTGCAGACCACGAACGCCGCTGGCACAAACCGCCTTCTGGTTCTGGGTGTCCGTTATCGTTGCGCGTCGAGACAGCGCGCTGCTCGTTAGCGGAACGAGTGGTCTCTACAGCTGTGCGCAGCGTTGATTTGCAGAAGCGACCAGAGAAGCGTGAGGTGCTGCTCGCGCTTTGTTGTCGCCGCTGCCAAATGCCTATGACAGGCAGCAGTAGTTCCTCTATAGCTTGGTGGTGGCGCGTCACTGCAGCAGGGGCTGCAGACCACGAACGCTGCTGACAGAAACCACCTCCTGGTTCTGGATGTCCGTTATCGTTGCGCGTCGAGAAAGCGCGCTGCTCGTTAGCGGAACGAGTGGTCTCTACAGCTGTGCGCAGCGTTGATTTGCAGAAGCGACCAGAGAAGCGTGAGGTGCTGCTCGCGCTTTGTTGTCGCCACTGCCAAATGCCTATGACAGCCAGCAGTAGTTCCTGTATAGCTTGGTGGTGGCGCGTCACTGCAGCAGGGGCTGCAGACCACGAACGCCGCTGACACAAACCTCCTTCTGGTTCTGGGTGTCCGTTATCGTTGCGCGACCGAGAAAGCGTGCAGCTCCTTAGCGTATCGGGTGGTCTGTACAGCTGTGCACAGAGTTGATTTGCAAAAGCGAGCAGAGAAGAGTGAGGTGCTTCTCGCACTTTTTTGTCGCCGCTGCCAAATGCCTATGACAGCCAGCAGTAGTTCCTGTATAGCTTGGTAGTGGCGCGTCACTGCAGCAGGTGCTGCAGACCACGAACGCCGCTGACACAAACCGCCTTCTGGTTCTGGGTGTCCGTTATCGTTGCGCTACCGAGAAAGCGTGCAGCTCCTTAGCGTGTCGGGTGGTCTCTACAGCTGTGTGCAGGGTTGATTTTCAGAAGCGAGCAGAGAAGCGTGAGGTGCTGCTCCCACTTTGTTGTCGCCGCTGCCAAATGCCTATGACAGGCAGCAGTAGTTCCTCTATAGCTTGGTGGTGGCGCGTCACTGCAGCAGGGGCTGCAGACCACGAACGCCGCTGGCACAAACCGCCTTCTGGTTCTGGGTGTCCGTTATCGTTGCGCGTCGAGAAAGCGCGCTGCTCGTTAGCGGAACGAGTGGTCTCTACAGCTGTGCGCAGCGTTGATTTGCAGAAGCGACCAGAGAAGCGTGAGGTGCTGCTAGCGCTTTGTTGTCGCCACTGCCAAATGCCTATGACAGGCAGCAGTAGTTCCTCTATAGCTTGGTGGAGGCGCGTCACTGCAGCAGGGGCTGCAGACCACGAACGCCGCTGACAGAAACCACCTCCTGGTTCTGGATGTCCGTTATCGTTGCGCGTCGAGAAAGCGTGCAGCTCCTTAGCGTATCGGGTGGTCTGTACAGCTGTGCACAGAGTTGATTTGCAAAAGCGAGCAGAGAAGAGTGAGGTGCTTCTCGCACTTTGTTGTCGCCGCTGCCAAATGCCTATGACAGCCAGCAGTAGTTCCTGTATAGCTTGGTAGTGGCGCGTCACTGCAGCAGGTGCTGCAGACCACGAACGCCGCTGACACAAACCGCCTTCTGGTTCTGGGTGTCCGTTATCGTTGCGCTACCGAGAAAGCGTGCAGCTCCTTAGCGTATCGGGTGGTCTCTACAGCTGTGTGCAGGGTTGATTTTCAGAAGCGAGCAGAGAAGCGTGAGGTGCTGCTCCCACTTTGTTGTCGCCGCTGCCAAATGCCTATGACAGCCAGCAGTAGTTCCTCTATAGCTTGGTGGTGGCGCGTCTTTAAACCAAGTACTGCAGATCACGAACGCCGCTGACACAAACCGCCTCCTGGTCCTGGGTGTCCGTTATCGTAGCGCGACTGAGAAAGCGCGCTGCTCGTTAGCGGAACGAGTGGTCTCTAAAGCTGTGCGCAGGGTTGATTTGCAGAAGCGACCAGAGAAGCGTGAGGCGCTGCTCGCGCTTTGTTGTCGCCACTACCAAATGCCTATGACAGGCAGCAGTAGTTCCTCTATAGCTTGGTGGAGGCGCGTCACTGCAGCTGGGGCTGCAGACCACGAACGCCGCTGGCACAAACCGCCTTCTGGTTCTGGGTGTCCGTTATCGTTGCGCGTCGAGAAAGCGCGCTGCTCGTTAGCGGAACGAGTGGTCTCTACAGCTGTGCGCAGCGTTGATTTGCAGAAGCGACCAGAGAAGCATGAGGTGCTGCTCGCGCTTTGTTGTCGCCACTGCCAAATGCCTATGACAGGCAGAAGTAGTTCCTCTATAGCTTGGTGGAGGCGCGTCACTGCAGCAGGGGCTGCAGACCACGAACGCTGCTGACAGAAACCACCTCCTGGTTCTGGATGTCCGTTATCGTTGCGCGTCGAGAAAGCGCGCTGCTCGTTAGCGGAACGAGTGGTCTCTACAGCTGTGCGCAGCTTTGATTTGCAGAAGCGACCAGAGAAGCGTGAGGTGCTGCTCGCGCTTTGTGGTCGCCACTGCCAAATGCCTATGACAGGCAGCAGTAGTTCCTCTATAGCTTGGTGGAGGCGCGTCACTGCAGCAGGGGCTGCAGACCACGAACGCTGCTGACAGAAACCACCTCCTGGTTCTGGATGTCCGTTATCGTTGCGCGTCGAGAAAGCGCGCTGCTCGTTAGCGGAACGAGTGGTCTCTACAGCTGTGCGCAGCGTTGATTTGCAGAAGCGACCAGAGAAGCGTGAGGTGCTGCTCGCGCTTTGTTGTCGCCACTGCCAAATGTCTATGACAGGCAGCAGTAGTTCCTCTATAGCTTGGTGGAGGCGCGTCACTGCAGCAGGGGCTGCAGACCACGAACGCCGCTGGCACAAACCGCCTTCTGGTTCTGGGTGTCCGTTATCGTTGCGCGACCGAGAAAGCGGGCTGCTGCTTAGCGTATCGGGTGGTCTCTACAGCTGTGCGCAGGGTTGATTTGCAGAAGCGACCAGAGAAGCGTGAGGGGCTGCTCGCGCTTTGTTGTCGCCACTGCCAAATGCCTATGACAGGCAGCAGTAGTTCCTCTATAGCTTGGTGGAGGCGCGTCACTGCAGCAGGGGCTGCAGACCACGAACGCCGCTGGCACAAACCGCCTTCTGGTTCTGGGTGTCCGTTATCGTTGCGCGTCGAGAAAGCGCGCTGCTCGTTAGCGGAACGAGTGGTCTCTACAGCTGTGCGCAGCGTTGATTTGCAGAAGCGACCAGAGAAGCATGAGGTGCTGCTCGCGCTTTGTTGTCGCCACTGCCAAATGCCTATGACAGGCAGCAGTAGTTCCTCTATAGCTTGGTGGAGGCGCGTCACTGCAGCAGGGGCTGCAGACCACGAACGCTGCTGACAGAAACCACCTCCTGGTTCTGGATGTCCGTTATCGTTGCGCGTCGAGAAAGCGCGCTGCTCGTTAGCGGAACGAGTGGTCTCTACAGCTGTGCGCAGCGTTGATTTGCAGAAGCGAACAGAGAAGCGTGAGGTGCTGCTCGCGCTTTGTGGTCGCCACTGCCAAATGCCTATGACAGGCAGCAGTAGTTCCTCTATAGCTTGGTGGAGGCGCGTCACTGCAGCAGGGGCTGCAGACCACGAACGCCGCTGACAGAAACCACCTCCTGGTTCTGGATGTCCGTTATCGTTGCGCGTCGAGAAAGCGCGCTGCTCGTTAGCGGAACGAGTGGTCTCTACAGCTGTGCGCAGCGTTGATTTGCAGAAGCGACCAGAGAAGCGTGAGGTGCTGCTCGCGCTTTGTTGTCGCCACTGCCAAATGCCTATGACAGGCAGCAGTAGTTCCTCTATAGCTTGGTGGAGGCGCGTCACTGCAGCAGGGGCTGCAGACCACGAACGCTGCTGACAGAAACCACCTCCTGGTTCTGGATGTCCGTTATCGTTGCGCGTCGAGAAAGCGCGCTGCTCGTTAGCGGAACGAGTGGTCTCTACAGCTGTGCGCAGCGTTGATTTGCAGAAGCGACCAGAGAAGCGTGAGGTGCTGCTCGCGCTTTGTGGTCGCCACTGCCAAATGCCTATGACAGGCAGCAGTAGTTCCTCTATAGCTTGGTGGAGGCGCGTCACTGCAGCAGGGGCTGCAGACCACGAACGCTGCTGACAGAAACCACCTCCTGGTTCTGGATGTCCGTTATCGTTGCGCGTCGAGAAAGCGCGCTGCTCGTTAGCGGAACGAGTGGTCTCTACAGCTGTGCGCAGCGTTGATTTGCAGAAGCGACCAGAGAAGCGTGAGGTGCTGCTCGCGCTTTGTTGTCGCCACTGCCAAATGCCTATGACAGGCAGCAGTAGTTCCTCTATAGCTTGGTGGAGGCGCGTCACTGCAGCAGGGGCTGCAGACCACGAACGCCGCTGACAGAAACCACCTCCTGGTTCTGGATGTCCGTTATCGTTGCGCGTCGAGAAAGCGCGCTGCTCGTTAGCGGAACGAGTGGTCTCTACAGCTGTGCGCAGCGTTGATTTGCAGAAGCGACCAGAGAAGCGTGAGGTGCTGCTCGCGCTTTGTTGTCGCCACTGCCAAATGCCTATGACAGGCAGCAGTAGTTCCTCTATAGCTTGGTGGAGGCGCGTCACTGCAGCAGGGGCTGCAGACCACGAACGCTGCTGACAGAAACCACCTCCTGGTTCTGGATGTCCGTTATCGTTGCGCGTCGAGAAAGAGCGCTGCTCGTTAGCGGAACGAGTGGTCTCTACAGCTGTGCGCAGCGTTGATTTGCAGAAGCGACCAGAGAAGCGTGAGGTGCTGCTCGCGCTTTGTTGTCGCCACTGCCAAATGCCTATGACAGGCAGCAGTAGTTCCTCTATAGCTTGGTGGAGGCGCGTCACTGCAGCAGGGGCTTGAGACCACGAACGCCGCTGGCACAAACCGCCTTCTGGTTCTGGGTGTCCGTTATCGTTGCGCGTCGAGACAGCGCGCTGCTCGTTAGCGGAACGAGTGGTCTCTACAGCTGTGCGCATTGTTGATTTGCAGAAGCGACAAGAGAAGCGTGAGGTGCTGCTCGCGCTTTGTTGTCGCCACTGCCAAATGCCTATGACAGGCAGCAGTAGTTCCTCTATAGCTTGGTGGAGGCGCGTCACTGCAGCAGGGGCTGCAGACCACGAACGCTGCTGACAGAAACCACCTCCTGGTTCTGGATGTCCGTTATCGTTGCGCGTCGAGAAAGCGCGCTGCTCGTTAGCGGAACGAGTGGTCTCTACAGCTGTGCGCAGCGTTGATTTGCAGAAGCGACCAGAGAAGCGTGAGGTGCTGCACGCGCTTTGTTGTCGCCACTGCCAAATGCCTATGACAGGCAGCAGTAGTTCCTCTATAGCTTGGTGGAGGCGCGTCACTGCAGCAGGGGCTGCAGACCACGAACGCCGCTGACAGAAACCACCTCCTGGTTCTGGATGTCCGTTATCGTTGCGCGTCGAGAAAGCGCGCTGCTCGTTAGCGGAACGAGTGGTCTCTACAGCTGTGCGCAGCGTTGATTTGCAGAAGCGACCAGAGAAGCGTGAGGTGCTGCTCGCGCTTTGTTGTCGCCACTGCCAAATGCCTATGACAGGCAGCAGTAGTTCCTCTATAGCTTGGTGGAGGCGCGTCACTGCAGCAGGGGCTGCAGACCACGAACGCCGCTGACAGAAACCACCTCCTGGTTCTGGATGTCCGTTATCGTTGCGCGTCGAGAAAGCGCGCTGCTCGTTAGCGGAACGAGTGGTCTCTACTGCTGTGCGCAGCGTTGATTTGCAGAAGCGACCAGAGAAGCGTGAGGTGCTGCTCGCGCTTTGTTGTCGCCACTGCCAAATGCCTATGACAGGCAGCAGTAGTTCCTCTATAGCTTGGTGGAGGCGCGTCACTGCAGCAGGGGCTGCAGACCACGAACGCTGCTGACAGAAACCACCTCCTGGTTCTGGATGTCCGTTATCGTTGCGCGTCGAGAAAGAGAGCTGCTCGTTAGCGGAACGAGTGGTCTCTACAGCTGTGCGCAGCGTTGATTTGCAGAAGCGACCAGAGAAGCGTGAGGTGCTGCTCGCGCTTTGTTGTCGCCACTGCCAAATGCCTATGACAGGCAGCAGTAGTTCCTCTATAGCTTGGTGGAGGCGCGTCACTGCAGCAGGGGCTGCAGACCACGAACGCCGCTGACAGAAACCACCTCCTGGTTCTGGATGTCCGTTATCGTTGCGCGTCGAGAAAGCGCGCTGCTCGTTAGCGGAACGAGTGGTCTCTACAGCTGTGCGCAGCGTTGATTTGCAGAAGCGACCAGAGAAGCGTGAGGTGCTGCTCGCGCTTTGTTGTCGCCACTGCCAAATGCCTATGACAGGCAGCAGTAGTTCCTCTATAGCTTGGTGGAGGCGCGTCACTGCAGCAGGGGCTGCAGACCACGAACGCCGCTGGCACAAACCGCCTTCTGGTTCTGGGTGTCCGTTATCGTTGCGCGTCGAGACAGCGCGCTGCTCGTTAGCGGAACGAGTGGTCTCTACAGCTGTGCGCAGCGTTGATTTGCAGAAGCGACCAGAGAAGCGTGAGGTGCTTCTCGCGCTTTGTTGTCGCCGCTGCCAAATGCCTATGACAGGCAGCAGTAGTTCCTCTATAGCTTGGTGGTGGCGCGTCACTGCAGCAGGGGCTGCAGACCACGAACGCTGCTGACAGAAACCACCTCCTGGTTCTGGATGTCCGTTATCGTTGCGCGTCGAGAAAGCGCGCTGCTCGTTAGCGGAACGAGTGGTCTCTACAGCTGTGCGCAGCGTTGATTTGCAGAAGCGACCAGAGAAGCGTGAGGTGCTGCTCGCGCTTTGTTGTCGCCACTGCCAAATGCCTATGACAGCCAGCAGTAGTTCCTGTATAGCTTGGTGGTGGCGCGTCACTGCAGCAGGGGCTGCAGACCACGAACGCCGCTGACACAAACCGCCTTCTGGTTCTGGGTGTCCGTTATCGTTGCGCGACCGAGAAAGCGTGCAGCTCCTTAGCGTATCGGGTGGTCTGTACAGCTGTGCACAGAGTTGATTTGCAAAAGCGAGCAGAGAAGAGTGAGGTGCTTCTCGCACTTTTTTGTCGCCGCTGCCAAATGCCTATGACAGCCAGCAGTAGTTCCTGTATAGCTTGGTAGTGGCGCGTCACTGCAGCAGGTGCTGCAGACCACGAACGCCGCTGACACAAACCGCCTTCTGGTTCTGGGTGTCCGTTATCGTTGCGCTACCGAGAAAGCGTGCAGCTCCTTAGCGTATCGGGTGGTCTCTACAGCTGTGTGCAGGGTTGATTTTCAGAAGCGAGCAGAGAAGCGTGAGGTGCTGCTCCCACTTTGTTGTCGCCGCTGCCAAATGTCTATGACAGGCAGCAGTAGTTCCTCTATAGCTTGGTGGTGGCGCGTCACTGCAGCAGGGGCTGCAGACCACGAACGCCGCTGGCACAAACCGCCTTCTGGTTCTGGGTGTCCGTTATCGTTGCGCGTCGAGAAAGCGCGCTGCTCGTTAGCGGAACGAGTGGTCTCTACAGCTGTGCGCAGCGTTGATTTGCAGAAGCGACCAGAGAAGCGTGAGGTGCTGCTCGCGCTTTGTTGTCGCCACTGCCAAATGCCTATGACAGGCAGCAGTAGTTCCTCTATAGCTTGGTGGAGGCGCGTCACTGCAGCAGGGGCTGCAGACCACGAACGCCGCTGACAGAAACCACCTCCTGGTTCTGGATGTCCGTTATCGTTGCGCGTCGAGAAAGCGCGCTGCTCGTTAGCGGAACGAGTGGTCTCTACAGCTGTGCGCAGCGTTGATTTGCAGAAGCGACCAGAGAAGCGTGAGGTGCTGCTCGCGCTTTGTTGTCACCACTGCCAAATGCCTATGACAGGCAGCAGTAGTTCCTCTATAGCTTGGTGGAGGCGCGTCACTGCAGCAGGGGCTGCAGAGCACGAACGCTGCTGACAGAAACCACCTCCTGGTTCTGGATGTCCGTTATCGTTGCGCGTCAAGAAAGCGCGCTGCTCGTTAGCGGAACGAGTGGTCTCTACAGCTGTGCGCAGCGTTGATTGGCAGAAGCGACCAGAGAAGCGTGAGGTGCTGCTCGCGCTTTGTTGTCGCCACTGCCAAATGCCTATGACAGGCAGCAGTAGTTCCTCTATAGCTTGGTGGAGGCGCGTCACTGCAGCAGGGGCTGCAGACCACGAACGCCGCTGACAGAAACCACCTCCTGGTTCTGGATGTCCGTTATCGTTGCGCGTCGAGAAAGCGCGCTGCTCGTTAGCGGAACGAGTGGTCTCTACAGCTGTGCGCAGCGTTGATTTGCAGAAGCGACCAGAGAAGCGTGAGGTGCTGCTCGCGCTTTGTTGTCACCACTGCCAAATGCCTATGACAGGCAGCAGTAGTTCCTCTATAGCTTGGTGGAGGCGCGTCATTGCAGCAGGGGCTGCAGACCACGAACGCTGCTGACAGAAACCACCTCCTGGTTCTGGATGTCCGTTATCGTTGCGCGTCGAGAAAGCGCGCTGCTCGTTAGCGGAACGAGTGGTCTCTACAGCTGTGCGCAGCGTTGATTTGCAGAAGCGACCAGAGAAGCGTGAGGTGCTGCTCGCGCTTTGTGGTCGCCACTGCCAAATGCCTATGACAGGCAGCAGTAGTTCCTCTATAGCTTGGTGGAGGCGCGTCACTGCAGCAGGGGCTGCAGACCACGAACGCTGCTGACAGAAACCACCTCCTGGTTCTGGATGTCCGTTATCGTTGCGCGTCGAGAAAGCGCGCTGCTCGTTAGCGGAACGAGTGGTCTCTACAGCTGTGCGCAGCGTTGATTTGCAGAAGCGACCAGAGAAGCGTGAGGTGCTGCTCGCGCTTTGTTGTTGCCACTGCCAAATGTCTATGACAGGCAGCAGTAGTTCCTCTATAGCTTGGTGGAGGCGCGTCACTGCAGCAGGGGCTGCAGACCACGAACGCCGCTGGCACAAACCGCCTTCTGGTTCTGGGTGTCCGTTATCGTTGCGCGACCGAGAAAGCGGGCTGCTGCTTAGCGTATCGGGTGGTCTCTACAGCTGTGCGCAGGGTTGATTTGCAGAAGCGACCAGAGAAGCGTAAGGGGCTGCTCGCGCTTTGTTGTCGCCACTGCCAAATGCCTATGACAGGCAGCAGTAGTTCCTCTATAGCTTGGTGGAGGCGCGTCACTGCAGCAGGGGCTGCAGACCACGAACGCCGCTGGCACAAACCGCCTTCTGGTTCTGGGTGTCCGTTATCGTTGCGCGTCGAGAAAGCGCGCTGCTCGTTAGCGGAACGAGTGGTCTCTACAGCTGTGCGCAGCGTTGATTTGCAGAAGCGACCAGAGAAGCATGAGGTGCTGCTCGCGCTTTGTTGTCGCAAATGCCAAATGCCTATGACAGGCAGCAGTAGTTCCTCTATAGCTTGGTGGAGGCGCGTCACTGCAGCAGGGGCTGCAGACCACGAACGCTGCTGACAGAAACCACCTCCTGGTTCTGGATGTCCGTTATCGTTGCGCGTCGAGAAAGCGCGCTGCTCGTTAGCGGAACGAGTGGTCTCTACAGCTGTGCGCAGCGTTGATTTGCAGAAGCGACCAGAGAAGCGTGAGGTGCTGCTCGCGCTTTGTGGTCGCCACTGCCAAATGCCTATGACAGGCAGCAGTAGTTCCTCTATAGCTTGGTGGAGGCGCGTCACTGCAGCAGGGGCTGCAGACCACGAACGCTGCTGACAGAAACCACCTCCTGGTTCTGGATGTCCGTTATCGTTGCGCGTCGAGAAAGCGCGCTGCTCGTTAGCGGAACGAGTGGTCTCTACAGCTGTGCGCAGCGTTGATTTGCAGAAGCGACCAGAGAAGCGTGAGGTGCTGCTCGCGCTTTGTTGTCGCCACTGCCAAATGCCTATGACAGGCAGCAGTAGTTCCTCTATAGCTTGGTGGAGGCGCGTCACTGCAGCAGGGGCTGCAGACCACGAACGCCGCTGACAGAAACCACCTCCTGGTTCTGGATGTCCGTTATCGTTGCGCGTCGAGAAAGCGCGCTGCTCGTTAGCGGAACGAGTGGTCTCTACAGCTGTGCGCAGCGTTGATTTGCAGAAGCGACCAGAGAAGCGTGAGGTGCTGCTCGCGCTTTGTGGTCGCCACTGCCAAATGCCTATGACAGGCAGCAGTAGTTCCTCTATAGCTTGGTGGAGGCGCGTCACTGCAGCAGGGGCTGCAGACCACGAACGCTGCTGACAGAAACCACCTCCTGGTTCTGGATGTCCGTTATCGTTGCGCGTCGAGAAAGCGCGCTGCTCGTTAGCGGAACGAGTGGTCTCTACAGCTGTGCGCAGCGTTGATTTGCAGAAGCGACCAGAGAAGCGTGAGGTGCTGCTCGCGCTTTGTTGTCACCACTGCCAAATGCCTATGACAGGCAGCAGTAGTTCCTCTATAGCTTGGTGGAGGCGCGTCACTGCAGCAGGGGCTGCAGAGCACGAACGCTGCTGACAGAAACCACCTCCTGGTTCTGGATGTCCGTTATCGTTGCGCGTCAAGAAAGCGCGCTGCTCGTTAGCGGAACGAGTGGTCTCTACAGCTGTGCGCAGCGTTGATTGGCAGAAGCGACCAGAGAAGCGTGAGGTGCTGCTCGCGCTTTGTTGTCGCCACTGCCAAATGCCTATGACAGGCAGCAGTAGTTCCTCTATAGCTTGGTGGAGGCGCGTCACTGCAGCAGGGGCTGCAGACCACGAACGCCGCTGACAGAAACCACCTCCTGGTTCTGGATGTCCGTTATCGTTGCGCGTCGAGAAAGCGCGCTGCTCGTTAGCGGAACGAGTGGTCTCTACAGCTGTGCGCAGCGTTGATTTGCAGAAGCGACCAGAGAAGCGTGAGGTGCTGCTCGCGCTTTGTTGTCACCACTGCCAAATGCCTATGACAGGCAGCAGTAGTTCCTCTATAGCTTGGTGGAGGCGCGTCATTGCAGCAGGGGCTGCAGACCACGAACGCTGCTGACAGAAACCACCTCCTGGTTCTGGATGTCCGTTATCGTTGCGCGTCGAGAAAGCGCGCTGCTCGTTAGCGGAACGAGTGGTCTCTACAGCTGTGCGCAGCGTTGATTTGCAGAAGCGACCAGAGAAGCGTGAGGTGCTGCTCGCGCTTTGTGGTCGCCACTGCCAAATGCCTATGACAGGCAGCAGTAGTTCCTCTATAGCTTGGTGGAGGCGCGTCACTGCAGCAGGGGCTGCAGACCACGAACGCTGCTGACAGAAACCACCTCCTGGTTCTGGATGTCCGTTATCGTTGCGCGTCGAGAAAGCGCGCTGCTCGTTAGCGGAACGAGTGGTCTCTACAGCTGTGCGCAGCGTTGATTTGCAGAAGCGACCAGAGAAGCGTGAGGTGCTGCTCGCGCTTTGTTGTTGCCACTGCCAAATGTCTATGACAGGCAGCAGTAGTTCCTCTATAGCTTGGTGGAGGCGCGTCACTGCAGCAGGGGCTGCAGACCACGAACGCCGCTGGCACAAACCGCCTTCTGGTTCTGGGTGTCCGTTATCGTTGCGCGACCGAGAAAGCGGGCTGCTGCTTAGCGTATCGGGTGGTCTCTACAGCTGTGCGCAGGGTTGATTTGCAGAAGCGACCAGAGAAGCGTAAGGGGCTGCTCGCGCTTTGTTGTCGCCACTGCCAAATGCCTATGACAGGCAGCAGTAGTTCCTCTATAGCTTGGTGGAGGCGCGTCACTGCAGCAGGGGCTGCAGACCACGAACGCCGCTGGCACAAACCGCCTTCTGGTTCTGGGTGTCCGTTATCGTTGCGCGTCGAGAAAGCGCGCTGCTCGTTAGCGGAACGAGTGGTCTCTACAGCTGTGCGCAGCGTTGATTTGCAGAAGCGACCAGAGAAGCATGAGGTGCTGCTCGCGCTTTGTTGTCGCAAATGCCAAATGCCTATGACAGGCAGCAGTAGTTCCTCTATAGCTTGGTGGAGGCGCGTCACTGCAGCAGGGGCTGCAGACCACGAACGCTGCTGACAGAAACCACCTCCTGGTTCTGGATGTCCGTTATCGTTGCGCGTCGAGAAAGCGCGCTGCTCGTTAGCGGAACGAGTGGTCTCTACAGCTGTGCGCAGCGTTGATTTGCAGAAGCGACCAGAGAAGCGTGAGGTGCTGCTCGCGCTTTGTGGTCGCCACTGCCAAATGCCTATGACAGGCAGCAGTAGTTCCTCTATAGCTTGGTGGAGGCGCGTCACTGCAGCAGGGGCTGCAGACCACGAACGCTGCTGACAGAAACCACCTCCTGGTTCTGGATGTCCGTTATCGTTGCGCGTCGAGAAAGCGCGCTGCTCGTTAGCGGAACGAGTGGTCTCTACAGCTGTGCGCAGCGTTGATTTGCAGAAGCGACCAGAGAAGCGTGAGGTGCTGCTCGCGCTTTGTTGTCGCCACTGCCAAATGCCTATGACAGGCAGCAGTAGTTCCTCTATAGCTTGGTGGAGGCGCGTCACTGCAGCAGGGGCTGCAGACCACGAACGCCGCTGACAGAAACCACCTCCTGGTTCTGGATGTCCGTTATCGTTGCGCGTCGAGAAAGCGCGCTGCTCGTTAGCGGAACGAGTGGTCTCTACAGCTGTGCGCAGCGTTGATTTGCAGAAGCGACCAGAGAAGCGTGAGGTGCTGCTCGCGCTTTGTGGTCGCCACTGCCAAATGCCTATGACAGGCAGCAGTAGTTCCTCTATAGCTTGGTGGAGGCGCGTCACTGCAGCAGGGGCTGCAGACCACGAACGCTGCTGACAGAAACCACCTCCTGGTTCTGGATGTCCGTTATCGTTGCGCGTCGAGAAAGCGCGCTGCTCGTTAGCGGAACGAGTGGTCTCTACAGCTGTGCGCAGCGTTGATTTGCAGAAGCGACCAGAGAAGCGTGAGGTGCTGCTCGCGCTTTGTTGTCGCCACTGCCAAATGTCTATGACAGGCAGCAGTAGTTCCTCTATAGCTTGGTGGAGGCGCGTCACTGCAGCAGGGGCTGCAGACCACGAACGCCGCTGGCACAAACCGCCTTCTGGTTCTGGGTGTCCGTTATCGTTGCGCGACCGAGAAAGCGGGCTGCTGCTTAGCGTATCGGGTGGTCTCTACAGCTGTGCGCAGGGTTGATTTGCAGAAGCGACCAGAGAAGCGTGAGGGGCTGCTCGCGCTTTGTTGTCGCCACTGCCAAATGCCTATGACAGGCAGCAGTAGTTCCTCTATAGCTTGGTGGAGGCGCGTCACTGCAGCAGGGGCTGCAGACCACGAACGCCGCTGGCACAAACCGCCTTCTGGTTCTGGGTGTCCGTTATCGTTGCGCGTCGAGAAAGCGCGCTGCTCGTTAGCGGAACGAGTGGTCTCTACAGCTGTGCGCAGCGTTGATTTGCAGAAGCGACCAGAGAAGCATGAGGTGCTGCTCGCGCTTTGTTGTCGCCACTGCCAAATGCCTATGACAGGCAGCAGTAGTTCCTCTATAGCTTGGTGGAGGCGCGTCACTGCAGCAGGGGCTGCAGACCACGAACGCTGCTGACAGAAACCACCTCCTGGTTCTGGATGTCCGTTATCGTTGCGCGTCGAGAAAGCGCGCTGCTCGTTAGCGGAACGAGTGGTCTCTACAGCTGTGCGCAGCGTTGATTTGCAGAAGCGACCAGAGAAGCGTGAGGTGCTGCTCGCGCTTTGTGGTCGCCACTGCCAAATGCCTATGACAGGCAGCAGTAGTTCCTCTATAGCTTGGTGGAGGCGCGTCACTGCAGCAGGGGCTGCAGACCACGAACGCTGCTGACAGAAACCACCTCCTGGTTCTGGATGTCCGTTATCGTTGCGCGTCGAGAAAGCGCGCTGCTCGTTAGCGGAACGAGTGGTCTCTACAGCTGTGCGCAGCGTTGATTTGCAGAAGCGACCAGAGAAGCGTGAGGTGCTGCTCGCGCTTTGTTGTCGCCACTGCCAAATGCCTATGACAGGCAGCAGTAGTTCCTCTATAGCTTGGTGGAGGCGCGTCACTGCAGCAGGGGCTGCAGACCACGAACGCCGCTGACAGAAACCACCTCCTGGTTCTGGATGTCCGTTATCGTTGCGCGTCGAGAAAGCGCGCTGCTCGTTAGCGGAACGAGTGGTCTCTACAGCTGTGCGCAGCGTTGATTTGCAGAAGCGACCAGAGAAGCGTGAGGTGCTGCTCGCGCTTTGTGGTCGCCACTGCCAAATGCCTATGACAGGCAGCAGTAGTTCCTCTATAGCTTGGTGGAGGCGCGTCACTGCAGCAGGGGCTGCAGACCACGAACGCTGCTGACAGAAACCACCTCCTGGTTCTGGATGTCCGTTATCGTTGCGCGTCGAGAAAGCGCGCTGCTCGTTAGCGGAACGAGTGGTCTCTACAGCTGTGCGCAGCGTTGATTTGCAGAAGCGACCAGAGAAGCGTGAGGTGCTGCTCGCGCTTTGTTGTCGCCACTGCCAAATGTCTATGACAGGCAGCAGTAGTTCCTCTATAGCTTGGTGGAGGCGCGTCACTGCAGCAGGGGCTGCAGACCACGAACGCCGCTGGCACAAACCGCCTTCTGGTTCTGGGTGTCCGTTATCGTTGCGCGACCGAGAAAGCGGGCTGCTGCTTAGCGTATCGGGTGGTCTCTACAGCTGTGCGCAGGGTTGATTTGCAGAAGCGACCAGAGAAGCGTGAGGGGCTGCTCGCGCTTTGTTGTCGCCACTGCCAAATGCCTATGACAGGCAGCAGTAGTTCCTCTATAGCTTGGTGGAGGCGCGTCACTGCAGCAGGGGCTGCAGACCACGAACGCCGCTGGCACAAACCGCCTTCTGGTTCTGGGTGTCCGTTATCGTTGCGCGTCGAGAAAGCGCGCTGCTCGTTAGCGGAACGAGTGGTCTCTACAGCTGTGCGCAGCGTTGATTTGCAGAAGCGACCAGAGAAGCATGAGGTGCTGCTCGCGCTTTGTTGTCGCCACTGCCAAATGCCTATGACAGGCAGCAGTAGTTCCTCTATAGCTTGGTGGAGGCACGTCACTGCAGCAGGGGCTGCAGACCACGAACGCTGCTGACAGAAACCACCTCCTGGTTCTGGATGTCCGTTATCGTTGCGCGTCGAGAAAGCGCGCTGCTCGTTAGCGGAACGAGTGGTCTCTACAGCTGTGCGCAGCGTTGATTTGCAGAAGCGAACAGAGAAGCGTGAGGTGCTGCTCGCGCTTTGTGGTCGCCACTGCCAAATGCCTATGACAGGCAGCAGTAGTTCCTCTATAGCTTGGTGGAGGCGCGTCACTGCAGCAGGGGCTGCAGACCACGAACGCCGCTGACAGAAACCACCTCCTCGTTCTGGATGTCCGTTATCGTTGCGCGTCGAGAAAGCGCGCTGCTCGTTAGCGGAACGAGTGGTCTCTACAGCTGTGCGCAGCGTTGATTTGCAGAAGCGACCAGAGAAGCGTGAGGTGCTGCTCGCGCTTTGTTGTCGCCACTGCCAAATGCCTATGACAGGCAGCAGTAGTTCCTCTATAGCTTGGTGGAGGCGCGTCACTGCAGCAGGGGCTGCAGACCACGAACGCTGCTGACAGAAACCACCTCCTGGTTCTGGATGTCCGTTATCGTTGCGCGTCGAGAAAGCGCGCTGCTCGTTAGCGGAACGAGTGGTCTCTACAGCTGTGCGCAGCGTTGATTTGCAGAAGCGACCAGAGAAGCGTGAGGTGCTGCTCGCGCTTTGTGGTCGCCACTGCCAAATGCCTATGACAGGCAGCAGTAGTTCCTCTATAGCTTGGTGGAGGCGCGTCACTGCAGCAGGGGCTGCAGACCACGAACGCTGCTGACAGAAACCACCTCCTGGTTCTGGATGTCCGTTATCGTTGCGCGTCGAGAAAGCGCGCTGCTCGTTAGCGGAACGAGTGGTCTCTACAGCTGTGCGCAGCGTTGATTTGCAGAAGCGACCAGAGAAGCGTGAGGTGCTGCTCGCGCTTTGTTGTCGCCACTGCCAAGTGCCTATGACAGGCAGCAGTAGTTCCTCTATAGCTTGGTGGAGGCGCGTCACTGCAGCAGGGGCTGCAGACCACGAACGCCGCTGACAGAAACCACCTCCTGGTTCTGGATGTCCGTTATCGTTGCGCGTCGAGAAAGCGCGCTGCTCGTTAGCGGAACGAGTGGTCTCTACAGCTGTGCGCAGCGTTGATTTGCAGAAGCGACCAGAGAAGCGTGAGGTGCTGCTCGCGCTTTGTTGTCGCCACTGCCAAATGCCTATGACAGGCAGCAGTAGTTCCTCTATAGCTTGGTGGAGGCGCGTCACTGCAGCAGGGGCTGCAGACCACGAACGCTGCTGACAGAAACCACCTCCTGGTTCTGGATGTCCGTTATCGTTGCGCGTCGAGAAAGAGCGCTGCTCGTTAGCGGAACGAGTGGTCTCTACAGCTGTGCGCAGCGTTGATTTGCAGAAGCGACCAGAGAAGCGTGAGGTGCTGCTCGCGCTTTGTTGTCGCCACTGCCAAATGCCTATGACAGGCAGCAGTAGTTCCTCTATAGCTTGGTGGAGGCGCGTCACTGCAGCAGGGGCTGCAGACCACGAACGCCGCTGGCACAAACCGCCTTCTGGTTCTGGGTGTCCGTTATCGTTGTGCGTCGAGACAGCGCGCTGCTCGTTAGCGGAACGAGTGGTCTCTACAGCTGTGCGCAGCGTTGATTTGCAGAAGCGACCAGAGAAGCGTGAGGTGCTGCTCGCGCTTTGTTGTCGCCACTGCCAAATGCCTATGGCAGGCAGCAGTAGTTCCTCTATAGCTTGGTGGAGGCGCGTCACTGCAGCAGGGGCTGCAGACCACGAACGCTGCTGACAGAAACCACCTCCTGGTTCTGGATGTCCGTTATCGTTGCGCGTCGAGAAAGCGCGCTGCTCGTTAGCGGAACGAGTGGTCTCTACAGCTGTGCGCAGCGTTGATTTGCAGAAGCGACCAGAGAAGCGTGAGGTGCTGCTCGCGCTTTGTTGTCGCCACTGCCAAATGCCTATGACAGGCAGCAGTAGTTCCTCTATAGCTTGGTGGAGGCGCGTCACTGCAGCAGGCGCTGCAGACCACGAACGCCGCTGACAGAAACCACCTCCTGGTTCTGGATGTCCGTTATCGTTGCGCGTCGAGAAAGCGCGCTGCTCGTTAGCGGAACGAGTGGTCTCTACAGCTGTGCGCAGCGTTGATTTGCAGAAGCGACCAGAGAAGCGTGAGGTGCTGCTCGCGCTTTGTTGTCGCCACTGCCAAATGCCTATGACAGGCAGCAGTAGTTCCTCTATAGCTTGGCGGAGGCGCGTCACTGCAGCAGGGGCTGCAGACCACGAACGCCGCTGACAGAAACCACCTCCTGGTTCTGGATGTCCGTTATCGTTGCGCGTCGAGAAAGCGCGCTGCTCGTTAGCGGAACGAGTGGTCTCTACAGCTGTGCGCAGCGTTGATTTGCAGAAGCGACCAGAGAAGCGTGAGGTGCTGCTCGCGCTTTGTTGTCGCCACTGCCAAATGCCTATGACAGGCAGCAGTAGTTCCTCTATAGCTTGGTGGAGGCGCGTCACTGCAGCAGGGGCTGCAGACCACGAACGCCGCTGACAGAAACCACCTCCTGGTTCTGGATGTCCGTTATCGTTGCGCGTCGAGAAAGCGCGCTGCTCGTTAGCGGAACGAGTGGTCTCTACAGCTGTGCGCAGCGTTGATTTGCAGAAGCGACCAGAGAAGCGTGAGGTGCTGCTCGCGCTTTGTTGTCGCCACTGCCAAATGCCTATGACAGGCAGCAGTAGTTCCTCTATAGGTTGGTGGAGGCGCGTCACTGCAGCAGGGGCTGCAGACCACGAACGCTGCTGACAGAAACCACCTCCTGGTTCTGGATGTCCGTTATCGTTGCGCGTCGAGAAAGAGCGCTGCTCGTTAGCGGAACGAGTGGTCTCTACAGCTGTGCGCAGCGTTGATTTGCAGAAGCGACCAGAGAAGCGTGAGGTGCTGCTCGCGCTTTGTTGTCGCCACTGCCAAATGCCTATGACAGGCAGCAGTAGTTCCTCTATAGCTTGGTGGAGGCGCGTCACTGCAGCAGGGGCTGCAGACCACGAACGCCGCTGACAGAAACCACCTCCTGGTTCTGGATGTCCGTTATCGTTGCGCGTCGAGAAAGCGCGCTGCTCGTTAGCGGAACGAGTGGTCTCTACAGCTGTGCGCAGCGTTGATTTGCAGAAGCGACCAGAGAAGCGTGAGGTGCTGCTCGCGCTTTGTTGTCACCACTGCCAAATGCCTATGACAGGCAGCTGTAGTTCCTCTATAGCTTGGTGGAGGCACGTCACTGCAGCAGGGGCTGCAGACCACGAACGCTGCTGACAGAAACCACCTCCTGGTTCTGGATGTCCGTTATCGTTGCGCGTCGAGAAAGCGCGCTGCTCGTTAGCGGAACGAGTGGTCTCTACAGCTGTGCGCAGCGTTGATTTGCAGAAGCGAACAGAGAAGCGTGAGGTGCTGCTCGCGCTTTGTGGTCGCCACTGCCAAATGCCTATGACAGGCAGCAGTAGTTCCTCTATAGCTTGGTGGAGGCGCGTCACTGCAGCAGGGGCTGCAGACCACGAACGCCGCTGACAGAAACCACCTCCTGGTTCTGGATGTCCGTTATCGTTGCGCGTCGAGAAAGCGCGCTGCTCGTTAGCGGAACGAGTGGTCTCTACAGCTGTGCGCAGCGTTGATTTGCAGAAGCGACCAGAGAAGCGTGAGGTGCTGCTCGCGCTTTGTTGTCGCCACTGCCAAATGCCTATGACAGGCAGCAGTAGTTCCTCTATAGCTTGGTGGAGGCGCGTCACTGCAGCAGGGGCTGCAGACCACGAACGCTGCTGACAGAAACCACCTCCTGGTTCTGGATGTCCGTTATCGTTGCGCGTCGAGAAAGCGCGCTGCTCGTTAGCGGAACGAGTGGTCTCTACAGCTGTGCGCAGCGTTGATTTGCAGAAGCGACCAGAGAAGCGTGAGGTGCTGCTCGCGCTTTGTGGTCGCCACTGCCAAATGCCTATGACAGGCAGCAGTAGTTCCTCTATAGCTTGGTGGAGGCGCGTCACTGCAGCAGGGGCTGCAGACCACGAACGCTGCTGACAGAAACCACCTCCTGGTTCTGGATGTCCGTTATCGTTGCGCGTCGAGAAAGCGCGCTGCTCGTTAGCGGAACGAGTGGTCTCTACAGCTGTGCGCAGCGTTGATTTGCAGAAGCGACCAGAGAAGCGTGAGGTGCTGCTCGCGCTTTGTTGTCGCCACTGCCAAGTGCCTATGACAGGCAGCAGTAGTTCCTCTATAGCTTGGTGGAGGCGCGTCACTGCAGCAGGGGCTGCAGACCACGAACGCCGCTGACAGAAACCACCTCCTGGTTCTGGATGTCCGTTATCGTTGCGCGTCGAGAAAGCGCGCTGCTCGTTAGCGGAACGAGTGGTCTCTACAGCTGTGCGCAGCGTTGATTTGCAGAAGCGACCAGAGAAGCGTGAGGTGCTGCTCGCGCTTTGTTGTCGCCACTGCCAAATGCCTATGACAGGCAGCAGTAGTTCCTCTATAGCTTGGTGGAGGCGCGTCACTGCAGCAGGGGCTGCAGACCACGAACGCCGCTGGCACAAACCGCCTTCTGGTTCTGGGTGTCCGTTATCGTTGTGCGTCGAGACAGCGCGCTGCTCGTTAGCGGAACGAGTGGTCTCTACAGCTGTGCGCAGCGTTGATTTGCAGAAGCGACCAGAGAAGCGTGAGGTGCTGCTCGCGCTTTGTTGTCGCCACTGCCAAATGCCTATGGCAGGCAGCAGTAGTTCCTCTATAGCTTGGTGGAGGCGCGTCACTGCAGCAGGGGCTGCAGACCACGAACGCTGCTGACAGAAACCACCTCCTGGTTCTGGATGTCCGTTATCGTTGCGCGTCGAGAAAGCGCGCTGCTCGTTAGCGGAACGAGTGGTCTCTACAGCTGTGCGCAGCGTTGATTTGCAGAAGCGACCAGAGAAGCGTGAGGTGCTGCTCGCGCTTTGTTGTCGCCACTGCCAAATGCCTATGACAGGCAGCAGTAGTTCCTCTATAGCTTGGTGGAGGCGCGTCACTGCAGCAGGCGCTGCAGACCACGAACGCCGCTGACAGAAACCACCTCCTGGTTCTGGATGTCCGTTATCGTTGCGCGTCGAGAAAGCGCGCTGCTCGTTAGCGGAACGAGTGGTCTCTACAGCTGTGCGCAGCGTTGATTTGCAGAAGCGACCAGAGAAGCGTGAGGTGCTGCTCGCGCTTTGTTGTCGCCACTGCCAAATGCCTATGACAGGCAGCAGTAGTTCCTCTATAGCTTGGTGGAGGCGCGTCACTGCAGCAGGGGCTGCAGACCACGAACGCCGCTGACAGAAACCACCTCCTGGTTCTGGATGTCCGTTATCGTTGCGCGTCGAGAAAGCGCGCTGCTCGTTAGCGGAACGAGTGGTCTCTACAGCTGTGCGCAGCGTTGATTTGCAGAAGCGACCAGAGAAGCGTGAGGTGCTGCTCGCGCTTTGTTGTCGCCACTGCCAAATGCCTATGACAGGCAGCAGTAGTTCCTCTATAGCTTGGTGGAGGCGCGTCACTGCAGCAGGGGCTGCAGACCACGAACGCCGCTGACAGAAACCACCTCCTGGTTCTGGATGTCCGTTATCGTTGCGCGTCGAGAAAGCGCGCTGCTCGTTAGCGGAACGAGTGGTCTCTACAGCTGTGCGCAGCGTTGATTTGCAGAAGCGACCAGAGAAGCGTGAGGTGCTGCTCGCGCTTTGTTGTCGCCACTGCCAAATGCCTATGACAGGCAGCAGTAGTTCCTCTATAGGTTGGTGGAGGCGCGTCACTGCAGCAGGGGCTGCAGACCACGAACGCTGCTGACAGAAACCACCTCCTGGTTCTGGATGTCCGTTATCGTTGCGCGTCGAGAAAGAGCGCTGCTCGTTAGCGGAACGAGTGGTCTCTACAGCTGTGCGCAGCGTTGATTTGCAGAAGCGACCAGAGAAGCGTGAGGTGCTGCTCGCGCTTTGTTGTCGCCACTGCCAAATGCCTATGACAGGCAGCAGTAGTTCCTCTATAGCTTGGTGGAGGCGCGTCACTGCAGCAGGGGCTGCAGACCACGAACGCCGCTGACAGAAACCACCTCCTGGTTCTGGATGTCCGTTATCGTTGCGCGTCGAGAAAGCGCGCTGCTCGTTAGCGGAACGAGTGGTCTCTACAGCTGTGCGCAGCGTTGATTTGCAGAAGCGACCAGAGAAGCGTGAGGTGCTGCTCGCGCTTTGTTGTCACCACTGCCAAATGCCTATGACAGGCAGCAGTAGTTCCTCTATAGCTTGGTGGAGGCGCGTCACTGCAGCAGGGGCTGCAGACCACGAACGCTGCTGACAGAAACCACCTCCTGGTTCTGGGTGTAAGTTATCGTTGCGCGTCAAGAAAGCGCGCTGCTCGTTAGCGGAACGAGTGGTCTCTACAGCTGTGCGCAGCGTTGATTTGCAGAAGCGACCAGAGAAGCGTGAGGTGCTGCTCGCGCTTTGTTGTCGCCACTGCCAAATGCCTATGACAGGCAGCAGTATTTCCTCTATAGCTTGGTGGAGGCGCGTCACTGCAGCAGGGGCTGCAGACCACGAACGCAGCTGACAGAAACCACCTCCTGGTTCTGGATGTCCGTTATCGTTGCGCGTCGAGAAAGCGCGCTGCTCGTTAGCGGAACGAGTGGTCTCTACAGCTGTGCGCAGCGTTGATTTGCAGAAGCGACCAGAGAAGCGTGAGGTGCTGCTCGCGCTTTGTTGTCACCACTGCCAAATGCCTATGACAGGCAGCAGTAGTACCTCTATAGCTTGGTGGAGGCGCGTCATTGCAGCAGGGGCTGCAGACCACGAACGCTGCTGACAGAAACCACCTCCTGGTTCTGGATGTCCGTTATCGTTGCGCGTCGAGAAAGCGCGCTGCTCGTTAGCGGAACGAGTGGTCTCTACAGCTGTGCGCAGCGTTGATTTGCAGAAGCGACCAGAGAAGCGTGAGGTGCTGCTCGCGCTTTGTGGTCGCCACTGCCAAATGCCTATGACAGGCAGCAGTAGTTCCTCTATAGCTTGGTGGAGGCGCGTCACTGCAGCAGGGGCTGCAGACCACGAACGCTGCTGACAGAAACCACCTCCTGGTTCTGGATGTCCGTTATCGTTGCGCGTCGAGAAAGCGCGCTGCTCGTTAGCGGAACGAGTGGTCTCTACAGCTGTGCGCAGCGTTGATTTGCAGAAGCGACCAGAGAAGCGTGAGGTGCTGCTCGCGCTTTGTTGTTGCCACTGCCAAATGTCTATGACAGGCAGCAGTAGTTCCTCTATAGCTTGGTGGAGGCGCGTCACTGCAGCAGGGGCTGCAGACCACGAACGCCGCTGGCACAAACCGCCTTCTGGTTCTGGGTGTCCGTTATCGTTGCGCGACCGAGAAAGCGGGCTGCTGCTTAGCGTATCGGGTGGTCTCTACAGCTGTGCGCAGGGTTGATTTGCAGAAGCGACCAGAGAAGCGTGAGGGGCTGCTCGCGCTTTGTTGTCGCCACTGCCAAATGCCTATGACAGGCAGCAGTAGTTCCTCTATAGCTTGGTGGAGGCGCGTCACTGCAGCAGGGGCTGCAGACCACGAACGCCGCTGGCACAAACCGCCTTCTGGTTCTGGGTGTCCGTTATCGTTGCGCGTCGAGAAAGCGCGCTGCTCGTTAGCGGAACGAGTGGTCTCTACAGCTGTGCGCAGCGTTGATTTGCAGAAGCGACCAGAGAAGCATGAGGTGCTGCTCGCGCTTTGTTGTCGCCACTGCCAAATGCCTATGACAGGCAGCAGTAGTTCCTCTATAGCTTGGTGGAGGCGCGTCACTGCAGCAGGGGCTGCAGACCACGAACGCTGCTGACAGAAACCACCTCCTGGTTCTGGATGTCCGTTATCGTTGCGCGTCGAGAAAGCGCGCTGCTCGTTAGCGGAACGAGTGGTCTCTACAGCTGTGCGCAGCGTTGATTTGCAGAAGCGACCAGAGAAGCGTGAGGTGCTGCTCGCGCTTTGTTGTCGCCACTGCCAAATGCCTATGACAGGCAGCAGTAGTTCCTCTATAGCTTGGTGGAGGCGCGTCACTGCAGCAGGGGCTGCAGACCACGAACGCCGCTGACAGAAACCACCTCCTGGTTCTGGATGTCCGTTATCGTTGCGCGTCGAGAAAGCGCGCTGCTCGTTAGCAGAACGAGTGGTCTCTACAGCTGTGCGCAGCGTTGATTTGCAGAAGCGACCAGAGAAGCGTGAGGTGCTGCTCGCGCTTTGTTGTCGCCACTGCCAAATGCCTATGACAGGCAGCAGTAGTTCCTCTATAGCTTGGTGGAGGCGCGTCACTGCAGCAGGGGCTGCAGACCACGAACGCCGCTGACAGAAACCACCTCCTGGTTCTGGATGTCCGTTATCGTTGCGCGTCGAGAAAGCGCGCTGCTCGTTAGCGGAACGAGTGGTCTCTACAGCTGTGCGCAGCGTTGATTTGCAGAAGCGACCAGAGAAGCGTGAGGTGCTGCTCGCGCTTTGTTGTCGCCACTGCCAAATGCCTATGACAGGCAGCAGTAGTTCCTCTATAGCTTGGTGGAGGCGCGTCACTGCAGCAGGGGCTGCAGACCACGAACGCCGCTGACAGAAACCACCTCCTGGTTCTGGATGTCCGTTATCGTTGCGCGTCGAGAAAGCGCGCTGCTCGTTAGCGGAACGAGTGGTCTCTACAGCTGTGCGCAGCGTTGATTTGCAGAAGCGACCAGAGAAGCGTGAGGTGCTGCTCGCGCTTTGTTGTCGCCACTGCCAAATGCCTATGACAGGCAGCAGTAGTTCCTCTATAGCTTGGTGGAGGCGCGTCACTGCAGCAGGGGCTGCAGACCACGAACGCTGCTGACAGAAACCACCTCCTGGTTCTGGATGTCCGTTATCGTTGCGCGTCGAGAAAGAGCGCTGCTCGTTAGCGGAACGAGTGGTCTCTACAGCTGTGCGCAGCGTTGATTTGCAGAAGCGACCAGAGAAGCGTGAGGTGCTGCTCGCGCTTTGTTGTCGCCACTGCCAAATGCCTATGACAGGCAGCAGTAGTTCCTCTATAGCTTGGTGGAGGCGCGTCACTGCAGCAGGGGCTGCAGACCACGAACGCCGCTGGCACAAACCGCCTTCTGGTTCTGGGTGTCCGTTATCGTTGCGCGTCGAGACAGCGCGCTGCTCGTTAGCGGAACGAGTGGTCTCTACAGCTGTGCGCAGCGTTGATTTGCAGAAGCGACCAGAGAAGCGTGAGGTGCTGCTCGCGCTTTGTTGTCGCCGCTGCCAAATGCCTATGACAGGCAGCAGTAGTTCCTCTATAGCTTGGTGGTGGCGCGTCACTGCAGCAGGGGCTGCAGACCACGAACGCTGCTGACAGAAACCACCTCCTGGTTCTGGATGTCCGTTATCGTTGCGCGTCGAGAAAGCGCGCTGCTCGTTAGCGGAACGAGTGGTCTCTACAGCTGTGCGCAGCGTTGATTTGCAGAAGCGACCAGAGAAGCGTGAGGTGCTGCTCGCGCTTTGTTGTCGCCACTGCCAAATGCCTATGACAGCCAGCAGTAGTTCCTGTATAGCTTGGTGGTGGCGCGTCACTGCAGCAGGGGCTGCAGACCACGAACGCCGCTGACACAAACCGCCTTCTGGTTCTGGGTGTCCGTTATCGTTGCGCGACCGAGAAAGCGTGCAGCTCCTTAGCGTATCGGGTGGTCTGTACAGCTGTGCACAGAGTTGATTTGCAAAAGCGAGCAGAGAAGAGTGAGGTGCTTCTCGCACTTTTTTGTCGCCGCTGCCAAATGCCTATGACAGCCAGCAGTAGTTCCTATATAGCTTGGTGGTGGCGCGTCACTGCAGCAGGGGCTGCAGACCACGAACGACGCTGACACAAACCGCCTTCTGGTTCTGGGTGTCCGTTATCGTTCGCGTCGAGAAAGCGCGCTGCTGCTTAGCGTATCGGGTGGTCTCTACAGCTGTAGGCAGGGTTGATTTGCAGAAGCGACCAGAGAAGCGTGAGGTGCTGCTCGCCTTTTGTTGTCGCCACTGCCAAATGCCTATGACATCCAGCAGTAGTTCCTCTATAGCTTGGTGGTGGCGCGTCACTGCAGCAGGGGCTGCAGACCACGAACGCTGCTGACACCAACCGCCTCCTGGTTTTTGGTGTCTCTTATCTTTGCGCGACCGATTAAGCGCGCTGCTCCTTTACGTATTGGGTGTCTGTACAGCTGTGCACAGAGTTGATTTGAAAAAGCGAGCAGAGAAGAGTGAGGTGCTGCTCGTACTTTGTTGTCGCCGCTGCCAAATGCCTATGACCGCCAGCAGTAGTTCCTCTATAGCTTGGTGGTGGCGCGTCACTGCAGCAGGGGCTGCAGACTACGAACGCCGCTGACACAAACCGCCTCCTTGTTCTGGGTGTCCGCTATCGTTGCGCGTCCGAGAAACCGCGCTGCTGCTTAGCGCATCGGGTGGTCTCTACAGCTGTGCGAAGGGTTGATTTGCAGAAGTGAGCAGAGAAGCGTGAGGTGCTGCTCGCGCTTTGTTGTCGCCGCTGCCAAATGCCTATGGCAGCCAGGAGTACTTCTTCTATAGCTTGGTAGTGGCGCGTCACTGCAGCAGGGGCTGCAGACCACGAACGTTGCTGACACAAACCGCCTTCTTGTTCTGGGTGTCCGTTATCGTTGCGTGACCGAGAAAGCGCGCTGCTCGTTAGCGGAACGAGTGGTCTCTAAAGCTGTGCGCAGGGTTGATTTGCAGAAGCGACCAGAGAAGCGTGAGGTGCTGCTCGCGCTTTGTTGTCGCCCCTGCCAAATGCCTGTGACATCCATCAGTAGTTCCTCTATAGCGTTGAGGTGGCGCGTCACTGCAGCAGTGGATGCAGACCACGAACGCTGCTGACACCATCCGCCTCCTGGTTTTTGGTGTCTCTTATCGTTGCGCGACCGAGGAAGCGCGCTGCCCCTTTGCGTATCGGGTGGTCTCTACAGCTGTGCGCAGGGTAGATTTGCAAAAGCGAGCAGAGAAGAGTGAGGTGCTGCTCACTCTTTGTTGTCGCCGCTGCCAAATGCCTATGACAGCCAGCAGTAGTTCCTATATAGCTTGGTGGTTGCGCGTCACTGCAGCAGGGGCTGCAGACCACGAACGCCGCTGACACAAACCGCTCCTCGTTCTGGGTGTCCGCTATCGGTACGCGTCCGCTATCGGTACGCGTCCGAGAAACCGCGCTGCTGCTTAGCGTATCGGGTGGTCTCTACAGCTGTGCGCAGGGTTGATTTGCAGAAGCGAGCAGAGAAGTGTGAGGGGCTGCTCGTACTTTGTTGTCACCGCTGCCAAATGCCTATGACAGCCAGCAGCAGTTCCTCTATAGCATGGTGGTGGCGCGTCACTGCAGCAGGGGCTGCAGACCACAAACGCCGCTGACACAAACCGCCATTTGGTGCTGGATGTCTGCTATCGTTGCGCGTCTGAGAAAGAGCGCTGCTCGTTAGCGTATCGGGTGGTCTCTACAAATGTGCGCAATGTATATTTGCAGAAGCGAGCAGAGAAGCGTGAGGTGCTGCTTGCGCTTTGTTGTCGCCGCTGCCAAATGCCTATGACAGCCAGCAGTAGATCCTGTATAGTTTGGTGGTGGCGCGTCACTGCAGCAGGGGCTGCAGACCACGAACGCCGCTGACTCAAACCGCCTTCTGGTTCTGGGTGTCCGTTATCGTTGCGCGACCGAGAAAGCGCGCAGCTCCTTAGCGTATCGGGTGGTCTGTACAGCTGT
Organism: Haemaphysalis longicornis; assembly: GCF_048455015.1. NCBI lineage: Eukaryota > Metazoa > Arthropoda > Arachnida > Ixodida > Ixodidae > Haemaphysalis > Haemaphysalis longicornis. Next base: position 92,495,655 of record NW_027526203.1, read on the forward strand.
GCACACAGTTGATTTGCAAAAGCGAGCAGAGAAGAGTGAGGTGCTGCTCGTACTTTGTTGTCGCCGCTGCCAAATGCCTATGACAGCCAGCAGTAGTTCCTGTATAGCTTGGTGGTGGCGCGTCACTGCAGCAGGGGCTGCAGACCAGGACCGCCGCTGACACAAACCGCCTCCTGGTTCTGGGTGTCCGTTATCGTTGCGCGACCGAGAAAGCGCGCTGCTTGTTAGCGGAACGAGTGGTCTCTACAGCTGTGCGCAGGGTTGATTTGCAGAAGCGACCAAAGAAGCGTGAGGTGCTGCTCGCGCTTTGTTGACGCCACTAACAAATGCCTATGACATCCAGCAGCAGTTCCTCGATAGCCTAGAGGTGGCGCGTCGCTGCAGCAGTGAATGCAGACCACGAACGCTGCTGACGCCAACCGCCTCCTGGTTTTTGGTGTCTCTTATTGTTGCGCCACCGAGGAAGCGCGCTGCTCCTTTGCGTATCGGGTGGTCTCTGCAGCTGTGCACAGAGTTGATTTGAAAAAGCGAGCAGAGAAGAGTGAGGTGCTGCTCGTACTTTGTTGTCGCCGCTGCCAAATGCCTATGACCGCCAGCAGTAGTTCTTGTATAGCTTGGCGGTGGCGCGTCACTGCAGCAGGGGCTGCAGACTACGAACGCCGCTGACACAAACCGCCTCCTGGTTCTGGGTGTCCGCTATCGTTGCGCGTCCGAGAAACCGCGCTGCTGCTTAGGGTATCGGGTAGTCTCTACAGCTTTGCGAAGGGTTGATTTGCAGAAGTGAGCAGAGAAGCGTGAGGTGCTGCTCGCGCTTTGTTGTCGCCGCTGCCAAATGCCTATGACAGCCAGCAGTAGTTCTTCTATAGCTTGGTGGTGGCGCGTCACTGCAGCAGGGGCTGCAGACCACGAACGCCGCTGACACAAACCGCCTCCTGGTTCTGGGTGTCCGTTATCGTTGCGCGACCGAGAAAGCGCGCTGCTTGTTAGCGGAACGAGTGGTCTCTACAGCTGTGCGCAGGGTTGATTTGCAGAAGCGACCAAAGAAGCGTGAGGTGCTGCTCGCGCTTTGTTGTCGCCACTAACAAATGCCTATGACATCCAGCAGCAGTTCCTCTATAGCCTAGAGGTGGCGCGTCGCTGCAGCAGTGAATGCAGACCACGAACGCTGCTGACACCAACCGCCTCCTGGTTTTTGGTGTCTCTTATCGTTGCGCGACCGAGGAAGCGCGCTGCCCCTTTGCGTATCGGGTGGTCTCTACAGCTGTGCGCAGGGTAGATTTGCAAAAGCGAGCAGATAAGAGTGAGGTGCTGCTCACACTTTGTTGTCGCCGCTGCCAAATGCCTATGACAGCCAGCAGTAGTTCCTATATAGCTTGGTGGTGGCGCGTCACTGCAGCAGGGGCTGCAGACCACGAACGCCGCTGACACAAACCGCTCCTCTTTCTGGGTGTCCGCTATCGGTACGCGTCCGCTATCGGTACGCGTCCGAGAAACCGCGCTGCTGCTTAGCGTATCGGGTGGTCTCTACAGCTGTGCGCAGGGTTGATTTGCAGAAGCGAGCAGAGAAGCGTGAGCGGCTGCTCGTACTTTGTTGTCACCGCTGCCAAATGCCTATGACAGCCAGCAGTAGTTCCTCTATAGCTTGGTGGTGGCGCGTCACTGCAGCAGGGGCTGCAGACCACAAACACCGCTGACACAAACCGCCATTTGGTGCTGGATGTCTGCTATCGTTGCGCGTCTGAGAAAGAGCGCTGCTCGTTAGCGTATCGGGTGGTCTCTACAAATGGGCGCAATGTTGATTTGCAGAAGCGAGCAGAGAAGCGTGAGGTGCTGCTTGCGCTTTGTTGTCGCCGCTGCCAAATGCCTATCACAGCCAGCAGTAGATCCTGTATAGTTTGGTGGTGGCGCGTCACTGCAGCAGGGGCTGCAGACCACGAACGCCGCTGACTCAAACCGCCTTCTGGTTCTGGGTGTCCGTTATCGTTGCGCGACCGAGAAAGCGCGCAGCTCCTTAGCGTATCGGGTGGTCTGTACAGCTGTGCACACAGTTGATTTGCAAAAGCGAGCGAGAAGAGTGAGGTGCTTCTCGTACTTTGTTGTCGCCGCTGCCAAATGCCTATGACAGCCAGCAGTAGTTCTTGTATAGCTTGGTGGTGGCGCGTCACTGCAGCAGGGGCTGCAGACCATGAACGCCGCTGACACAAACCGCCTCCTGGTCCTGGGTGTCTGTTATCGTTGCGCGTGCGAGAAATCGCGCTGCTCCTTACGCGCATCGGGTGGTCTCTACAGCTGTGCGCAGGGTTTATTTGCAAAAGCGAGCAGAGAAGAGTGAGGTGCCGCTCGCGCTTTGTTGTCGCCGCTGCCAAATGCCTATGACAGCCAGCAGTATTTCCTTTATAGCTTGGCGGTGGCGCGTCACTGCAGCAGGGGCTGCAGACTACGAACGCCGCTGACACAAACCGCCTCCTGGTTCTGGGTGTCCGCTATCGTTGCGCGTCCGAGAAACCGCGCTGCTGCTTAGCGTATCGGGTGGTCTCTACAGCTGTGCGAAGGGTTGATTTGCAGAAGTGAGCAGAGAAGCGTGAGGTGCTTCTCGCGCTTTGTTGTCGCCGCTGCCAAATGCCTATGACAGCTAGCAGTAGTTCTTCTATAGCTTGGTAGTGGCGCGTCACTGCAGCAGGGGCTGCAGACCACGAACGCCGCTGACACAAACCGCCTTCTTGTTCTGGGTGTCCGTTATCGTTGCGCGACTGAGAAAGCGCGCTGCTCGTTAGCGGAACGAGTGGTCTCTAAAGCTGTGCGCAGGGTTGATTTGCAGAAGCGACCAGAGAAGCGTGAGGTGCTGCTCGCGCTTTGTTGTCGCCCCTGCCAAATGCCTATGACATCCATCAGTAGTTCCTCTATAGCGTTGAGGTGGGGCGTCACTGCAGCAGTGGATGCAGACCACGAACGCTGCTGACACTATCCGCCTCCTGGTTTTTGGCGTCTCTTATCGTTGCGCGACCGAGGAAGCGCGCTGCCCCTTTGCGTATCGGGTGGTCTCTACAGCTGTGCGCAGGGTAGATTTGCACAAGCGAGCAGAGAAGAGTGAGGTGCTGCTCACACTTTGTTGTCGCCGCTGCCAAATGCCTATGACAGCCAGCAGTAGTTCATATATAGCTTGGTGGTGGCGCGTCACTGCAGCAGGGGCTGCAGACCACGAACGCCGCTGACACAAACCGCTCCTCGTTCTGGGTGTCCGCTATCGGTACGCGTCCGCTATCGGTACGCGTCCGAGAAACCGCGCTGCTGCTTTGCGTATCGGGTGGTCTCTACAGCTGTGCGCAGGGTTGATTTGCAGAAGCGAGCAGAGAAGCGTGAGGGGCTGCTCGTACTTTGTTGTCACCGCTGCCAAATGCCTATGACAGCCAGCAGTAGTTCCTCTATAGCTTGGTGGTGGCGCGTCACTGCAGCAGGGGCTGCAGACCACAAACGCCGCTGACACAAACCGCCATTTGGTGCTGGATGTCTGCTATCGTTGCGCGTCTGAGAAAGAGCGCTGCTCGGTAGCGTATCGGGTGGTCTCTACAACTGTGTGCAATGTTGATTTGCAGAAGTGAGCAGAGAAGCGTGAGGTGCTGCTCGCGCTTTGTTGTCGCCGCTGCCAAATGCCTATGACAGCCAGCAGTAGTTCTTCTATAGCTTGGTAGTGGCGCGTCACTGCAGCAGGGGCTGCAGACCACGAACGCCGCTGACACAAACCGCCTTCTTGTTCTGGGTGTCCGTTATCGTTGCGTGACCGAGAAAGCGCGCTGCTCGTTAGGGGAACGAGTGGTCTCTAAAGCTGTGCGTAGGGTTGATTTGCAGAAGCGACCAGAGAAGCGTGAGGTGCTGCTCGCGCTTTGTTGTCGCCCCTGCCAAATGCCTATGACATCCATCAGTAGTTCCTCTATAGCGTTGAGGTGGCGCGTCACTGCAGCAGTGGATGCAGACCACGAACGCTGCTGACACCATCCGCCTCCTGGTTTTTGGCGTCTCTTATCGTTGCGCGACCGAGGAAGCGCGCTGCCCCTTTGCGTATCGGGTGGTCTGTACAGCTGTGCACACAGTTGATTTGCAAAAGCGAGCAGAGAAGAGTGAGGTGCTGCTCGTACTTTGTTGTCGCCGCTGCCAAATGCCTATGACAGCCAGCAGTAGGTCTTGTATAGCTTGGTGGTGGCGCGTCACTGCAGCAGGGGCTGCAGACCATGAACGCCGCTGACACAAACCGCCTCCTGGCCCTGGGTGTCCGTTATCGTTCGCGATCGAGAAAGCGCGCTGCTCGTAAGCGGAACGAGTGGTCTCTACAGCTGTGCGCAGGGTTGATTGGCAGAAGCGACCAGAGAAGCGTGAGGTGCTTCTCGCGCTGTGTTGTCGCCACTGCGAAATGCCAGTGACATCTAGAAGTATTTCCTCGATAGCTTGGTGGTGGCGCGTTCCTGCAGCAGTGGATGCAGACCACGAACGCTGCTGACACCAACCGCCTCCTGGTTTTTGGTGTCTCTTATCTTTGCGCGACCGAGGAAGCGCGCTGCTCCTTTACGTATTGGGTGTCTGTACAGCTGTGCACAGAGTTGATTTGAAAAAGCGAGCAGAGAAGAGTGAGGTGCTGCTCGTACTTTGTTGTCGCCGCTGCCAAATGCCTATGACCGCCAGCAGTAGTTCCTCTATAGCTTGGTGGTGGCGCGTCACTGCAGCAGGGGCTGCAGACTACGAACGCCGCTGACACAAACCGCCTCCTTGTTCTGGGTGTCCGCTATCGTTGCGCGTCCGAGAAACCGCGCTGCTGCTTAGCGCATCGGGTGGTCTCTACAGCTGTGCGAAGGGTTGATTTGCAGAAGTGAGCAGAGAAGCGTGAGGTGCTGCTCGCGCTTTGTTGTCGCCGCTGCCAAATGCCTATGGCAGCCAGGAGTACTTCTTCTATAGCTTGGTAGTGGCGCGTCACTGCAGCAGGGGCTGCAGACCACGAACGTTGCTGACACAAACCGCCTTCTTGTTCTGGGTGTCCGTTATCGTTGCGTGACCGAGAAAGCGCGCTGCTCGTTAGCGGAACGAGTGGTCTCTAAAGCTGTGCGCAGGGTTGATTTGCAGAAGCGACCAGAGAAGCGTGAGGTGCTGCTCGCGCTTTGTTGTCGCCCCTGCCAAATGCCTATGACAGCCAGCAGTAGTTCCTATATAGCTTGGTGGTGGCGCGTTCCTGCAGCAGTGGATGCAGACCACGAACGCTGCTGACACCAACCGCCTCCTGGTTTTTGGTGTCTCTTATCTTTGCGCGACCGAGGAAGCGCGCTGCCCCTTTGCGTATCGGGTGGTCTCTACAGCTGTGCGCAGGGTAGATTTGCAAAAGCGAGCAGAGAAGAGTGAGGTGCTGCTCACACTTTGTTGTCGCCGCTGCCAAATGCCTATGACAGCCAGCAGTAGTTCCTATATAGCTTGGTGGTTGCGCGTCACTGCAGCAGGGGCTGCAGACCACGAACGCCGCTGACACAAACCGCTCCTCGTTCTGGGTGTCCGCTATCGGTACGCGTCCGCTATCGGTACGCGTCCGAGAAACCGCGCTGCTGCTTAGCGTATCGGGTGGTCTCTACAGCTGTGCGCAGGGTTGATTTGCAGAAGCGAGCAGAGAAGTGTGAGGGGCTGCTCGTACTTTGTTGTCACCGCTGCCAAATGCCTATGACAGCCAGCAGTAGTTCCTCTATAGCTTGGTGGTGGCGCGTCACTGCAGCAGGGGCTGCAGACCACAAACGCCGCTGACACAAACCGCCATTTGGTGCTGGATGTCTGCTATCGTTGCGCGTCTGAGAAAGAGCGCTGCTCGTTAGCGTATCGGGTGGTCTCTACAAATGTGCGCAATGTATATTTGCAGAAGCGAGCAGAGAAGCGTGAGGTGCTGCTTGCGCTTTGTTGTCGCCGCTGCCAAATGCCTATGACAGCCAGCAGTAGATCCTGTATAGTTTGGTGGTGGCGCGTCACTGCAGCAGGGGCTGCAGACCACGAACGCCGCTGACTCAAACCGCCTTCTGGTTCTGGGTGTCCGTTATCGTTGCGCGACCGAGAAAGCGCGCAGCTCCTTAGCGTATCGGGTGGTCTGTACAGCTGTGCACACAGTTGATTTGCAAAAGCGAGCAGAGAAGAGTGAGGTGCTGCTCGTACTTTGTTGTCGCCGCTGCCAAATGCCTATGACAGCCAGCAGTAGTTCCTGTATAGCTTGGTGGTGGCGCGTCACTGCAGCAGGGGCTGCAGACCAGGACCGCCGCTGACACAAACCGCCTCCTGGTTCTGGGTGTCCGTTATCGTTGCGCGACCGAGAAAGCGCGCTGCTTGTTAGCGGAACGAGTGGTCTCTACAGCTGTGCGCAGGGTTGATTTGCAGAAGCGACCAAAGAAGCGTGAGGTGCTGCTCGCGCTTTGTTGTCGCCACTAACAAATGCCTATGACATCCAGCAGCAGTTCCTCGATAGCCTAGAGGTGGCGCGTCGCTGCAGCAGTGAATGCAGACCACGAACGCTGCTGACGCCAACCGCCTCCTGGTTTTTGGTGTCTCTTATTGTTGCGCCACCGAGGAAGCGCGCTGCTCCTTTGCGTATCGGGTGGTCTCTGCAGCTGTGCACAGAGTTGATTTGAAAAAGCGAGCAGAGAAGAGTGAGGTGCTGCTCGTACTTTGTTGTCGCCGCTGCCAAATGCCTATGACCACCAGCAGTAGTTCTTGTATAGCTTGGCGGTGGCGCGTCACTGCAGCAGGGGCTGCAGACCACGAACGCCGCTGACACAAACCGCTCCTCTTTCTGGGTGTCCGCTATCGGTACGCGTCCGCTATCGGTACGCGTCCGAGAAACCGCGCTGCTGCTTAGCGTATCGGGTGGTCTCTACAGCTGTGCGCAGGGTTGATTTGCAGAAGCGAGCAGAGAAGCGTGAGCGGCTGCTCGTACTTTGTTGTCACCGCTGCCAAATGCCTATGACAGCCAGCAGTAGTTCCTCTATAGCTTGGTGGTGGCGCGTCACTGCAGCAGTGGCTGCAGACCACAAACACCGCTGACACAAACCGCCATTTGGTGCTGGATGTCTGCTATCGTTGCGCGTCTGAGAAAGAGCGCTGCTCGTTAGCGTATCGGGTGGTCTCTACAAATGGGCGCAATGTTGATTTGCAGAAGCGAGCAGAGAAGCGTGAGGTGCTGCTTGCGCTTTGTTGTCGCCGCTGCCAAATGCCTATCACAGCCAGCAGTAGATCCTGTATAGTTTGGTGGTGGCGCGTCACTGCAGCAGGGGCTGCAGACCACGAACGCCGCTGACTCAAACCGCCTTCTGGTTCTGGGTGTCCGTTATCGTTGCGCGACCGAGAAAGCGCGCAGCTCCTTAGCGTATCGGGTGGTCTGTACAGCTGTGCACACAGTTGATTTGCAAAAGCGAGCAGAGAAGAGTGAGGTGCTTCTCGTACTTTGTTGTCGCCGCTGCCAAATGCCTATGACAGCCAGCAGTAGTTCTTGTATAGCTTGGTGGTGGCGCGTCACTGCAGCAGGGGCTGCAGACCATGAACGCCGCTGACACAAACCGCCTCCTGGTCCTGGGTGTCTGTTATCGTTGCGCGTGCGAGAAATCGCGCTGCTCCTTACGCGCATCGGGTGGTCTCTACAGCTGTGCGCAGGGTTTATTTGCAAAAGCGAGCAGAGAAGAGTGAGGTGCCGCTCGCGCTTTGTTGTCGCCGCTGCCAAATGCCTATGACAGCCAGCAGTATTTCCTTTATAGCTTGGCGGTGGCGCGTCACTGCAGCAGGGGCTGCAGACTACGAACGCCGCTGACACAAACCGCCTCCTGGTTCTGGGTGTCCGCTATCGTTGCGCGTCCGAGAAACCGCGCTGCTGCTTAGCGTATCGGGTGGTCTCTACAGCTGTGCGAAGGGTTGATTTGCAGAAGTGAGCAGAGAAGCGTGAGGTGCTTCTCGCGCTTTGTTGTCGCCGCTGCCAAATGCCTATGACAGCTAGCAGTAGTTCTTCTATAGCTTGGTAGTGGCGCGTCACTGCAGCAGGGGCTGCAGACCACGAACGCCGCTGACACAAACCGCCTTCTTGTTCTGGGTGTCCGTTATCGTTGCGCGACTGAGAAAGCGCGCTGCTCGTTAGCGGAACGAGTGGTCTCTAAAGCTGTGCGCAGGGTTGATTTGCAGAAGCGACCAGAGAAGCGTGAGGTGCTGCTCGCGCTTTGTTGTCGCCCCTGCCAAATGCCTATGACATCCATCAGTAGTTCCTCTATAGCGTTGAGGTGGGGCGTCACTGCAGCAGTGGATGCAGACCACGAACGCTGCTGACACTATCCGCCTCCTGGTTTTTGGCGTCTCTTATCGTTGCGCGACCGAGGAAGCGCGCTGCCCCTTTGCGTATCGGGTGGTCTCTACAGCTGTGCGCAGGGTAGATTTGCACAAGCGAGCAGAGAAGAGTGAGGTGCTGCTCACACTTTGTTGTCGCCGCTGCCAAATGCCTATGACAGCCAGCAGTAGTTCCTATATAGCTTGGTGGTGGCGCGTCACTGCAGCAGGGGCTGCAGACTACGAACGCCGCTGACACAAACCGCTCCTCGTTCTGGGTGTCCGCTATCGGTACGCGTCCGCTATCGGTACGCGTCCGAGAAACCGCGCTGCTGCTTTGCGTATCGGGTGGTCTCTACAGCTGTGCGCAGGGTTGATTTGCAGAAGCGAGCAGAGAAGCGTGAGGGGCTGCTCGTACTTTGTTGTCACCGCTGCCAAATGCCTATGACAGCCAGCAGTAGTTCCTCTATAGCTTGGTGGTGGCGCGTCACTGCAGCAGGGGCTGCAGACCACAAACGCCGCTGACACAAACCGCCATTTGGTGCTGGATGTCTGCTATCGTTGCGCGTCTGAGAAAGAGCGCTGCTCGGTAGCGTATCGGGTGGTCTCTACAACTGTGTGCAATGTTGATTTGCAGAAGTGAGCAGAGAAGCGTGAGGTGCTGCTCGCGCTTTGTTGTCGCCGCTGCCAAATGCCTATGACAGCCAGCAGTAGTTCTTCTATAGCTTGGTAGTGGCGCGTCACTGCAGCAGGGGCTGCAGACCACGAACGCCGCTGACACAAACCGCCTTCTTGTTCTGGGTGTCCGTTATCGTTGCGTGACCGAGAAAGCGCGCTGCTCGTTAGGGGAACGAGTGGTCTCTAAAGCTGTGCGTAGGGTTGATTTGCAGAAGCGTCCTGAGAAGCGTGAGGTGCTGCTCGCGCTTTGTTGTCGCCCCTGCCAAATGCCTATGACATCCATCAGTAGTTCCTCTATAGCGTTGAGGTGGCGCGTCACTGCAGCAGTGGATGCAGACCACGAACGCTGCTGACACCATCCGCCTCCTGGTTTTTGGCGTCTCTTATCGTTGCGCGACCGAGGAAGCGCGCTGCCCCTTTGCGTATCGGGTGGTCTCTACAGCTGTGCGCAGGGTAGATTTGCAAAAGCGAGCAGAGAAGAGTGAGGTGCTGTTCACACTTTGTTGTCGCCGCTGCCAAATGCCTATGACAGCCAGCAGTAGTTCCTATATAGCTTGGTGGTGGCGCGTCACTGCAGCAGGGGTTGGAGACCACGAACGCCGCTGACACAAACCGCTCCTCGTTCTGGGTGTCCGCTCTCGGTACGCGTCCGCTATCGGTACGCGTCCGAGAAACCGCGCTGCTGCTTAGCGTATCGGGTGGTCTCTACAGCTGTGCGCAGGGTTGATTTGCAGAAGCGAGGAGAGAAGCGTGAGGGGCTGCTCGTACTTTGTTGTCACCGCTGCCAAATGCCTATGACAGCCAGCAGTAGTTCCTGTATAGCTTGGTGGTGGCGCGTCACTGCAGCAGGGGCTCCAGACCGCAAACGCCGCTGACACAAACCGCCATTTGGTGCTGGATGTCTGCTATCGTTGCGCGTCTGAGAAAGAGCGCTGCTCGTTAGCGTATCGGGTGGTCTCTACAGCTGTGCGCAGGGTTGATTTGCAGAAGCGAGCAGAGAAGCGTGAGGTGCTGCTCGCGCTTTGTTGTCGCCGATGCCAAATGCCTAAGACAGCCAGCAGAAGTTCCTCTTTAGCTTGGTGATGGCGCGTCACTGCAGCAGGGGCTGCAGACCACGAACGCCGCTGACACAAACCGCCTCCTGGTTCTGGGTGTCCGCTATCGTTGCGCGTGCGAGAAATCGCGCTGCTCCTTACGCGCATCGGGTGGTCTCTACAGCTGTGCGCAGGGTTTATTTGCAAAAGCGACCAGAGAAGCGTGAGGTGCTGCTCGCGCTTTGTTGTCGCCCCTGCCAAATGCCTATGACATCCATCAGTAGTTCCTCTATAGCGTTGAGGTGGCGCGTCACTGCAGCAGTGGATGCAGACCACGAACGCTGCTGACACCATCCGCCTCCTGGTTTTTGGTGTCTCTTATCGTTGCGCGACCGATGAAGCGCGCTGCCCCTTTGCGTATCGGGTGGTCTCTACAGCTGTGCGCAGGGTAGATTTGCAAAAGCGAGCAGATAAGAGTGAGGTGCTGCTCACACTTTGTTGTCGCCGCTGCCAAATGCCTATGACAGCCAGCAGTAGTTCCTATATAGCTTGGTGGTGGCGCGTCACTGCAGCAGGGGCTGCAGACCACGAACGCCGCTGACACAAACCGCTCCTCTTTCTGGGTGTCCGCTATCGGTACGCGTCCGCTATCGGCACGCGTCCGAGAAACCGCGCTGCTGCTTAGCGTATCGGGTGGTCTCTACAGCTGTGCGCAGGGTTGATTTGCAGAAGCGAGCAGAGAAGCGTGAGGGGCTGCTCGTACTTTGTTGTCGCCGCTGCCAAATGCCTATGACAGCCAGCAGTAGTTCTTGTATAGCTTGGTGGTGGCGCGTCACTGCAGCAGGGGCTGCAGACCATGAACGCCGCTGACACAAACCGCCTCCTGGTCCTGGGTGTCTGTTATCGTTGCGCGTGCGAGAAATCGCGCTGCTCCTTACGCGCATCGGGTGGTCTCTACAGCTGTGCGCAGGGTTTATTTGCAAAAGCGAGCAGAGAAGAGTGAGGTGCCGCTCGCGCTTTGTTGTCGCCGCTGCCAAATGCCTATGACAGCCAGCAGTATTTCCTCTATAGCTTGGCGGTGGCGCGTCACTGCAGCAGGGGCTGCAGACTACGAACGCCGCTGACACAAACCGCCTCCTGGTCCTGGGTGTCTGTTATCGTTGCGCGTGCGAGAAATCGCGCTGCTCCTTACGCGCATCGGGTGGTCTCTACAGCTGTGCGCAGGGTTTATTTGCAAAAGCGAGCAGAGAAGAGTGAGGTGCCGCTCGCGCTTTGTTGTCGCCGCTGCCAAATGCCTATGACAGCCAGCAGTATTTCCTCTATAGCTTGGCGGTGGCGCGTCACTGCAGCAGGGGCTGCAGACTACGAACGCCGCTGACACAAACCGCCTCCTGGTTCTGGGTGTCCGCTATCGTTGCGCGTCCGTGAAACCGCGCTGCTGCTTAGCGTATCGGGTGGTCTCTACAGCTGTGCGAAGGTTTGATTTGCAGAAGTGAGCAGAGAAGCGTGAGGTGCTGCTCGCGCTTTGTTGTCGCCGCTGCCAAATGCCTATGACAGCCAGCAGTAGTTCTTCTATAGCTTGGTAGTGGCGCGTCACTGCAGCAGGGGCTGCAGACCACGAACGCCGCTGACACAAACCGCCTTCTTGTTCTGGGTGTCCGTTATCGTTGCGCGACCGAGAAAGCGCGCTGCTCGTTAGCGGAACGAGTGGTCTCTAAAGCTGTGCGCAGGGTTGATTTGCAGAAGCGACCAGAGAAGCGTGAGGTGCTGCTCGCGCTTTGTTGTCGCCCCTGCCAAATGCCTATGACATCCATCAGTAGTTCCTCTATAGCGTTGAGGTGGCGCGTCACTGCAGCAGTGGATGCAGACCACGAACGCTGCTGACACTATCCGCCTCCTGGTTTTTGGCGTCTCTTATCGTTGCGCGACCGAGGAAGCGCGCTGCCCCTTTGCGTATCGGGTGGTCTCTACAGCTGTGCGCAGGGTAGATTTGCACAAGCGAGCAGAGAAGAGTGAGGTGCTGCTCACACTTTGTTGTCGCCGCTGCCAAATGCCTATGACAGCCAGCAGTAGTTCCTATATAGCTTGGTGGCGGCGCGTCACTGCAGCAGGGGCTGCAGACCACGAACGCCGCTGACACAAACCGCTCCTCGTTCTGGGTGTCCGCTATCGGTACGCGTCCGCTATCGGTACGCGTCCGAGAAACCGCGCTGCTGCTTTGCGTATCGGGTGGTCTCTACAGCTGTGCGCAGGGTTGATTTGCAGAAGCGAGCAGAGAAGCGTGAGGGGCTGCTCGTACTTTGTTGTCACCGCTGCCAAATGCCTATGACAGCCAGCAGTAGTTCCTCTATAGCTTGGTGGTGGCGCGTCACTGCAGCAGGGGCTGCAGACCACAAACGCCGCTGACACAAACCGCCATTTGGTGCTGGATGTCTGCTATCGTTGCGCGTCTGAGAAAGAGCGCTGCTCGGTAGCGTATCGGGTGGTCTCTACAACTGTGCGCAATGTTGATTTGCAGAAGTGAGCAGAGAAGCGTGAGGTGCTGCTCGCGCTTTGTTGTCGCCGCTGCCAAATGCCTATGACAGCCAGCAGTAGTTCTTCTATAGCTTGGTAGTGGCGCGTCACTGCAGCAGGGGCTGCAGACCATGAACGCCGCTGACACAAACCGCCTTCTTGTTCTGGGTGTCCGTTATCGTTGCGTGACCGAGAAAGCGCGCTGCTCGTTAGGGGAACGAGTGGTCTCTAAAGCTGTGCGTAGGGTTGATTTGCAGAAGCGACCAGAGAAGCGTGAGGTGCTGCTCGCGCTTTGTTGTCGCCCCTGCCAAATGCCTATGACATCCATCAGTAGTTCCTCTATAGCGTTGAGGTGGCGCGTCACTGCAGCAGTGGATGCAGACCACGAACGCTGCTGACACCATCCGCCTCCTGGTTTTTGGCGTCTCTTATCGTTGCGCGACCGAGGAAGCGCGCTGCCCCTTTGCGTATCGGGTGGTCTCTACAGCTGTGCGCAGGGTAGATTTGCAAAAGCGAGCAGAGAAGAGTGAGGTGCTGTTCACACTTTGTTGTCGCCGCTGCCAAATGCCTATGACAGCCAGCAGTAGTTCCTATATAGCTTGGTGGTGGCGCGTCACTGCAGCAGGGGCTGCAGACCACGAACGCCGCTGACACAAACCGCTCCTCGTTCTGGGTGTCCGCTCTCGGTACGCGTCCGCTATCGGTACGCGTCCGAGAAACCGCGCTGCTGCTTAGCGTATCGGGTGGTCTCTACAGCTGTGCGCAGGGTTGATTTGCAGAAGCGAGGAGAGAAGCGTGAGGGGCTGCTCGTACTTTGTTGTCACCGCTGCCAAATGCCTATGACAGCCAGCAGTAGTTCCTGTATAGCTTGGTGGTGGCGCGTCACTGCAGCAGGGGCTCCAGACCGCAAACGCCGCTGACACAAACCGCCATTTGGTGCTGGATGTCTGCTATCGTTGCGCGTCTGAGAAAGAGCGCTGCTCGTTAGCGTATCGGGTGGTCTCTACAAATGTGCGCAATGTTGATTTGCAGAAGCGAGCAGAGAAGCGTGAGGTGCTGCTTGCGCTTTGTTGTCGCCGCTGCCAAATGCCTATGACAGCCAGCAGTAGATCCTGTATAGTTTGGTGGTGGCGCGTCACTGCAGCAGGGGCTGCAGACCACGAACGCCGCTGACACAAACCGCCTCCTGGTTCTTGGTGTCGGCTATCGTTGCGCGTCCGAGAAACCGCGCTGCTGCTTAGCGTATCGGGTGGTCTCTACAGCTGTGCGCAGGGTTGATTTGCAGAAGCGAGCAGAGAAGCGTGAGGTGCTGCTCGCGCTTTGTTGTCGCCAATGCCAAATGCCTAAGACAGCCAGCAGAAGTTCCTCTTTAGCTTGGTGATGGCGCGTCACTGCAGCAGGGGCTGCAGACCACGAACGCCGCTGACACAAACCGCCTCCTGGTTCTGGGTGTCCGCTATCGTTGCGCGTGCGAGAAATCGCGCTGCTCCTTACGCGCATCGGGTGGTCTCTACAGCTGTGCGCAGGGTTTATTTGCAAAAGCGACCAGAGAAGCGTCAGGTGCTGCTCGCGCTTTGTTGTCGCCCCTGCCAAATGCCTATGACATCCATCAGTAGTTCCTCTATAGCGTTGAGGTGGCGCGTCACTGCAGCAGTGGATGCAGACCACGAACGCTGCTGACACCATCCGCCTCCTGGTTTTTGGTGTCTCTTATCGTTGCGCGACCGATGAAGCGCGCTGCCCCTTTGCGTATCGGGTGGTCTCTACAGCTGTGCGCAGGGTAGATTTGCAAAAGCGAGCAGATAAGAGTGAGGTGCTGCTCACACTTTGTTGTCGCCGCTGCCAAATGCCTATGACAGCCAGCAGTAGTTCCTATATAGCTTGGTGGTGGCGCGTCACTGCAGCAGGGGCTGCAGACCACGAACGCCGCTGACACAAACCGCTCCTCTTTCTGGGTGTCCGCTATCGGTACGCGTCCGCTATCGGTACGCGTCCGAGAAACCGCGCTGCTGCTTAGCGTATCGGGTGGTCTCTACAGCTGTGCGCAGGGTTGATTTGCAGAAGCGAGCAGAGAAGCGTGAGGGGCTGCTCGTACTTTGTTGTCGCCGCTGCCAAATGCCTATGACAGCCAGCAGTAGTTCTTGTATAGCTTGGTGGTGGCGCGTCACTGCAGCAGGGGCTGCAGACCATGAACGCCGCTGACACAAACCGCCTCCTGGTCCTGGGTGTCTGTTATCGTTGCGCGTGCGAGAAATCGCGCTGCTCCTTACGCGCATCGGGTGGTCTCTACAGCTGTGCGCAGGGTTTATTTGCAAAAGCGAGCAGAGAAGAGTGAGGTGCCGCTCGCGCTTTGTTGTCGCCGCTGCCAAATGCCTATGACAGCCAGCAGTATTTCCTCTATAGCTTGGCGGTGGCGCGTCACTGCAGCAGGTTGTGCAGACTACGAACGCCGCTGACACAAACCGCCTCCTGGTCCTGGGTGTCTGTTATCGTTGCGCGTGCGAGAAATCGCGCTGCTCCTTACGCGCATCGGGTGGTCTCTACAGCTGTGCGCAGGGTTTATTTGCAAAAGCGAGCAGAGAAGAGTGAGGTGCCGCTCGCGCTTTGTTGTCGCTTCTGCCAAATGCCTATGACAGCCAGCAGTATTTCCTCTATAGCTTGGCGGTGGCGCGTCACTGCAGCAGGGGCTGCAGACTACGAACGCCGCTGACACAAACCGCCTCCTGGTTCTGGGTGTCCGCTATCGTTGCGCGTCCGAGAAACCGCGCTGCTGCTTAGCGTATCGGGTGGTCTCTACAGCTGTGCGAAGGGTTGATTTGCAGAAGTGAGCAGAGAAGCGTGAGGTGCTTCTCGCGCTTTGTTGTCGCCGCTGCCAAATGCCTATGACAGCTAGCAGTAGTTCTTCTATAGCTTGGTAGTGGCGCGTCACTGCAGCAGGGGCTGCAGACCACGAACGCCGCTGACACAAACCGCCTTCTTGTTCTGGGTGTCCGTTATCGTTGCGCGACTGAGAAAGCGCGCTGCTCGTTAGCGGAACGAGTGGTCTCTAAAGCTGTGCGCAGGGTTGATTTGCAGAAGCGACCAGAGAAGCGTGAGGTGCTGCTCGCGCTTTGTTGTCGCCCCTGCCAAATGCCTATGACATCCATCAGTAGTTCCTCTATAGCGTTGAGGTGGGGCGTCACTGCAGCAGTGGATGCAGACCACGAACGCTGCTGACACTATCCGCCTCCTGGTTTTTGGCGTCTCTTATCGTTGCGCGACCGAGGAAGCGCGCTGCCCCTTTGCGTATCGGGTGGTCTCTACAGCTGTGCGCAGGGTAGATTTGCACAAGCGAGCAGAGAAGAGTGAGGTGCTGCTCACACTTTGTTGTCGCCGCTGCCAAATGCCTATGACAGCCAGCAGTAGTTCCTAAATAGCTTGGTGGTGGCGCGTCACTGCAGCAGGGGCTGCAGACCACGAACGCCGCTGACACAAACCGCTCCTCGTTCTGGGTGTCCGCTATCGGTACGCGTCCGCTATCGGTACGCGTCCGAGAAACCGCGCTGCTGCTTTGCGTATCGGGTGGTCTCTGCAGCTGTGCGCAGGGTTGATTTGCAGAAGCGAGCAGAGAAGCGTGAGGGGCTGCTCGTACTTTGTTGTCACCGCTGCCAAATGCCTATGACAGCCAGCAGTAGTTCCTCTATAGCTTGGTGGTGGCGCGTCACTGCAGCAGGGGCTGCAGACCACAAACGCCGCTGACACAAACCGCCATTTGGTGCTGGATGTCTGCTATCGTTGCGCGTCTGAGAAAGAGCGCTGCTCGGTAGCGTATCGGGTGGTCTCTACAACTGTGTGCAATGTTGATTTGCAGAAGTGAGCAGAGAAGCGTGAGGTGCTGCTCGCGCTTTGTTGTCGCCGCTGCCAAATGCCTATGACAGCCAGCAGTAGTTCTTCTATAGCTTGGTAGTGGCGCGTCACTGCAGCAGGGGCTGCAGACCACGAACGCCGCTGACACAAACCGCCTTCTTGTTCTGGGTGTCCGTTATCGTTGCGTGACCGAGAAAGCGCGCTGCTCGTTAGGGGAACGAGTGGTCTCTAAAGCTGTGCGTAGGGTTGATTTGCAGAAGCGACCAGAGAAGCGTGAGGTGCTGCTCGCGCTTTGTTGTCGCCCCTGCCAAATGCCTATGACATCCATCAGTAGTTCCTCTATAGCTTGGTGGCGGCGCGTCACTGCAGCAGGGGCTGCAGACCACGAACGCCGCTGACACAAACCGCCTTCTGGTTCTGGATGTCCGTTATCGTTGCGCGACCGAGAAAGCGCGCAGCTCCTTAGCGTGTCGGGTGGTCTGTACAGTTGTGCCCAGAGTTGATTTGCAAAAGCGAGCAGAGAAGAGTGAGGTGCTGCTCGCACTTTGTTGTCGCCGCTGCCAAATGCCTATGACAGCCAGCAGTAGTCCCTGTATACTTTGGTGGTGGCGCGTCACTGCAGCAGGGGCTGCAGAGCACGAACACCGCTGACACAAACCTCCTTCTGGTTCTGGGTGTCCGCTATCTTTGCACGTCCGAGGAAGCGCGCTGCTGCTTAGCGTATCGGGTGGTCTCTACAGCTGTGCGCCGGGTTGATTTGCAGAAGCGAGCAGAGAAGCGTGGGGTGCTGCTCGCGCTTTGTTGTCGCCGCTGCCAAATGCCTATGACAGGAAGCAGTAGTTCCTCTATAGCTTGGTGGCGGCGCGTCACTGCAGCAGGGGCTGCAGACCACGAACGCCGCTGACACAAACCTCCTTCTGGTTCTGGGTGTCCGTTATCGTTGCGCGACCGAGAAAGCGCGCAGCTCCTTAGCGTGTCGGGTGGTCTGTACAGTTGTGCCCAGAGTTGATTTGCAAAAGCGAGCAGAGAAGAGTGAGGTGCTGCTCGCACTTTGTTGTCGCCGCTGCCAAATGCCTATGACAGCCAGCAGTAGTCCCTGTATACTTTGGTGGTGGCGCGTCACTGCAGCAGGGGCTGCAGAGCACGAACACCGCTGACACACACCTCCTTCTGGTTCTGGGTGTCCGCTATCTTTGCGCGTCCGAGGAAGCGCGCTGCTGCTTAGCGTATCGGGTGGTCTCTACAGCTGTGCGCCGGGTTGATTTGCAGAAGCGAGCAGAGAAGCGTGAGGTGCTGCTCGCGCTTTGTTGTCGCCGCTGCCAAATGCCTATGACAGGAAGCAGTAGTTCCTCTATAGCTTGGTGGTGGCGCGTCACTGCAGCAGGGGCTGCAGACCACGAACGCCGCTGACACAAACCGCCTTCTGGGTCTGGGTGTCCGCTATAATTGCGCGTCCGAGAAACCGCGCTGCTGCTTAGCGTATGGGGTGGTCTCTACAGCTGTGCGCAGGGTTCATTTGCAGAAGCGAGCAGAGAAGCATGAGGTGCTGCTCGCGCTTTGTTGTCACCGCTGCCAAATGCCAATGACAGCCAGCTTTATTCCTCCATAGCTTGGTGGTGGCGCGTCACTGCAGCAGGGGCTGCAGACCACGAACGCCGCTGACACAAACCGCCTTGTGGTTCTGTGTGTCTGTTATCGTTGCGCGACCGAGAAAGCGCGCAGCTCCTTAGCGTATCGGGTGGTCTGTACAGTTGTGCCCAGAGTTGATTTGCAAAAGCGAGCAGAGAAGAGTGAGGTGCTGCTCGCACTTTGTTGTCGCCGCTGACAAATGCCTATGACATCCAGCAGTAGTTCCTCTATAGCTTGGAGGTGGCGCGTCACTGCAGCAGTGGATGCAGACCACGAACGCTGCTGACACCAACCGCCTCCTGGTTTTTGGTGTCTCTTATCGTTGCGCGACCGAGGAAGCGCGGTGCCCCTTTGCGTATCGGGTGGTCTCTACAGCTGTGCGCAGGGTAGATTTGCAAAAGCGAGCAGAGAA
This sequence comes from Haemaphysalis longicornis, assembly GCF_048455015.1. Lineage (NCBI taxonomy): Eukaryota > Metazoa > Arthropoda > Arachnida > Ixodida > Ixodidae > Haemaphysalis > Haemaphysalis longicornis. The sequence goes on from NW_027526203.1 coordinate 92,514,084, forward strand.
GAGTGAGGTGCTGCTCGCACTTTGTTGTCGCCGCTGCCAAATGCCTATGACAGCCAGCAGTAGTTCCTATATAGCTTGGTGGTGGCGCGTCACTGCAGCAGGAGCTGCAGACTACGAACGCCGCTGACACAAACCGCCTCCTGGTTTTGGGTGTCCGCTATCGTTGCGCGTCCGAGAAACCGCGCTGCTACTTAGCGTATCGGGTGGTCTCTACAGCTGTGCGAAGGGTTGATTTGCAGAAGTGAGCAGAGAAGCGTGAGGTGCTGCTCGCGCTTTGTTGTCGCCGCTGCCAAATGCCTATGACAGCCAGCAGTAGTTCTTCTATAGCTTGGTGGTGGCGCGTCACTGTAGCAGGGGCTGCAGACCACGAACGCCGCTAACACAAACCGCCTTCTTGTTCTGGGTGTCCGTTATCGTTGCGTGACCGAGAAAGCGCGCTGCTCGTTAGCGGAACGAGTGGTCTCTAAAGCTGTGCGCAGGGTTGATTTGCAGAAGCGACCAGAGAAGCGTGAGGTGCTGCTGGCGCTTTGTTGTCGCCCCTGCCAAATGCCCTTGACATCCATCAGTAGTTCCTCTATAGCGTTGAGGTGGCGCGTCATTGCAGCACTGGATGCAGACCACGAACGCTGCTGACACCATCCGCCTCCTGGTTTTTGGTGTCTCTTATTGTTGCGCGACCGAGGAAGCGCGCTGCCCCTTTGCGTATCGGGTGGTCTCTACAGCTGTGCGCAGGGTAGATTTGCAAAAGCGAGCAGAGAAGAGTGAGGTGCTGCTCACACTTTGTTGTCGCCGCTGCCAAATGCCTATGACAGCCAGCAGTAGTTCCTATATAGCTTGGTGGTGGCGCGACACTGCAGCAGGGGCTGCAGACCACGAACGCTGCTGACACCAACCGCCTCCTGGTTTTTGGTGTCTCTTATTGTTGCGCGACTGAGGAAGCGCGCTGCTCCTTTGCGTATCGGGCGGTCTCTGCATCTATGCGCAGGGTTGATTTGGAAAAGCGATAAGAGAAGAGTGAGGTGCTGCTCTCACTTTGTTGTCGCCGCTGCCAAATGCCTATGACAGCCAGCAGTAGTTCCAATATAGCTTGGTGGTGGCGCGTCACTGCAGCAGGGGCTGCAGACCACGAACGCCGCTGACTCAAACCGCCTTCTGGTTCTGGGTGTCCGTTATCGTTGCGCGACCGAGAAAGCGTGCAGCTGCTTAGCGTATCGGGTGGTCTGTACAGCTGTGCACACAGTTGATTTGCAGAAGCGAGCATAGAAGCGTGAGGTGCTGCTCGCGCTTTGTTGTCGCCGCTGCGAAATGCCTAAGACAGCCAGCAGAAGTTCCTCTTTAGCTTGGTGATGGCGCGTCACTGCGGCAGGGGCTGCAGACCACGAACGCCGCTGACACAAACCGCCTCCTGGTTCTGGGTGTCTGGTATCGTTGCGCGTGCGAGAAATCGCGCTGCTCCTTAGCGCATCGGGTGGTCTCTACAGCTGTGCGCAGGGTTTATTTGCATAAGCGAGCATAGAAGCGTGAGGTGCTGCTCGCGCTTTGTTGTCGCTGCTGCCAAATGCCTACGACAGCCAGCAGTAGTTCCTCTTTAGCTTGGTGGTGGCACGTCACTGCAGCAGGGGCTGGAGACCATGAACGCCACTGACACAAACCGCCTCCTTGTTCTGGGTGTCCGTTATTGTTGCGCGACCGAGAAAGCGCGCTGCTCGTTAGCGCAACGAGTGGTCTCTACAGCTGTGCGAAGGGTTGATTTGCAGAAGCGACCAGAGAAGCGCGAGGTGCTTCTCGCGCTTTGTTGTCCCCACTGCCAAATGCCTATGACAGCCAGCAGAAGTTCCTCTATAGCTTGGTGGTGACGCGTCACTGCAGCAGGGGCTGCAGACCACGAACGCCGCTGACACAAACCGCCTCCTGGTTCTGGGTGTCCGTTATCGTTGCGCGACCGAGAAAGCGCGCTGCTCGTTAGCGGAACGAGTGGTCTCTACAGCTGTGCGCAGGGTTGATTTGCAGAAGCGACCAAACACGTGTGAGGTGCTGCTGGCGCTTTGTTGCCGCCACTACCAAATGCCTATGATATCCAGCAGTAGTTCCTCTATAGCCTAGAGGTGGGGCGTCACTACAGCAGTGGATGCAGACCACGAACGCTGCTGACACCAACCGCCTCCTGGTTTTTGGTGTCTCTTATTGTTGCGCGACCGAGGAAGCGCGCTGCTCCTTTGCGTATCGGGTGGTCTCTGCATCTATGCGCAGGGTTGATTTGGAAAAGCGATAAGAGAAGAGTGAGGTGCTGCTCTCACTTTGTTGTCGCCGCTGCCAAATGCCTATGACAGCCAGCAGTAGTTCCTATATAGCTTGGTGGTGGCGCGTCACTGCAGCAGCGGCTGCAGACCACGAACGCCGCTGACACAAACCGCCTCCTGGTTCTGGGTGTCCGCTATCGTTGCGCGTCCGAGAAACCGCGCTGCTGCTTAGCGTATCGGGTGGTCTGTACAGCTATGCGCAGGGTTGATTTGCAGAAGCGAGCAGAGAAGCGTGAGGTGCTGCTCGCGCTTTCTTGTCGAAGCTGCCAAATGCCTAAGACAGCCAGCAGTAGTTCCTCTATAGCTTGGTGGTGGCGCGTCACTGCAGCAGGGGCTGCAGACCACAAACGCCGCTGACACAAACCCCCTCCTGGTTCTGAGTGTCCGCTATCGGTACGCGTCCGAGAAACCGCGCTGCTGCTTAGCGTATCGGATGGTCTCTACAGCTGTGCGCAGGGTTTTTTTGCAGAAGCGAGCAGAGAAGCGTGAGGTGCTGCTCGCGCTTTCGCTGCCAAATGCCAATGAGAGCCAGCAGTTGTTCCTCTATAGCTTGGTGGTGGCGCGTCACTGCAGCAGGGGCTGCAGACCACGAACGCCGCTGACACAAACCGCCTTCTGGTGCTGGGTGTCCGTTATCGTTGCGCGACCGAGAAACCGCGCTGCTTCTTAGCGTATCGGGTGGTCGCTACAGCTGTGCGCAGGGTTGATTTGCAGAAGCGACCAGAGAAGCGTGACGTGCTGCTCGCGCTTTGTTGTCGCCACTGCCAAATCTCTATGACATCCAGCAGTAGTTCCTCTATAGCTTGGTGGTGGCGCGTCACTGCAGCAGGGGCTGCAGACCACGAACTCCGCTGACACAAACCGCCTCCTTGTTCTGGGTGTCCGTTATCGGTACGCGTCCGAGAAACCGCGCTGCTGCTTAGCGTATCGGATGGTCTTTACAGCTGTGCGAAGGGTTTTTTGCAGAAGCGAGCGGAGAAGCGTGAGGTGCTGCTCGCGCTTTGTTGTCGCCGCTGCCAAATGCCAATGACAGCCAGTTTTATTCCTCTATAGCTTGGTGGTGGCGCGTCACTGCAGCAGGGGCTGCAGACCACGCGTCACCGCCGCAGGGGCTGCACACCACAAACGCCGCTGACACAAACCCCCTCCTGGTTCTGAGTGTCCGCTATCGGTACGCGTCCGAGAAACCGCGCTGCTGCTTAGCGTATCGGATGGTCTCTACAGCTGTGCGCAGGGTTTTTTTGCAGAAGCGAGCGGAGAAGCGTGAGGTGCTGCTCGCGCTTTGTTGTCGCCGCTGCCAAATGCCAATGACAGCCAGCTTTATTCCTCTATAGCTTGGTGTTGGCGCGTCACTGCAGCAGGGGCTGCAGACCACGAACGCCACTGACACAAACCGCCTTCTGGTTCTGGATGTCCGTTATCGTTGCGCGACCGAGAAAGCGCGCAGCTCCTTAGCGTGTCGGGTGGTCTGTACAGTTGTGCCCAGAGTTGATTTGCAAAAGCGAGCAGAGAAGAGTGAGGTGCTGCTCGCACTTTGTTGTCGCCGCTGCCAAATGCCTATGACAGCCAGCAGTAGTTCCTATATAGCTTGGTGGTGGCGCGTCACCGCAGCAGGGGCTGCAGACCACAAACGCCGCTGACACAAACCCCCTCCTGGTTCTGGGTGTCCGCTATCGGTACGCGTCCGAGAAACCGCGCTGCTGCTTAGCGTATCGCGTGGTCTCTACAGCTGTGCGCAGGGTTTTTTTGCAGAAGAGAGCGGAGAAGGGTGAGGTGCTGCTCGCGCTTTGTTGTCGCCGCTGCCAAATGCCAATGACAGCCAGCTTTATTCCTCTATAGCTTGGTGGTGGCGCGTCACTGCAGCAGGGGCTGCAGACCACGAACGCCGCTGACACAAACCGCCTTCTGGTTCTGGGTGTCTGTTATCGTTGCGCGACCGAGAAAGCGCGCAGCTCCTTAGCGTATCGGGTGGTCTGTACAGTTGTGCCCAGAGTTGATTTCCAAAGCGAGCAGAGAAGAGCGAGGTGCTGCTCGCACTTTGTTGTCGCCGCTGACAAATGCCCATGACATCCAGCAGTAGTTCCTCTATAGCTTGGAGGTGGCGCGTCACTGCAGCAGTGGATGCAGACCACGAACGCTGCTGACACCAACCGCCTCCTGGTTTTTGGTGTCTCTTATCGTTGCGCGACCGAGGAAGCGCGCTGCCCCTTTGCGTATCGGGTGGTCTCTACAGCTGTGCGCAGGGTAGATTTGCAAAAGCGAGCAGAGAAGAGTGAGGTGCTGCTCGCACTTTGTTGTCGCCGCTGCCAAATGCCTATGACAGCCAGCAGTAGTTCCTATATAGCTTGGTGGTGGCGCGTCACCGCAGCAGGGGCTGCAGACCACAAACGCCGCAGACACAAACCCCCTCCTGGTTCTGGGTGTCCGCTATCGGTACGCGTCAGAGAAACCGCGCTGCTGCTTAGCGTATCGGATGGTCTCTACAGCTGTGCGCAGGGTTTTTTTGCAGAAGCGAGCACAGAAGCGTGAGGTGCTGCTCGCGCTTTGTTGTCGCCGCTGCCAAATGCCAATTACAGCCAGCTTTATTCCTCTATAGCTTGGTGGTGGCGCGTCACTGCAGCAGGGGCTGCAGACCACGAACGCCGCTGACACAAACCACCTTCTGGTTCTGGATGTCCGTTATCGTTGCGCGACCGAGAAAGCGCGCAGCTCCTTAGCGTATCGGGTGGTCTGTACAGTTGTGCCCAGAGTTGATTTGCAAAAGCGAGCAGAGAAGAGTGAGGTGCTGCTCGCACTTTGTTGTCGCCGCTGCCAAATGCCTATAACAGCCACCAGTAGTCCCTGTATAGCTTGGTGGTGGCGCGTCACTGCAGCAGGGACTGCAGACCACGAACGCCGCTGACACACACCTCCTTCTGGTTCTGGGTGTCCGCTATCTTTGCGCGTCCGAGGAAGCCCGCTGCTGGTTAGCGTATCGGGTGGTCTCTACAGCTGTGCGCCGGGTTGATTTGCAAAAGCGAGCAGAGAAGCGTGAGGTGCTGCTCGCGCTTTGTTGTCGCCGCTGCCAAATGCCTATGACAGGAAGCAGTAGTTCCTCTATAGCTTGGTGGTGGCGCTTCACTGCAGCAGGGGCTGCAGACCACGAACGCCGCTGACACAAACCGTCTCCTGGTTCTGGGTGTCCGTTATCGTTGCGCGACCGAGAAAGCGCGCTGCTCGTTATCGTATCGGGTGGTCTCTACAAATGTGCGCAATGTTGATTTGCAGAAGCGACCAGAGAAGCGTGAGGTGCTGCTCGCGCTTTGTTGTCGCCGCTGCGAAATGCCTAAGACAGCCAGCAGAAGTTCCTGTTTAGCTTGGTGATGTGGGTCACTGCAGCAGGGGCTGCATACCTTAACGTCGCTGATTCAAACCGCCTCCTCGTTCTGGGTGTCCGTTATCGTTGAGCAACCGAGGAAGCGGGTTGCTCCTTTTAATATCGGGTGGTCTCTACAGCTGTGCGCAGGGTTGATTTGCAAAAGCGAGCAGAGAAGAGTGAGGTGCTGCTCGCACTTTGTTGTCGCTGCTGCCAAATGCCTATGACAGCCAGCAGTAGTTCCTGTATAGCTTGGTGGTGGCGCGTCACTTCAGCAGGGGCTGCAGACCACGAACGCCGCTGACACAAACCGCCTTCTGGGTCTGGGTGTCCGTTATCGTTGCGCGACCGAGAAAGCGCGCTGCTTGTTAGCGGAACGAGTGGTCTCTATAGCTGTGCGCAGGGTTGATTTGCAGAAGCGACCAAAGAAGCGTGAGGTGCTGCTCGCGCTTTGTTGTCGCCACTAACAAATGCCTATGACATCCAGCAGCAGTTCCTCTATAGCCTAGAGGTGGCGCGTCGCTGCAGCAGTGAATGCAGACCACGAACGCTGCTGACACCAACCGCCTCCTGGTTTTTGGTGTCTCTTATTGTGGCGCGACCGAGGAAGCGCGCTGCTCCTTTGCGTATCGGGTGGTCTCTGCAGCTGTGAGCAGGGTAGATTTGGAAAAGCGAGCAGATAAGAGTGAGGTGCTGCTCGCACTTTGTTGTCGCCGCTGCCAAATGCCTATGAAAGCCAGCAGTAGTTCCTATATAGCTTGGTGGTGGGGCGTCACAGCAGCAGCGGCTGCAGACCACGAACGCCGCTGACACAAACCGCCTCGTGGTTCAGGGTGTCCGCTATCGTTGCGCGTCCGAGAAACCGCGCTGCTCGTTAGCGTATCGGGTGGTCTCTACAAATGTGCGCAATGTTGATTTGCAGAAGCGAGCAGAGAAGCGTGAGGTGCTGCTCGCGCTTTGTTGTCGCCGCTGCCAAATGCCTATGACAGCCAGCAGTAGTTCCTCTATAGCTTGGTGGTGGCGCGTCCTTGCAGCAGGGGCTGCAGACCACGAACGCCGCTGACAAAAACCGCCTTTTGGTGCTGGGTGTCTGTTATCGTTGCGCGTCCGAGAAAGCGCGCTGCTGGTTAGCTTATCGGGTGGTCTCTACAAATGTGCGCAATGTTGATTTGCAGAAGCGATCAGAGAAGCATGAGGTGCTGCTCGGGCTTTGTTGTCGCCGCTGCTAAATGCCTATGACAGCCAGCAGTAGTTCCTATATAGCTTGGTGGTGGGGCGTCACTGCAGCAGCGGCTGCAGAACACGAACGCCGCTGACACAAACCGCCTCCTGGTTCTGGGTGTCCGCTATCGTTGAGCGTCCGAGAAACCGCACTGCTGCTTAGCGTATCGTGTGGTCTCTACAGCTAGGCGCAGGGTTGATTTGCAGAAGCGAGCAGAGAAGCGTGAGGTGGTGCTCGCGCTTTGTTGTCGAAGCTGTCAAATGCCTAAGACCGCCAGCAGTAGTTCCTCTATAGCTTGGTGGTGGCGCGTCACTGCAGCAGGGGTTGCAGACCACGAACGCCGCTGACACAAACCGCCTCCTGGTAATGGGTGTCCGTTATCTTTGCGCGACCGGGAAAGCGCGCAGCTCCTTAGCGTATCGGGTGGTCTGTACAGCTGTACACATAGTTGAATTGCAAAAGCGAGCAGAGAAGAGTGAGGTGCTGCTCGCACTTTGTTGTCGCCGCTGCCAAATGCCTATGACAGCCAGCAGTAGTTCCTGTATAGCTTGGAGGTGGCCCGTCACTGCAGCAGGGGCTGCAGACCATGAACGCCGCTGACACAAACCGCCTCCTGGTCCTGGGTGTCTGTTATCGTTGCGCAACCGAGGAAGCGGGTTGCTCCTTTCAATATCGGGTGGTCTCTACAGCTGTGCGCAGGTTTGATTTGCAGAAGCGAGCACAGAAGCGTGAGGTGCAGCTCGCGCTTTGTTGTCGCCGCTGCCAAATGCCTATGATAGCCAGCAGTAGTTCCTCTATAGCTTGGTGGTGGCGCGTCACTGTGCAGGGGCTGCAGACCACGAACGCCGCTGACACGAACCGCCTCCTGGTTCTGGGTGTCCGTTATCGGTGCGCTACCGAGAAACCGTGCTGCTCGTTGGCGGAACGAGTGGTCTCTACAGCTGTGCGCAGGGTTGATTTGCAGAAGCGACCAGAGAAGCGTGAGGTGCTGCTCGCTCGCGCTTTGTTGTCGCCGCTGCCAAATGCCTAAGACAGCCAGCAGAAGTTCCTCTTTAGCTTGGTGATGTGGGTCACTGCAGCAGGGGCTGCAGACCTTAACGCCTCTGATACAAACCGCCTCCTCGTTCTGGGTGTCCGTTATCTTTGTTCAACCGAGAAAGCGGGTTGCTCCTTTCAATATCGGGTGATCTCTACAGCTGTGCGCAGGGTTGATTTGCTAAAGCGAACAGAGAAGAGTGAGGTGCTGCTCGCACTTTTTTTGTCGCCGCTGCCAAATGCCTATGACAGCCAGCAGTAGTTCCTGTATAGCTTGGTGGTGGCGCGTCACTGCAGCAGGGGCTGCAGACCACGAACGCCGCTGACACAAACCGCCTTCTGGTTCTGGGTGTCCGCTATCTTTGCGCGTCCGAGAAACCGCGCTGCTGCTTAGCGTATCGGGTGGTCTCTACAGCTGTGCGCAGGGTTGATTTGCAGAAGCGAGCAGAGAAGCGTGAGGTGCTGCTTGCGCTTTGTTGTCGCCGCTGCCAAATGCCTATGACAGGAAGCAGTTGTTCCTCTATAGCTTGGTGGTGGCGCGTCACTGCAGCAGGGGCTGCAGACCACGAACGCCGCTGACACAAACCGCCTCCTGGTTCTTGGTGTCCGTTATCGTTGCGCGACCGAGAAAGCGCGCTGATTGTTAACGGAACGAGTGGTCTCTACAGCTGTGCGCAGGGTTGATTTGCAGAAGCGACCAAAGAAGCGTGAGGTGCTGCTCGCGCTTTGTTGTCGCCACTACCAAATGCCTATGACATCCAGCAGCAGTTCCTCTATAGCCTAGAGGTGGCGCGTCACTGCAGCAGTGAATGCAGACCACGAACGCTGCTGACACCAACCGCCTCCTGGTTTTTGGTGTCTCTTATTGTTGCGCGACCGAGGAAGCGCGCTGCTCCTTTGCGTATCGGGTGGTCTCTGCAGCTGTGAGCAGGGTAGATTTGGAAAAGCGAGCAGATAAGAGTGAGGTGCTGCTCGCACTTTGTTGTCGCCGCTGCCAAATGCCTATGAAAGCCAGCAGTAGTTCCTATATAGCTTGGTGGTGGGGCGTCACAGCAGCAGCGGGTGCAGACCACGAACGCCGCTGACACAAACCGCCTCGTGGTTTAGGGTGTCCGCTATCGTTGCGCGTCCGAGAAACCGCGCTGCTCGTTAGCGTATCGGGTGGTCTCTACAAATGTGCGCAATGTTGATTTGCAGAAGCGAGCAGAGAAGCGTGAGGTGCTGCTCGCGCTTTGTTGTCGCCGCTGCCAAATGCCTA